>NC_090074.1:6804482-7128648 GCF_038355195.1 Osmerus mordax
CTGAGAGAGCTGGGCTTTCCATAGCACAAGTTTTGTGGAGAATGCTCTGATGTTGTCGTAGGCAGCACTGACAAGCTGCCCCATGCCTTGTAACTTCTTGTTCAGTACATTCAGCTCCTGTGTGATTTCAACAAGAAAAGCTAAGTCCATGAGCCATTTGGGATCACTTAGCACAGGAACAGCCATCCCATTCTTCTCCATGAAGGCTTTCACTTCTGCTCTCAACTCAAAAAACCTCTTCAAGACGTTTCCCCTGCTGAGCCAACGTACCTCGGTGAAGTAGAGCACATCCTCATATGCTGACTATTTCCTCCAAAAAGGCGCGGAACTGCCGATGCTTTAAGCCCCTGGATCTGATGTGGTTGATGCATTTCACAACAACAGACATCACCTTGTCAAACGTCAGGCATTTGCTGCAAAGGGCCTGCTGATGGATAATGCAGTGCAGAGCAATGGCCTCCTCCACACCCTCCTCTTCCAGTTTTCTTTGAACAAGTGCCACCAGTCCATTTCTCCTCCCTGTCATTGATGGCGCTCCGTCGGTTGTTATTCCAGCAAACCTCTTCCATGGTAAACCGGCATCCACAATGGTATCACACAGCTGACGGAATATCTCCTGAGCGGTGGTCTGGCCATGCATTGTAATCACTGTGAGCAACTCCTCCATCACTTCAAAATTGTCGTCAACACCACGGACATACATTGCGAGCTGCGCAGTGTCAGTGATGTCTGTGCTCTCATCAAGAGCGACTGAGTATGCACGGAAATGTTTGGTTTTCTCAGGCAGTTGATCGTAAATGTTACCTGACAGGTCAGAAATGCGCTCTGCCACTGTGTTGGCTGAAAGGCTGATGTTGCTAAATTGACCCCTTTTTCCGGACAGACTATACTTGCAGCCTGTAACATGCACTTTTTGATGAACTTGCCTTCTTTGATCGGCTTTCCCACCTTAGCAATCATCTCACTCACCACGTAGCTAGCTTCGACTGCCTCATCACTCTCTTTAGACATTTTTTAAGATTGGCGACCCGGTCCTCTCTCTCATCTCCCTGGTATTTTGCATACTCCTCATGTCTAGTTGGGTGTGCTCAAGCCTTCGGCGAGAGCACAACCTTTGTTCTCTCACATATATATTATTGGGTGTGCTCAAGCCTTCGGCGAGAGCACAACCTTTGTTCTCTCACATATATATTTATTTATTTATTTTCGCCCCCCTAAGGATCAGTCAATATTTGGACTACATACACAACGGCGGTTCGTCTTGGTAGCGATTGCGTTGGTTGTATTTTTATTTACGTTCCGTTGCATGGTTTAAGTAGAAATTGCGTTTTTGTGGTGAAAAGTGAAGCTAACGGTGGCTAATTTGCTAGCCACAGTCACTGACGTTACTAACGTCACTACGTCACGAAAACACGCGTGACTACCTGTAGCAGAACATTCGTTTCACATCTGTTAACTTGGGGGATAGCAAGGCTAACTATAGCTTTACTGCAAGGCAGCTGCAGGAACGCCACAAGCAAAGAGGCCAGGGTGATAACTATTTACTCATTTTACTTTGTGATGTGAAACACAATTATGAAATGTAATGTACAATATTAGCTGATATTATTAAGGAAGTAAGCCCACATCTACTTTCGGAAACGGTAGTCTACTATTTCACTGAAGCATTAGCATGACATTAGCCTCTGTTGCCCGGGCAACACATACCACAGTGGTCTATGATGCATCTGTTTTCAATCGTTAAAATAAACATTCCTCACAAATAAATTTTCTTTGTAGGATTTACTATGACATTACATTAAAAGTAAACGATTTGTTGGTGAAATTATCATTACCTGTGGTTTCAAACCAGTGTTGCTCATTGCAACGCTGTAGCCTACGCGAGACACACGACAAAAACATCTAACATACAGTACACAGCTGTTTAGGAAGTCAGACGGCGACAGAACATGTTCGGCACTCCCCTTACTTAAATCAAAGGTCTTTCAATAGGTGAAACTATCTGACTACTAACCTGAACTTCATTGCCACAGCCTAAACTTTGTCAATCTGTTCATGAAAATAATTAACTTCAGCCTAAACCGTACAACGGAACGTTTAATCGAATTCAACCAACGCAATCGCTACCAAGACGAACACAGCAGTAGTCTAGTACTGCACTGTAGTAGTAGAATTTACCGGGGCAGCGCAATCGCTACCAAGACGAACACAGCAGTAGTCTTGTAGTAGGGGCCTAGTACAATTTACCTGGGAAGCTTCTCCACACAGGGCTACGTCGCATTTTGCTTTGTTACTGACAATGGCCGGGTTTCCTAGATTCGTTAAGAAGCTCTTAACGCCAAGAGCTTCTTAGGAGCGTTCTAAGAGCGTTCTAGAGTGTTCTTAGAATGCTCTTAAGAAGCTCTTAGCGTTAAGAGCTTCTTAACGAATCTGGGAAACCCGGCCAATGATCGCTACCAATTAGCTTTTTATGAATGAGCGATTTCCCCCTAAAGAAATGCTCAACACTTCAACGGGGGCTTATTACTTGAAAGATGAATTATTTACTGTGTCGTCTTAGTTACACTACCAGGGGTGGGAAATACTGTGATTTGCTAAAGTAGGCGAATGGCTAGTAGAACATAACATTTTATAATAATTTCAGTAAATCAAGCAGCGCTGCAAGACCCAGTGAAATGTATATCCTACAGCTAGCATTGGCTTACTCAACTTCGGTAGGCCATCCTCAGTATTTGCAAGCTAGCTAAACTTAGCCTATACTATATCTAACATAATTTTGTAGACATAACAATGGATTTCGTTACTAAATGTTGATGTTAACTTTTTTTTTTTTCTAAAATGGTCCTAATCTCTATGACAAGTTTTTCCCTTCTCGTGATTGTAGTATGACCCTCTGGATGCCCCGTACCTGGGGCTGTATAAATGTAGGTTATCAGTGGGTTGTCATGGAAGCAGTTCAGTATATGCCAGCAGGCTAAAGACATGCCGTTGTCCGTATCCATTTGTAATGCAAATTACCAGTGATATCTTCAGGCATTTAGCCTACTCATTCATTCATTAATAAATAACCCCCTTTTAAGATTATTCTAACAACGACGTTACCGGCAGTAGCTATCTCAGATGGAATCGCGATTCAAACAGTAGCCTACCATCTGGTACTGTCACTGAAATATGCCCTCAATAACATATATAAGCTTGACATTAAATTAGCTGCACGGTCTGTAGAGATCTTGGGAGGAAGCCACTTTGTTGTGCCTAAAGTAGCCTAAATTTCTATTCTAGATTTGCCCTACAAAAAAAATCCACTCGTCTCGGACAAGCCTTAATGTCTTAAGAGCGTTCTAAGAACGCTCTTAGAATGCTCCTAAGAAGCTCATAGCGTTAAGAGCTTCTTAACGAATCTGGGAAACCCGGCCAACATCAGTGTAAGACAAACTTAATGGATGGATTTTTATTGACAATTGTCTGGGAAAAGTAGCTACACCATACCATTTAGTCAATTTAAGACTTTATGTAAATAATGTCACATTAAAGAGTTTTCTTAATCCTATGTTTGTGTGGTTTGTCTATCCTACCTTCCTCTCATCCACAGGCCAACCTCTGACTCAACATTAACCCAATTGTTTCTCATTAAATACATAGTAGGCTACATGGATTAGCGAGGTGAATAGCGAATGGGATGTGAGCGGTTACGTGACACTGACACAGTAAATTCAGAAAAGTTACATTTTCCAAATATTGGTTAAAAGAAATATTGAAGTCACATTGTTGTAATTACATGTTAGCTTGTTAAAGTATTTCAACATTGTAGACGGAGGCTTTGACTGCGTCCATTTGGTTATGGTTATTTTTTTCAGACACTTTGTACAGGCTCTATGTAGCCAGCGCAATAATTTAGAATGGTGAACAGACAGTTTTACTGGAACTAGTCGCTGTTATCACCTGATTACGGACAGCCCTGCAGCCAATAAGAATCGAGTATTCACCCTGACCATGCCTATATACTGAGGTATCACACGCAATCCGATCTCTTGGCTTTCGAGCTAGGCTACCTACATTGCAAACCTTGACTTGTCAATTGAGATTTCTCCAACACTTTCATCTTCACGATCTTGATCTTCAGTGCCACTGATAGTGACATATTTTGCCAACTATTTGCTGTTCAATCGTCAATCACAGAGGTAAGACATTAAAATATATATATTCTAGCGTCAAAAAATAATCTGACAGGAAAATATAACTGGGTAACGCTAGCTAGCATTTTTTGATTTTTCTAGTTAGAGCTAGAGCTAGCTCTAGCTACAGTAATTTGCCTCAGACAGTTTGCATTGTTCGCTTATATCTAGAGCCAGCAGTTAACCTGTAGCCACTCATATTGGCTAGTTGGGCTTTTTAATATTAAGCTAGCTAGTAAAGGAACAGTTAAAATGCAAGAACAATAGCTACATTAGTTTGGCTTGAAAAATTGTTAGGTAATCACTAGAACGGCCGTTTTGAAATGTGCAATAAACTGCTAACGCTAACTGACTTTTCTCATACGTGTATTTTCAATGAAATAATGTATATAAATGACAAAGTGAAATAAAATATCACAGTGACCTATTCCGGCCATACATTCTGATATTGATTGCACAGAATTTATATTGTAAATATGTCGAGTGGTTGGACTACAGTAGGCCTATCATTGTGTATGTCAAAGAAACGTTGCTAGCGGTCTCAGTGCTTCTGGTAATTTGCTTACAAATACAAATGATTAGATTTAATTGGTTTATCAGTACAGGAGTTGAATAGAAAAACAAATATTAACTGAATTATATGTCAAGACTGTAATATTTAAGTTATCCAGTACTTGTGGCAATTCTAGCCAGTAGGCTACAGTAAGAATTCTGGGCATTGTCGTGTTGAGCGTGCTTTGCCATCTTAAATGTAAGCTTCTCATATTTTTTCAGTATACCTGGTCATAAAACGTTCTGATGACTTTCCATTGCATTTTTTGGTCTCTGCAAATTATGTTCTTATTTATTTCCAATAGTTCCTGATCTGTGTTCTGCATCTCCAGAAGGCCAGACTGAGCCCTGTTGCCCAGTGACATTTGTGAAGGTAAATTAGTATAAATCCCATCGTACTACATCCAATCGTCCCACATACACGTGCGGTTTCCAATACACTAGACACCTGCATGGTCATGTTAGCAGATTGCTTTATATCGCAGACTACAGTTTTTTTATCTGACTTATTTTACACAATATTTACCCCAACTAATTTAGGAACACCAATTATTGTATGTGCCACTGTGTGTGTTGAATACCTGCTAAGGAGAGACTATTTTTTACCAGTAAGCACACAAGACGAAATGCTTCACCTTTCATGTCTGTACTGAGAATGAAGCGCCTGGCCAAAGTGAAGTTGTGTAACCAACACACAACTGCATCTGTTTTTAATGTTCTTACAATTCTGACTTAATAAACAAACTATAATTGTGTTCAAAATGTTAATTATTGTAGAATCACATAAGTATTAATAATTATAAAAGCTTATATCTTGTCATATTAATTAACTTAAATAGTCCCATTAAATCGACCCTCATAAGACGCTGTATATTTACATGCCATATACTTCAAGGTATCACATAATCAGTCATAAATTTCTTTCCAATAACACTTTTGTGTTTGAAATTGTGTTTTTATTTTGTAGTTGTTCCAGATCTGTGCCCACATCTCCAAGGTTCTTTTCTCTACAGTTTGGACTGCTTCTGGTTAAAGGTTGGTAATAACAAGTACAGGCTACAGTAGCCAGCATTTGAGGTATGTAAACTAGCTTATTTACTCTGTATAAAGATCTTCCGATTCTACTCCACTTTTTCATCCCAGACAAAGCTTACAGGTTTGTAATAACTATTACACATTAATCAGAATTTCAGTAGTGTCAATACAGTCATGCCACGTAAGGGAAAGAAATCTCAGTCTGCAAAGCTGCGCTGGTCTAAATTGGACGTTTCAGACCCACGCTTGCAGAGTGCAGAGCCACACAGAAGTGATGGTGAATGTGGACAAGTGTGTAGTCAACCTGTGGTGTCATCCTCATGCACAGCTCAGTTTCCAGTTCAAGAGCCCAATGGAAGTGTGATTTCCACTTCTGAAAATTACAATATTCAAGAACAATGCATCCTACAAAGTCAGATATCAGTGCAGGCGTCAACTCATCAGGGTCGTATTGGCTATGTAAAGTCAAGGAACAAGCAGTGTACATGCATGGCTCTGACATTTTTGGCATATCACAATGAGGTTGATGACCTGAGGAAGGCTGATCTTGACAAGATACTGGACACGGGCAATAGATTGTATGACAAAACTATAAAACAGCTAAAGCGAGGAAAAAAATATAAAAGCCAACACTTGACCATGGAGGAACTACCACACAGAATCAACACTGACCAACATGAGTACAATGTACTTAAATCTCCGGTGGAGATGGGATGCGTGAGAGCCAGGGGAGACGGTCACAACCAGGCTTGGTTTCTTGATCTCTCCACAAGACTTCAGTGTCTCTCTGCGGGCGTTACTCATGCCCTCCTTATCATATCACCATATTGCATTGCTGTGTTCAGAGACAAGTCTGGAAGATATGGACTGTTTGATTCTCATTGTCGAAATGCAGATGGACTACCTGACCGAAATGGAAACGCGGTTATGCTTACTTTCACACATTTGAATGAGATGGTTGCAAGGATTCATACTTTGTATGAATTGCTACTGACAGATTGCAGAGGCCCTATTGATGGACTACAGTATGACTTCATGCCAGTCGCATTTCAACATGCAAGACATCTTTCAACGTCCAAGACATCCGGTGGTTCGCCATACCTATCAGTGCAATCTGAAAAGCCACAAAGTGAAAAGCATGTGGAGAAGGTGACACAGACCAAAGATGTAACACAAACTGGATTCCCACCCAACAAACATCTGCAGTCATTCAATGCACCATCCACACAAGGCATGTCAAAGGACAGTAATGCATTTGGAGTCAGGTGGCAGAGCGGTTAGGGAAGCGGGCTTGTAATCAGAAGGTTGCCAGTTCGATTCCCGGCCAGTTCGATTCACACCCGTGCCAGATGACGTTGTGTCCTTGGGCAAGGCACTTCACCCTACTTGCCTCGGGGGAATGTCCCTGTACTTACTGTAAGTCGCTCTGGATAAGAGCGTCTGCTAAATGACTAAATGTAAATGTAAATGTAAATGATGAGACAGTTGCTGTTGGGTCCTGCGCAGCCAATCGGTGAAGTTATCGATTACTTTTACCGGGTAGAATTTCAGGCGAGAGGAAGCCCCCATATACATTGTCTCTGTTGGGTAGCAGGAGCTCCTATCGTCGGAGAAGACCGGGATGACGAGGTATGTGACTTTGTGGATCGCTACATTTCATGCCAGCTGCCTGATGAATACAAACAACCCTTACTTCACAGATATGTCACGGACGTTCAAATGCACAGCAGAAGTCATTCCAACTCATGCAGGAAAGGTAACAAAGTATGCAGATTTGGATTTCCAAAACCACCTATAAAAAAAACGCGCGTAACTTACTCTATGCCACAAGAAGAGGAAGGACCCCCCCAAGAACATGCAATGGCACCACAAGCAGCCAAGAACAAACTGAAACCGGTCTGGGACTTGCTAAACTACCCAAAAGCACAGGTTGAAGACATGTCACAGCTATTGGCGCAGTGTAATATGACATTTGATGAGTACGACACGTATGTTGAGTCGTTGACCTCCGCAAGCGTCATATTAATGAAGCGTGATGTCAAGGACTGCTGGGTGAACAACTACAATCCAAATTTGCTAATGGCGTGGAACGCAAACATGGACATCCAGTACATTCTTGATGAGTATGGTTGCATCATGTACATGCTCTCCTACATATCCAAGCCAGAGCGTGAGATGAGTGACTATCTCAAAACGATAGTCAAAGACATGAGCCCAGAAAATCAGACAGAACGAGAAGAAATGAAAGGTGTTCTTCAGGCCTATTCAAAACACAGAGAGGTCAGCGCCCAGGAGTCTGTGTCCCGCACGTGCAGCCTGAAAATGAAGTCTTGCTCACGTGAGGTTTTATTTCTACAAACGAGTGACAACGCACTGAGAATGAGTCTCCCGCTTAGCGCTTTGCAGAAGAAACCAGAAGAAAGTGAGAATGTGTGGATGACGGGTATACCCGACAAATACAGAGCCAGGCCTGAAATGCCAGAGTTTGAAAACATGTGTCTAGCAGACTTTGCATCACATTACAGGATTGTCTACGGAAAGGAAACAGAAGACGGCAAGCGTGTCAGTCTATTAACATGGGAATGATCCAGAAGCTCAAACTCTACCTCCCCCATCGGTCAGAGTCATCGCTGAAAACGGAAATGTTCCCCACACACCAGGAGTTTTACAAACATGCCTATGTGAGATTACCAGGAACACACGAGATATGCGCAGTGACTGCAATTGTTCAAATAAACCAACAGAATTTTGAACAACACAGTAAGATAGTGGAACAAGTCTTAAACGACTACATGCAGAACGGCCCTGTGGAAGATGCTTGGAACACCTTCGCCCCGGAAGCTGAGTTGGATAAGTTGGAATGTATAGAAGAACGAAAACAAGCAGAACCACTTCACGAGAATGAACAAGATGATGTTCCGGAGTTTACACGTGAGAAGCAAACTGGGGGGATTGCATGTACTGTAAAGGCCCCACAAATGTGCCCAGATTTTGTTCGCAAAATGTATCGAAACCTTAACCGGACACAAGCTGGCACATTCTACTTGGTTCGTGATTGGTGCGTTAACCGTGTGCGTGGCCTAAATCCTGACCCTTTCTTTTACTTTGTCACTGGTGGCGCAGGCACAGGAAAATCTCACCTCATAAAGTGTGTTCATGCTGAGGCAACAAAAATACTCAGTAAACTGCCTAGACTATGCGAGGAAACCGACTTATCCATGCCAACCGTTTTACTGACTGCATTTACAGGAACCGCTGCTTTCAACATTTCAGGCAACACTTTGCATTATGTCCTAAAGTTGCCACGATGCTTAAAGCCACCGTACCAAGGACTTGGAAATCTCATAGATGAAGTGAGGGCCCAGCTGTCAAACGCCGAGATCATCATTATTGACGAGGTGTCAATGATTTCAAAGCCCTTGTTTGCCTACGTCAACTGGAGATTACAGCAAATCAAAGGCAGTAAGAAACCGTTTGGTGGCATGTCGGTTCTGGCAGTAGGAGACTTTTATCAGCTCCCCCCACTGGGAAGAAGTAAACCGCTCTGTGTGTTTGAAGAAGATACAGATGACTTCTGGAAAGACTACTTTCAAATGATCACACTCACAGACATTATGCGTCAGAGAGATGATGTTGCATTCGCTGAGCTTTTGAATAGAATCAGAGTGAAGGAGAAGATGGACGCCTTGAGCAATGATGACAAAGCTCTGCTTCATCAGGCTGTGACTGACCCCACCCGCTGCCCTAATGACGTGCTACACATCTTTTCCACCGACAAAGAAGTTGATAGACATAATGCTGCAACCGTGTCTGTTCTCCATTCCAACGTCATCAACATAGATGCAGAGGACTATAGAAGAGACCCTAAAACTGGAGTTATGAAGAAGCAACACCATCCTTTTAAAGGACAAAAGGACAATCTGCTTGACATGCTACAAGCAGCTGAAGGTGCCCGAATCATGATCACCAGAAACATAGATGTGGAAGACGGGCTTGTTAACGGAACATTTGGAAAGATTGCGAGAATAGTCACCCACACAGAGAATGGTGCTACAGCTATTAACTCGCTGAGACTTGTGCTGGACAATCCAAATGCAGGACAAAGGTATTGGGACAATTCATCAGGTGAAGCTGGAAACTTGGTGTACATAGAGAGGGTAGAGGAAAACCTCAAACAAAAAGGAGTGGTTCGCAGGCAGTTTCCCGTCAGGTTGGCTTTTGCATGTACAATTCACAAAGTCCAAGGAATGACAACACAATCTGCAGTGGTTTCGTTAAAGCGTGTCTTCCAACCCGGAATGGCCTACGTGGCTCTGAGTAGAACAACTTCACTGCAAGGACTGAAAATGACGGACTTTGATGAGAAGAAGATATTTTGTGATCCTGCAATCACAGCATCACTGGACTCAATGACAAGAGCATCGTTGGACAGCACTATGCCACTTATCAAGTATCAACAGACCACAAACGAGGTGCAAACATTGACGATAATCCACCACAACACGGAAGGATTACAAGCTCACATTGAAGATATCAAGTCTCATCATCAGTTAACACTTGGAGATGTTTTATGTTTTACCGAAACTCATCTATCAGGATCTTTTGTTGCTGAAAGTCTACAGCTGGAGGGCTACACTATGTTCAAACGCAACAGACACCTCTCTTACACCAACCATCCTCACATTGCGAGTAAAAGGGGAGGTGGTGTCGCTATGTATGTCAGAAAACATTACCATGCCTATGAAAAGCAGTATCTTCAAAATGTGACCGACTTGGAGTTTTTGGTTGTCAAACTGGAGTCCCCTGTCAAAGCTTTGATTGCTGTTGTGTACAGACCACCGGATTACAATATTGGCCACTTCCTTTCAAACCTGCAAAGCCTCTTGGAATCTTTAGACGTTATGGATTGCCAGCCTATCGTACTTTGTGGAGATTTCAACGAAGATTTACTGTCCAGTGGAAAAAAGCCAATATCCAACCTTCTTCAGTCAAGAGGATATACACAACTGGTCAGAGAAGCCACCACTGAGAAGAACACACTGTTGGATCATGTTTACATCTCCAGAGCACAAGACTGTCTCCAATCAGGATTATTGCAAACTTACTACAGCTATCATGATCCTGTATATTGTATTCTAACATCTAACATCTAGACCAAAGAAAAAACATGACTCTCAAAACAGTCAGCGCCTCTGAAGTCTTCCAGCATTTGTCATCATATGGATAGTACGCCTCCAACCCTCCAATTCACGTTGTCTGATCAAGTGGGCCTGTGCGGCACTGACAGACCTAACTCTACGCCACAACATTGACAGTTATTCATTTAGCAGACGCTTTTTTTTTTTGTCTGATCAAGTGGGCCTGTGCGGCACTGACAGACCTAACTACGCCACAAGAACCCACCATCATCTCCAGCCTTCAAAACCAACTCAGAATCATGTCACGCCACAGCAACCTACCAGCCACTCAACAGCCTTCCAAATCAACGCAAGATCACAGCACAGCAGCAATTTGTAGGACCAACAAAGCGACTCACCACCACACAACAACCAACCAGCACTTTTCACCATAGGGATAGTACGCCTCCAACCCTCCAATTCACGTTGTCTGATCAAGTGGGCCTGTGCGGCACTGACAGACCTAACTCTACGCCACAAGAACCCACCATCATCTCCAGCCTTCAAAACCAACTCAGAATCATGTCACGCCACAGCAACCTACCAGCCACTCAACAGCCTTCCAAATCAACGCAAGATCACAGCACAGCAGCAATTTGTCACGCCATGACAAAGGACCAACAAAGCAACTCACCACCACACGACAACCAACCAGCACTTGTCACCATAGGGATAGTACGCCTCCAACCCTCCAATTCACGTTGTCTGATCAAGTGGGCCTGTGCGGCACTGACAGACCTAACTCTACGCCACAACATGTACATTTATTCATTTAGCAGACGCTTTTTATTTATTTATTTTTTTCTGATCAAGTGGGCCTGTGTGGCACTGACAGACTTAACTCTGGTGTATCTTGTAATGAGATTTGGTGATAGACAGGGGGCCCTAATATAGGGCTACTCCTTGTTAAGCCAAGGTGTCACGCCCCACAAAAACCCACCAGCATCTCCAGCCTTCAAAACAAACTGTTGTTCTACCCCCCCCCCCCCCCCTCCCCAAAAAAAACACTTTGTTATAGTTCATGTTTTTACACCCCCCCTAAATAATGCATTGATGTTTATTGTGTTACAATCATGTTGTGGTGCGTTTCATGTTTTAACGTCTGTTGTTTTGTCACCTATTCTATTCAGTAGGTGAGGTGGGCAGCTGTGGAGCAGTGATCAGGCACCACCTCCTGATTTATAGCATATGTTCATTTAGTTACAGTTTGTGTATATGTTAAAAATGTGTATATATTTTGTATCCATCTTGTACACAAGGAGCAGTGAGCAGCTGCAGAGCATTGACCGATGACCAACTCCAGATCCATTTCTGATTCCCACCACTGGTCATTCTGGAAAAGTGTGTACAAGTCTCAATTATCCAGATAAATTAAAGTGCACCAGTTCTCAATGTTCTTGTGATTCACATTGAATATGAGATACAGGTGCTACATGGGCATCAATAATAACCATTTACAACATTTAGGACAGTATTTATAATAAAATCATTTAAATGTACCTGTAGTTGTTACAAAATAAACCTGAACTTGTCCACAAGGGATTTCAAGTGTGCTTTTTTAAATACTTATTTGTTTGTGTAAATCTGATACCTTTTGCGGGAGACGTTTAACCCCAAATCTATATGATGCTTAAAATACTTTTGAAAATCAAATATCCATTTTAGATAGAGTTGTTGCAGGAAATCCTAACCTGGAATACTGGACATAAGTTTTGATGGAATTTTATTTCGAGAAATTTTATACAAATGTCATGTAATAATTTAAAACATGTTATTTAAATAACATTCCCATTTCATATCACTTTGCTTAATCAAGGCTATCTTTCTGTTGCTTTGGATGAGTAATTTGTATATATGTTGCCTATCAACTGGAAGAAATGTTGGTTGTATGGTTTATTACAAGTTTACAAAATTACATGTCCACTAATGGTTGCTCTCAAGGAATTATAATCCTAGTAACCAGATAACAGGACGAGTTGACCAATAACCTACACACATTTTCTTTGCTGTCTAAAACCAATGTAAAAACACACTGAATCGTTGATAACAGTTAACACCAGGAGACTATGGGCAGCTGGGGCAGCCGCAAGCACACCCTCACAATTTCCCCAGAAATTGTATCCTCCATTTTTTTTTGCCCCCCTAAAACTCAGTCAATATTTTGCCTACATAGACAACGTAGGTGTCAAAAGTTTCGTCTTGGTAGCGATTGAGTTGCTTCTATTGGAATTTACGTTCTGTTGCATGGTTTAGGCTTAAGTTAAGTTTTTGTGGCGAAAAGTGAAGCTAACGGTGGCTAATTTGCTAGCCACAGTCACTGACGTTACTAACGTCACTGCGTCACGAAAACACGCGTGACTACCTTTGCCAGAACATTCGTTTCGCATCTGTTAACTTGGGGGATAGCTAGGCTAACTATAGCTTTACTGCAAGGCAGCTGCAGAAACGCCACAAGAAAAGAGGCCAGGGTGATAACTATTTACTCATTTTACTTTGTGATATGACACACAATTGTGATGTGTAATGTACAATATAAGCTGATATTATTAAGGAAGTACATCTACTTTCGGAAACAGTAGTCTACTATTTCACTGAAGTATTAGCATCATGACATTAGCCTGTGTTGCCCGGGCAAGACATACTACAGTGGTCTATGATGTATCTGTTTTCAATCGTTAAAATAAACATTCCTCACATATACATTTTCGTTGTAGGATTTATTCTGACATTAGTAAACGATTTGTTGGTGAAATTACCATTACCTGTGGTTTCAAACCAGTGTAGCTCACTGCAACGCTGTAGCCTACCCGAGACACTAGTGTGAGTAGCTAACAAAAACTCCTCAGCTGTTTAAGTCAAACGCCGACAGAACATGTTCGGCACTCCCCTTACTCAAAAGTCTTTCAATAGTTGAAACTATCTGACTACTAACCTGAACTTCATTGCCACAGCCTAAACTTTGTCAATCTGTTCATGAAAATAATTAATTTCAGCCTAAACCGTACAACGGAACGTTTAATCGAATTCAACCAACGCAATCGCTACCAAGACGAACACAGCAGTAGTCTAGTACTGTACCGTAGTAGTAGAATTTACCGGGGCAGCTTCTCCACACAGGGCTATATCGCATTTTGCGTTGTTACTGACAATGATCGCTACCAGTGAGCTTTTTATGAATGAGCGATTTTCCACTAAATAAATGTCAAGCTTATTTACGTTTTTGGGTGCATATTTTCAGTTAGCAGATGGTACTGTTTGAATCGCGATTCTATCTTCTGCCGGTAAAGTCGTAGAATAATCTTCAAAGGGGGTTCTTTATTAATGAATGAATGCAATATGAGTAGGCTAAATGCCTGAAAATATCACGAGAAGGGACAACTTAAAAGGACGTTTAAGTCATAGAGATTAGGTCCATTTTTACACCGGTCTGCCAAATGTATTCGTTTTGATTCAGCCTGTCAGCTGCCTCTTGCAGGGGAAATGAGAAGACATCATATTTCATTCTACACTTCACTCGTATTTTGAGTTGTAAATGAGCAGCAAAAAAAAGATGCTTTTAAATCTATGTAATCTTTATAAATAATAAGTAGGCCCGATGCATTTTTATATAAAATATACAGACCCCTGTGCAACCGACGCAAGCAAGCACACCCTACAATTTCCCCAGAAATTGTATCCTCTCTAGTTATTGGGTGTGCTCAAGCCTTCGGCGAGAGCACAACCTTTGTTCTCTCACATATATATTATTATTATTTTTTTCTTTTTTTTTTCTTTTTGCCCCCCTAAAACTCAGTAAATACTTGGCCTACATAGACAACGTAGGTGTCAAAAGTTTCGTCTTGGTAGCGATTGAGTTGCTTCTATTGGAATTTACGTTCCGTTGCATGGTTTAAGCTTAAATTAAGTTTTTGTGGCGAAAAGTGAAGCTAACGGTGGCTAATTTGCTAGCCACAGTCACTGACGTTACTAACGTCACTGCGTCACTAACGTCACGAAAACACGCGTGACTACCTTTGCCAGAACATTCGTTTCGCATCTGTTAACTTGGGGGATAGCTAGGCTAACTATGGCTTTACTGCAAGGCAGCTGCAGAAACGCCACAAGCAAAGAGGCCAGGGTGATAAATATTTACTCATTTTACTTTGTGATATGACACACAATTGTGATGTGTAATGTACAATATAAGCTGATATTATTAAGGAAGTACATCTACTTTCGGAAACAGTAGTCTACTATTTCACTGAAATATTAGCATCATGACATTAGCCTGTGTTGCCCGGGCAACACATACTACAGTGGTCTATGATGTATCTGTTTTCAATCGTTAAAATAAACATTCCTCACATTCCTTCCTTACATTTTCGTTGTAGGATTTATTCTGACATTAGTAAACGATTTGTTGGTGAAATTACCAATTACGCTGTAGCTTACGCGAGACACACTACAAAAACATCTAGCTACAGTACACAGCTGTTTAGGAAGTCAAACGGCGACAGAAAATGTTCGGCACTCCCCTTACTTAAATCAAAAGTCTATCTAACTACTAACCTGAACTTCATTGCCACAGCCTAAACGTTGTCAATCTGTTCATGAAAATAATAAATTTCAGCCTAAACCGTACAAAGGAACGTTAAATCCAATTCAACCAATGCAATCGCTACCAAGACGAGCACAGCAGTAGTCTACTACTGTACCGTAGTAGTACAATTTACCGGGGCAGCTTCTCCACACAGGGCTATATCACATTTTGCGTTGTTACTGACAATGATCGCTACCAGTGAGCTTTTTATGAATGAAGGCAAATGCAAAAAGGCAAATGGCTGGTAGAACATAACATTTCATAATAATTTCAGTAAATCAAGCAGCGCTGCAAGACCCAGTGAAATGTTGTATATCCTACAACTAGCATTGGCGAACTCAACTTCGGTAGGCCATCCTCAGTATTTGCAAGCTAGCTAAACTTAGCCTATACTATATCTAAAATAATTTTGTAGACATAACAATGGATTTCGTTACTAAATGTTGGTGTTAACTTTTTATTTTTTTCTAAAATGGTCCTAATCTCTATGACAAGTGTTTCCCTTCTCGTGATATCTTCAGGCATTTAGCCTACTCATTCATTCATTAATAAAGAACCCCCTTTGAAGATTATTCTAACAACGACGTTACCGGCAGTAGCTATCTCAGATGGAATCGCGATTCAAACAGTAGCCTACTATCTGGTACTGTAACTGTAATATGCCCCCAATAACGTAAATAAGCTTGACATTAAATTAGCTGCATGGTCTGTAGATATCTTGGGAGGAAGCCTCTTTTTGTGTGTTTTGCTAATCAGAATCAGAATCAGAAAGGGATTTATTCGCCATGAAAGTTTGCACAGACAAGGAATTTGCTTTGGCAGGAAGGTGCATACAATAAACATATACCTAAAATTTAAATATGTGGACTAACTATACTAAGGGTACATAAACTAGCAGTACTAAGTGGGATAAATATAAGTTGCCGTAAATTACAATATAAAAATACAAAAATACAAATATTACAAAAAATACAAATGTACAAGATACCATGTTGTGGTGCAGTGCAAAAGCAGTGTGTTTTAAGCAATAAGTCATTTGAGTCAGTGTGGTCCCTTGGCCTTGTTGAAGAGGCCAACAGCGGAAGGGAAGAAACTGTTTTTGTGGCGTGAGGTATTGGTCCTGATGGACCGCAGCCTTCTGCCGGAGGGGAGTGACTGAAACAGGGAGTGTCCAGGGTGGGAGGAGTCGGCCACAATCTTCCTCGCTCGCCTCAGGGTCCTCGAGGTGTGCAGGTCCTCGAGGGTAGGCAGATTGCAGCCAATCACCTTCTCAGCAGTACGGATGATACGCTGCAGTCTGCTCTTGTCCTTGGCAGTGGCAGCAGCGTACCAGACGGTGATGGAGGAGGTGAGGATGGACTCAATGATGGCTGAGTAGAAGTGCACCATCATTGTCTTTGGCAGGTTGAACTTCTTCAGCTGCCGAAGGAAGTACATCCTCTGTTGTGCTTTCTTGATGAGGGAGCTGATGTTCAGTTCCCACTTGAGGTCCTGGGAGAGGATAGTGCCCAGGAAGCGGAAGGACTCCACAGTGTTGACTGGGGAGTCACACAGGGTGATGGGGGTGAGTGGGGCTGTGTTCCCCACACAATGCAGAATTCGGTCAAATGAAATCGATAGACGTAATGAGTGGCACATAACGTGAAGTAACATTGGATTTTATTTTGTTTGAGTTTTAATAACTTGGGGCAAGTAGCCTAAATTTATCTTCCAGACTTGCCCTACAAAAAAAAATCCACTCGTCTAAGCCTTAATGTCGAGCCCTGTAGCTACATGGCTAGACTGTTGATACAGATCAGAATCCATCATATCATGGACACCCACAATCAGCAAATCTTACAGCCAAATCAATTATATATAAAGGCCTTTATATATATTTAGAATGTTTTCTAAGTTTCCTCCTAAGCGCTGCATCTTCATGAGCTTCATTTGGCCTCCTTCTCTTCCAACCAACCAGTAACACCCCTCCTCCATCTGAGTGATAGATGTTATTTAACAAAATATATTATCAAGGGAACATAATGGTCTTAGAACTGCAGTCATACTTAAATGCTTTTGAAATATGTCCCATTGTTTGTACCTGTGTGTGAGACCTTTGCTATGTCTGGTTTGCTGAGGTGGGCAGTCTGGAAAAGTATAAGTTCACATGGGCAATCAGATATTGGGAGTAGATTGGCCTATTTTAAACTAAAATATCAGTGTAAGACAAACTTAATGGATGGATTTTTATTGACAATTGTCTGGGAAAAGTAGCTACACCATACCATTTAGTCAATTTAAGACTTTATGTAAATAATGTGTCACATTAAAGAGTTTTCTTAATCCTATGTTTGTGTGGTTTGTCTATCCTACCTTCCTCTCATCCACAGGCCAACCTCTGACTCAAAATTAACCCAATTGTTTCTCATTAGGCTACATGGAGGTGAATAGCGAATGGGATGTGAGATGAGCGGTTACGTGACACTGACACAGTAAATTCAGAAAAGTAACATTTTCCAAATATTGGTTAAAAGAAATATTGAAGTCACATTGTTGTAATTACATGTTAGCTTGTTAAAGTATTTCAAAATTGTAGACGGAGGCTTTGACTGTGTCCATTTGGTTATGGTTATACTTTGTACAGGCTCTATGTAGCCAGCGCAATAATTTAGAACGGTGAACAGACAGTTTTACTGGAACTACTTAGTCGCTGTTATCACCTGATTACGGACAGCCCTGCAGCCAATAAAAATCGAGTATTCACCCTGACCATGCCTATATACTGAGGTATCACACGCAATCCGATCTCTAGGCTTTCGAGCTAGGCTACCTACATTGCAAACCTTGTCAATTGAGATTTCCCCAACGCTTTCATCTTCACGATCCTGATCTTCAGTGCCACTGATAGTGACATATTTTGCCAACTATTTGCTTTTCAATCGTCAATCACAGAGGTAAGACATTAAAATATATATATTCTAGCGTCAAAAAATAATCTGACAGGAAAATGTAACTGGTAACGCTAGCTAGCATTCTGATCGGTAACAGTGCAAAACCGAATGAAACCAGACCAGAGCGATTTTTCTAGTTAGAGTTAGAGCTAGCTCTAGCTACAGTAATTTGCCTCAGACAGTTTGCATTGTTCGCTTATATCTAGAGCCAGCAGTTAACCTGTAGCCACTCATATTGGCTAGTTGGGCTTTTTAATATTAAGCTAGTAAAGGAACAGTTAAAATGCAAGAACAATTAGTTTGGCTTGAAAAAATAGTTAGCTAATAACTAGAACAGACGTTTTGAAATGTGCAATAAACTGCTAACGCTAACTGACTTTTCTCATACGTGTATTTTCAATGAAATAATGTATATAAATGACAAAGTGAAATAAAATATCACAGTGACCTATTCCGGCCATACATTCTAATATTGATTGCACAGAATTTATATTGTAAATATGTCTAGTGGTTGGACTACAGTAGGCCTATCATTGTGTATGTCAAAGAAACATTGCTAGCGGTCTCAGTGCTTCTGGTAATTTGCTTACAAATACAAATTATTAGATTTAATTGGTTTATCAGTACAGGAGTTGAATAGAAAAACAAATATTAACTGAATTATATGTCAAGACTGTAATATTTAAGTTATCCAGTACTTGTGGCAATTATAGCCAGTAGGCTACAGTAAGAATTCTGGGCATTGTCGTGTTGAGCGTGCTTTGCCATCTTAAATGTAAGCTTCTAATATTTTTTCAGTATACCTGGTCATAAAACGTTCTGATGACTTTCCATTGCATTTTTTGGTCTCTGCAAATTATGTTCTTATTTATTTCCAATAGTTCCTGATCTGTGCTCTGCATCTCCAGATGGCCAGACTGAGCCCTGTTGCCCAGTGACTTTTTTGAAGGTAAATTAGTATAAATCCGATCGTACTACATCCAATCGTCCCAAATACACGTGCTGTTTACAATACACTAGACACCTGCATGGTCACGTTAGCAGATTGCTTTATATCGCAGACTACAGTTTTTTATCTGACTTATTTTACACAATATTTACCCCAACTAATTTAGGAACACTACAATTATTGTATGTGCCACTGTGTGTGTTGAATACTTGTTAGGGAGAGACTATTTTTTACCAGTAAGCACACAAGACACAATGCTTCACCTTTCATGTCTGTACTGAGAATGAAGCGCCTGGCCAAAGTGAAGTTGTGTAACCAACACACAACTGCATCTGTTTTTAACGTTCTTACAATTCTGACTTAATAAACAAACTAGAATTGTGTTCAAAATGTTAATTGTTGTAGAATCACACAAGTATTAATAACTGTAAGGCAGAGTTTCTGGGTACATGTACAGCTTGTGTCTCTGTAAGGTCAAGAGGTCATACAGCGAGGCCCCCTCTGAGCAGAATATAGCATGCAGTCCAGACAGTGGGGAGACAGTGAGGAAAATCATTTACAAATAGGGCTTATGTGATTAACGACCACTTCACCTGCTGAACGTTCTAGTGTATCAGTGTACTGACCACTGAAGACCCGTTAAGGAAGCGATTCTGTGCATTCTATGTTTGAACATGTCCAGATACTGTATTTAAGCACTCTTGTAAGAGAGAGTCTTCACTCATGCTAGATCTGTTGTGGATTGGTGGCATGATCCGACGTCGAGCTAATAAAACCGAGTCAACCCTTTTTATAATTGTCGTGACTCCTTCCGGCCTGCCTTCTCCAGAATTTACATCTTAACAATAATTATATAAGCTTATATCTTGTTATATTAATTAACTTAAATAGTCCCATTAAATCGACCATCATAAGACGCTGTATATTTACATGCCATATACTTCAAGGTATCACATAATCAGTCATAGATTTCTTTCCAATAACACTTTTTTTCTAGTCGTTCCAGATCTGTGCCCACATCTCCAAGGTTCTTTTCTCTACAGTTTGGACTGCTTCTGGTTAAAGGTTGGTAATAACAAGTACAGGCTACAGTAGCCAGCATTTGAGGTATGTAAACTAGCTTATTTACTCTGTATAAAGATCTTCCGATTCTACTCCACTTTTTCATTCCAGACAAAGCTTACAGGTTTTTAATAACCATTACACATTAATCAGAATTTCAGCGATTTCAGCAGTGTCAATACAGTCATGCCACGTAAGGGAAAGAAATCTCAGTCTGCAAAGCTGCGCTGGTCTAAATTGGACCTTTCAGACCCACGCTTACAGAGTGCAGAGCCACACAGAAGTGATAGTGAATGTGGACAAGTATGTAGTCAACCTGTGGTGTCATCCTCATGCAAAGCTCAGTTTCCAGTTCAAGAGCCCAATGGAAGTGTGATTTCCACTTCTGAAAATGACAATATTCAAAAACAATGCATCCTACAAAGTCAGATATCAGTGCAGGCGTCAACTCATCAGGGTCATATTGGCTATGTAAAGTCAAGGAACAAGCAGTGTACATGCATGGCTCTGACATTTTTGGCATATCACAATGAGGTTGAGGACCTGAGGAAGGCTGATCTTGACAAGATTCTGGACAAGGGCAACAGCTTGTATGACAAAACTATAAAACAGCTCAAAAGAGGAAAACGTTATAAATGCCAACAACTGACAATGGAGGAACTACCACTCAGAATCAACACTGACCATCATGACTACAATGTTCTTAAATCTCCGGTGGAGATGGGATGTGTGAGAGCCAGCTCAGCCGTTCATAACCAGGCTTGGTTTCTTGATCTCTCCACAAGACTTCAGTGTCTCTCTGCAGGCGTTACACATGCCCTCCTTATCATATCACCATACTGCATTGCTGTGTTCAGAGACAAGTCTGGAAGATATGGACTGTTTGATTCTCATTGTCGAAATGCAGATGGACTACCTGACAGAAATGGAAAAGCGGTTATGATTACTTTCACACATTTGAGTGAGATGGTTGCAAGGATTCATATGTTGTATGAATTTCTACTTACAGATTCCAGAGGCCCTATTGATGGACTACAGTATGACTTCATGCCAGTTGCATTTCAACATGCAAGACCTCTTTCAACGTGCAAGACATCCGACTGTTTGCCATTCCTATCAGTGCCATCTGACAAGCCACAAAGTGAAAAGCATGTGAAGAAGGTGACACAGACCAAAGATGAAACGCAAACTGGATTCCCACCCAGCAAACATTCTCTGCAGTCAATCAAGGCACTATCCACACAAGGCATGTCAAAGGACAGTAAGGCATTACCCAAGTTAAATGTACAACAGCGACAAAAAGAAAAGCGAAGACAAAGAAACCAAGGAATGCATGGTGCTCACAACACCAGTAGATATAGAACAGATGCAGATTTCAGAGAAAATCAAAAAGAAACTTTCCGCCTAAAGTATCGTAATGATCCTGCCTTCAGAAAAAAAGAAAAAAGAAACTTTGTGCCACAGGTATCATAATGATCCTGCCTTCAGAAGAAAGCAAAAAGAATCGCTTTGCCACAAGTATCATAATGATCCTGCCTTCAGAAGAAAGCAAAAAGAATCGTTGTGCCACAGGTATCATAATGATCCTGCCTTCAGAAGAAAGCAAAAAGAAACTTTGTGCCACAGGTATCATAATGATCCTGCCTTCAGAAGAAAGCAAAAAGAAACTTTGTGCCACAGGTATCATAATGATCCTGCCTTCAGAAGAAAGCAAAAAGAAACTTTGTGCCACAGGTATCATAATGATCCTGCTTTCAGAAGAAAGCAAAAAGAAACTTTGTGCCACAGGTATCATAATGATCCTGCCTTCAGAAGAAAGCAAAAAGAAACTTTGTGCCACAAGTATCATAATGATCCTGCCTTCAGAAGAAAGCAAAAAGAAACTTTGTGCCACAGGTATCATAATGATCCTGCCTTCAGAAGAAAGCAAAAAGAAACCGTTCGCCACAGGTATCACAATGATCCTACTTTCAGAAAACGTCATTTGCAACAATGCATCAGTTACATGAGAAGCAAGTGTCACAGTGAAGCACATTTTAAGATGGCCCTTAAGATGCGCTGTGCCTTGAAAGTAAGTAGGAAATACAGACAATGGACTCATTCTACACGTGAATACAGTCAACCAGTGGACAACAGCCTAATGCAGACAGCTATATCCACTTTCAAGGAATGCATTAAAGCTGGCCCAACTTTTGTGTGCACAATGTGCCATCGCACCCTTTTCCCTAACCAAGTAAAGTGTTGCAATCGCAGCAATTACAAGAAGAATCCACACGTTGTTGCTGTCTGTTTGACAGGGCAATATGTCCATGTGTGCGACGATCAATGTCAAGGTCCTGAACAATGCACTGCACCGGAAGAAAGGAAAAAAGAGTGGATTTGTCACAGCTGTCATTCCCATTTGAAGGCAGGAAACAAATCATCCATCGCTGTGGCTAACAACTTGGAGCTGGCGCCCATTCCCACAGAGCTCTGTGATTTGAACGTACTGGAAAGACAACTTTTGGCCAAAATACTGCCATTTGCCAAGATTGTCACACTTCTTAAAGGTCGACAAGCAGCTATACATGGGGCTGTGGTGTGTGTGCCATCTGAGGTGGAAACAACGGTAAATACTTTACCAAGGCCATGCAGCTCATCCCAGTTATACAGTGTGAAGCTGAAAAGACGTCTGGTTTACAAAGGCCACCAGCTGTTTCACACTGTAAACATGAGAAATGTAGTAGCGGGACTCTCAAAGCTCATTGACACACACCCTGACTACAGAAACATTACAATCAGAGCTGATGAGAGAACGGATGATAATGATGATCGGATGGACCTTGATAGTGATGATGAAACTGAAATGATGGAGGTACTTAATTGCATAGAAAGTGCTGATCTATCAGAGGTAAAGTCTGCAGCTTTACAGCCTGCTTATGAGCAACAGGAAGACCATGACCAACAACCTCCCAATGCAGAGGCTGAGAAAGCTGCACTAAGACCTGGAGTTGGCTTGGACAGTTGTTTACAGCCACCTGACCTTGGAGAAGAAACACTGACCTACGGGGATGGGATTTTCAGCATCGCCCCAGCACAAGGAAACACGCCTGTTAGCTTTCCCCAAGTCCCAAGGCTTGAGGCAATGGCTTTCCCTGTTCAGTTCCCTACTGGAAGGAATACATTAGACGAGACAAGACAAGTCAAACTATCCCCAAGCATGTATTTCAATGCAAGGCTTTTCTGTGTTGACACTCGTTTTGCAAGAGACCAAAGCTACCTGTTTTTTGCGCAGTTTGTCACAGAGACTCACCTGGCAAAAAGCAGCATGTCAATTCAGTTAAGGAAAGGAAAATCCAAGACCAAGGACGGACGGAAAATATCCAACAAGTTGCTCCAGGACAAACGTGAGGTTGAGAGGTTGGTGAGAAACAGAGATGCTACAAGATTCATGCAACCACTGAGAGGGACTCCAGCTTACTGGGATAGAACTCTGAAGGATTTGCTCCCCATGGTCAGACAATTAGGAAAGCCAACTTTCTTCCTGACTTTCTCTGCTGCAGAATTCAGATGGCCAGAGGTAATCACAGCCATCAAAGCACAACAAGGTCAACAGGTGGAGTTTTCTGAGCTAGACTGGGCTGAGAAATGTGACATTCTCAGAAGTAACCCTGTAACCACCATGCGCATGTTTGACAAGAGGGTTGATGCTCTGATGAGACAGTTGCTGTTGGGTCCTGCGCAGCCAATCGGTGAAGTTATCGACTACTTTTACCGGGTAGAATTTCAGGCGAGAGGATTCCCCCATATACATTGTCTCTGTTGGGTAGCAGGAGCTCCTATCGTCGGAGAAGACCGGGATGACGAGGTATGTGACTTTGTGGATCGCTACATTTCATGCCAGCTGCCTGATGAAGACAAGCAACCCTTACTTCACAGATATGTCACAGACGTTCAAATGCACAGCAGAAGTCATTCCAACTCATGCAGGAAAGGTAACAAAGTATGCAGATTTGGATTTCCAAAACCACCTATAAAAAAAACGCGCGTAACTTACCCTATGCCACAAGAAGAGGAAGGACCACCCCAAGAACATGCAATGGCACCACAAGCAGCCAAGAACAAACTGAAACCGGTCTGGGACTTGCTAAAAGACCCAAAAGCACAGGTTGAAGACATGTCACAGCTATTGGCGCAATGTAATATGACATTTGATGAGTACGACACGTATGTTGAGTCGTTGACCTCCGCAAGCGTCATTTTAATGAAGCGTGATGTCAAGGTCTGCTGGGTGAACAACTACAATCCAAATTTGCTAATGGCGTGGAACGCAAACATGGACATCCAGTACATTCTTGATGAGTATGGTTGCATCATGTACATGCTCTCCTACATATCCAAGCCAGAGCGTGAGATGAGTGACTATCTCAAAACGATAGTCAAAGACATGAGCCCAGAAAATCCGACGGAACGAGATGAAATGAAAGGTGTCCTTCAGGCGTATTCCAAACACAGAGAGGTCAGCGCCCAGGAGTCTGTGGCCCGTACGTGCAGCCTGAAAAAGAAGTCTTGCTCACGTGAGGTTTTATTTCTACAAACGAGTGACAACGCACTGAAAATGAGTCTCCCACTTTGCGCATTGCAGAAGAAACCAGAGGAAAGTGAGAATGTGTGGATGACGGGTATACCCGACAAATACAGAGCCAGGCCTGAAACGCCAGAGTTTGAAAACATGTGTCTTGCAGACTTTGCATCACATTACAGGATTGTCTACGGCAAGGAAACAGAAGATGGCAAGCGTGTCAGCCTATTAAACAACATGGGAATGATCCAGAAACGCACCAGAGGGAAGCCTGCAATCATCAGATATGCTCGCTTTTCAGAAAAGAAGGACCCTGAGAACTTCTACGGAAGATTGCTCAAACTCTACCTCCCCCATCGGTCAGAGTCATCGCTGAAAACGGAAATGTTCCCCACACACCAGGAGTTTTACAAACATGCCCATGTGAGATTACCAGGAACACACGAGATATGCGCAGTGACTGCAATTGTTCAAATAAACCAACAGAAGTTTGAACAACACAGTAAGATAGTGGAACAAGTCTTAAATGACTACATGCAGAACGGCCCTGTGGAAGATTCTTGGAACACCTTCGCCCCGGAAGCTGAGTTGGAGAAGTTGGAATGTATAGAAGAACGAAAACAAGCAGAACCACTTCACGAGAATGAACAAGATGATGTTCCGGAGTTTACACGTGAGAAGCAAACTGGGGGGATTGCATTTACTGTAAAGGCCCCACAAATGTGCCCAGATTTAGTTCGCAAAATGTATCGAAACCTTAATCGGACACAAGCTGGCACATTCTACTTGGTTCGTGAGTGGTGCGTTAACCGTGTGCGTGGCCTAAATCCTGACCCTTTCTTTTACTTTGTCACTGGTGGCGCAGGCACAGGAAAATCTCACCTCATAAAGTGTGTTCATGCTGAGGCAACAAAAATACTCAGTAAACTGCCTAGACTATGCGAGGACACCGACATATCCATGCCAACCGTTTTACTGACTGCATTTACAGGAACCGCTGCTTTCAACATTTCAGGCAACACTTTGCATTATGTCCTAAAGTTGCCACGATGCTTAAAGCCACCGTACCAAGGACTTGGAAATCTCATAGATGAAGTGAGGGCCCAGTTGTCAAACGCCGAGATCATCATTATTGACGAGGTGTCAATGATTTCAAAGCCCTTGTTTGCCTACGTCAACTGGAGATTACAGCAAATCAAAGGCAGTAAGAAACCGTTTGGTGGCATGTCGGTTCTGGCAGTAGGAGACTTTTATCAGCTCCCCCCACTGGGAAGAAGTAAACCGCTCTGCGTGTTTGAGGAAGATACAGATGACTTCTGGAAAGACTACTTTCAAATGATCACACTGACGGAGATTATGCGACAGAGAGATGATGTTGCATTCGCTGAGGTTTTGAATAGAATCAGAGTGAAGCAGAAGACGGATGCCTTAAGCAACGATGACAAAGCTCTGCTTCATCAGGCTGTGACTGACCCCGCCCGCTGCCCTAATGACGTGCTACACATCTTTTCCACCAACAAAGAAGTTGATAAACATAATGCTGCAACTGTGTCTGTCCTCCATTCCAACGTCATCAACATAGATGCAGAGGACTATAGAAGAGACCCTCAAACTGGAGTGATGAAGAAGCAACACCATCCTTTTAAAGGAAAAAAGGACAGTCTGCTTGACATGCTACAAGCAGCTGAAGGTGCCCGAATCATGATCACCAGAAACATAGATGTGGAAGACGGGCTTGTTAACGGGACATTTGGAAAGATTGCGAGAATAGTCACCCAGACAGAGAATGGTGTTACAGCTATAAACTCGCTGGGACTTGTGCTGGACAATCCAAATGCAGGACAAAGGTATCGGGACAATTCATCAGGTGATGCTGGACACTTGGTGTACATAGAGAGGGTAGAGGAAAACCTGAATCAAAAAGGAGTGGTTCGCAGGCAGTTTCCCGTCAGGCTGGCTTTTGCATGTACAAATCACAAAGTCCAAGGAATGACAACACAATCTGCAGTGGTTTCATTAAAACGTGTCTTCCAACCCGGAATGGCCTACGTGGCTCTGAGTAGAACCACTTCACTGCAAGGACTGAAAATGACAGACTTTGATGAGAAGAAGATATTTTGTGATCCTGCAATCACAGCATCACTGGACTCAATGACAAGAGCATCGTTGGACAGCACTATGCCACTTATCAAGTATCAACAGACCACAAACGAGGCGCAAACATTGACGATAATCCATCACAACACGGAAGGATTGCCAGCTCACGTTGCCGATATCAAATCTCATCACCAGTTGACACTTGGAGACGTTTTATGTTTTACAGAAACTCATCTATCAGGATCTTTTGTTGCTGAAAGTCTACAGCTGGAGGGCTACAACATGTTCAAACGCAACAGACACCTCTCTTACACCAACCATCCTCACATTGCAAGTAGAAGCGGAGGTGGTGTCGTTATGTATGTCCGAAACCATTACCATGCCTGTGAAAAGCAGTACCTTCAAAATGTTACTGACTTGGAGTTTTTGGTCGTCAAACTGGAGTCCCCTGTCAAAGCTTTGATTGCTGTTGTGTACAGACCACCGGATTACAATATTGGCCACTTCCTTTCAAACCTGCAAAGCCTCTTGGAATCTTTAGACGTTATGGATTGCCAGCCTATCGTACTTTGTGGAGATTTCAACGAAGATTTACTGTCCATTGGAAAAAAGCCAATATCCAACCTTCTTCAGTCAAGAGGATATACACAACTGGTCAGAGAAGCCACCACTGAGAAGAACACACTGTTGGATCATGTTTACATCTCCAGAGCACAAGACTGTCTCCAATCAGGATTATTGCAAATTTACTACAGCTATCATAATCCTGTATATTGTATTCTAACTTCTAACATCTAGGGCAAAGAAAAAACATGACTGTCCAAACACAGTCAGCGGCTCCGAAGTCTTCCAACACAGGATCTCATCAACACGACGTCATGCCACAACAGCCGACCAGCCACTCAACTCTGGTGTATTTTCTAATGACATCTTGGTGATATGAGACAGGTGGCCCTTTTACAGGGGGACTCCTTGTTAAGCCAAGATGTCACGCCACAACAATCCACCAGCATCTCCAGCCTTTCAAACCAAAACAGGATCTCATCAACACAACAAGAAGACATCACGCCACAGAAAGCAACCAGCCACTCAACAGCCTTCCGTCCAACGCAGGATCCCATCAATACAACAAGAAGACCAACAAGAAGACATCACGCCACAACAACCGACCAGCCACTCAACTCTGGTGTATTTTATAATGACATCTTGGTGATATGAGACAGGGGGCCCTATTACAGGGTGACTCCTTGTTAAGCCAAGATGTCACGCCACAAAACCCACCAGCATCTCCAGCCTTTCAAATCAATGCAGGATCCCATCAACACAACAAGAAGACCAACAAGAAGACATCACACCACAAAAACCCACCAGCATCTCCAGCCTTCCAAACCAACGCAGGATCCCATCAACACAACCAGAAGAAGTCACGCCACAGAAACCGACCAGCCACTCAACAGCCTTCCGTCCAACGCAGGATCACAGCACAGCAGCAATTTGTCACGCCATGACAAAGGACCAACAAAACAACTCACCACCAAACGACAACCAACCAGCACTTGTCATCTATATAGATAGTACGCCTCCATTTCACGTTGTCTGATCAAGTGGGCCTGTGCGGCACTGACAGGCCTAACTCTGCTGTATTTTCTCATGACATCTTGGTGATATGAGACAGGGGGCCCTAATATAGGGTGACTCCTTGTTAAGCCAAGATGTCACGCCACAAAAACCCACCAGCATCTCCAGCCTTCGAAATCAACGCAGGATCCCATCAACACAACAAGAAGACATCACGCCACAGCAACCGACCAGCCACTCAACAGCCTTCCGTCCGACGCAGGATCCCATCAACACAACAAGAAGACCAACAAGAAGACATCACACCACAACAACCGACCAGCCACTCAACTCTGATGTATTTTCTAATGACATCTTGGTGATATGAGACAGGGGGCCCTATTACAAGGTGACTCCTTGTTAAGCCAAGATGTCACTCCACAAAAACCCACCAGCATCTCCAGCCTTCCAAACCAACACAGGATCCCATCAACACAACCAGAAGAAGTCACGCCACAGAAACCGACCAGCCACTCAACAGCCTTCCTTCCAACGCAGGATCACAGCACAGCAGCAATTTGTCATGCCATGACAAAGGACCAACAAAACAACTCACCACCAAACGACAACCAACCAGCACTTGTCATCTATATGGATAGTACGCCTCCATCCCTCCATTTCACGTTGTCTGATCAACTGGGCCTGTGCGGCACTGACAGACCAACCAGCACTTGTCATCATATAGATAGTACGCCTCCATCCCTCCACGTTGTCTGAACAAGGGGGCCTGTGCGGCACTGACAGACCAACCAGCACTTGTCATCTATATGGATAGTACGCCTCCATCCCTCCAATTCACGTTGTCTGATCAAGTGGGCCTGTGCGGCACTGACAGACCAACCAGCACTTGTCATCATATAGATAGTATGCCTCCAACCCTCCACGTTGTCTGAACAAGGGGGCCTGTGCGGCACTGACAGACCTAACTCTGGTGTATTTTCTAATGACATCTTGGTGATATGAGACAGGGGGCCCTAATAGAGGGTGACTCCTTGTTAAGCCAAGGTGTCACGCCACAAAACCCACCAGCCACTCAACAGCCTTTCAAACCAACACAGTCTCATGGGCACAGCAGCAATATGTCACGCCATGGCAACTCACCACCAAACGACAACCAACCAACACTTGTCATCATATTGATAGTACGCCTCCAACCCTCAATTTCACGTTGTCTGATCAAGTGGGCCTGTGCGGCACTGACAGACCAACCAGCACTTGTCATCATATGGATAGTACGCCTCCAACCCTCCATTTCACGTTGTCTGATCAAATGGGCCTGTGCGGCACTGACAGACCAACCAGCACTTGTCATCATATGGATAGTACGCCTCCAACCCTCCACGTTGTCTGATCAAGTGGGCCTGTGCGGCACTGACAGACCAACCAGCACTTGTCATCATATGGATAGTACGCCTCCATCCCTCCACGTTGTCTGAACAAGGGGGCCTGTGCGGCACTGACAGACCTAACTCTGGTGTATTTTCTATTGACATCTTGGTGATATGAGACAGGGGGCCCTAATAGAGGGTGACTCCTTGTTAAGCCAAGATGTCACGCTATAACCACAAACCAGCAAGTCCACACAGCCATGACAAATGAACAAGCAAAGAACGGACCAGCAAAAGCCAACAAACCTGTCAAACATGTCATATTATCGTATGTTTTCTTAGGATTTGTTTTAGTTGTTAAGTTATGTTATGTTAGTCATGTCCTATAAATATGTCTAGCTTTGCCTGTACAGCACTTTGGTCAATGTAAGTTGTTTTTAAATGTGCTTTATGAATAAACTTTACTTCTCTATGTTGGTAGTGTTACGGTTTTATTCCCCCCCCCCCCCCAAAAAAATGCAATCTGTTGATGTTCACTTTGTTACAGTTCATTTTTGTCTATCCCCCCCCCCTCCCCCCCAAAAAACAAAAAAAAATTACAATCTGTTGATGTCCACTTTGTTACAGTTCATGTTTGTCGATCCCCCCCCCGCCCCCCAAAAAAACATTTTTACAATCTGTTGATGTTCACTTTGTTACCTTTAGCTATGCATTGATGTTTATTGTGTTACGTTTCATGTTTTAACGTCTGTTGTTTTGTCACCCATTCTATTCAGTAGGTGCGGTGGGCAGCTGTGGAGCAGTGATCAGGCACCACATCCTGATTTATAGCTTATGTTCATTTAGTTACAGTTTGTGTAAATGTTATAAATGTGTATATATTTTTGATCCATCTTGTACACTAGGAGCAGTGAGCAGCTGCAGAGCATTGACCGATGACCAACTCCACATCCATTTCTGATTCCCAGCACTGGTCACTCTGGAAAAGTGTACAACTCTCAATTATCCAGATAAATTAAAGTGCACCAGTTCTCAATTTTCTTGTGATTCCATTCACATTGAATATGAGATACAGGTGCTACAAGGGCATCAATAATAACCATTTCCGACATTTAGGACAGTATTTATAATAAAATAATTTAAATGTACCTGCAGTTGTTACAAAATATGAATTGAAAATCTGAACTTGTCCAGAAGGGATTTCAAGTGTGCTTTTTTTAAATACTTGTTATTTGTTTGTGGAAATCTGATACCTTTTGCGGGAGACACATCTATATGATGCTTAAAATCATTTTGAAAATCAAATATCCATTTTAGATAGACTTGTTGCTGTAAATCCTAAAATGGAAAACTGGACATAAGTTTTGATGGAATTTTATTTTGAGAAATTTCCCACAAATATTGTGTAATAAGGTAAAACATGTTCTTTAAATAACATTCCCATATCCTTTTGGTTACTCAAGGCTATCTTTCTGTCACTTTGGATGAGTAATTTGTATTTATGTTGCCTATCAACTAGAAGAAATGTTGGTTGTATGGTTTATTACAAATTTACTAAATTACATGTCAATTAATGGTTGCTCTCCAGGAATTATAATCCTAGTAACCAGATAACGGGATGTGTTGACCAACAACCTACACACATTTTCTTTGCTGTCTTAAAAGCAATGTAAAAACACACTGAATGGTTGATATCAGTAAACACCAGGGGGGTATTCGTCGTAGCTCGCTAAGCGGTTTAGCGAGCTAATTTTCAGGCTAAGATAAAAAACGCCCCTCTTTTTGGTTCGTGGAAGCAACTTACGATAAATCACCATAGTAACATATCAATTAGCACTAACCTGCTCCAGACCAGGCTAACGTAAGTGTAGCTGGATAAGCTTGCCACACCCCCGGAAAATAACATGGCAGCTCCCTTTTTGAGAGACCCAGTTGACCAAGGAGCTATATTTTAGTTCGATTAGCTTTCCATACCAATAGAGTTCTTCGCGATTGCCAAGATCCTTTATTTCACACGGATGAGTTCTTGTTTGAGCGATATCGATTCAGCCGACAAGGACTCATTTATTTGCAAGACCTTCTCGGGCCGTACATTGCAAATATCACACGCCGCAGCAAGCTTTATGCTTTATTATGAGCTTATGCTGCTGTATGTGAATATGTAACGCTATGTTTTACGAAATGTCTTGTCTTATCTGTTGTGCCTGTGCTTTTTATATGTTTCACTGTGGGAGAGTGGGAAACGTCATATCGATTCCTTTTTATGTCTTGACATGTGAAGAAATTGACAATAAAGCTACTTGAAACTTTAACTGTTCTTCAGACTGCATAGCCTTGAGGTTTTTTGCGTCAGGTAGGCTATAGGCTACATTTTTATACAGTATAGGCGATGCAGAAAACATTGGCAAAGCCGCAGCATGCGTTGCTGTAAGAAAAGTGTACTTGGCGCTTAACCAGCTGATGAATCAATTCATCATATTCCCTGGCCATGTCCCAGTCAATTAAATCAAAGAGGGATATACACATAGGCCTACATGCACATATATAGTAGGCCTACATGATATAAGCGCAGTATATCCTCATAATTGTCTATGAATTCGTATCAATTTCTTTGGCCTTGTTTATATCTAGCCTACTTATTCTGAGAAGAGTTGAGATCATGATTTTCGCTAGCAAGATCTCATTCGATTATTAATTTCCATTAAGCCTATACCAGCAGGCACATTTAAAGAAATGTGATCTGATTGATTGGGGTAATGAGGCACTTAAAATGAGCCTATACATTTCCCCAAAACTTTCGCATTTAGCTTATTGGCAATTTTTTGCCAAGCTGCTTGTCTTGCTCTGGCAGCGGTGGCGGTGTTTGACTTAGCCATGATAATATACGCTTATTGTCTTATAGAGACTCATTATAATAGTTTGCTCGGATGGCGAGAATAGCCTATCACCGCTCTCTCTTTCGTATTTTCCGCCGTCATACCGTTAGAAAATCACGGTTTTGGTGATCGACCTTTCCTGCCTTTTGAAGTAGGACGTGCACGTGCAATTTCCCTGATAAGTTTAGCCTGATTGAAATTAACCACATGATTTGGATGCGGATCAGCCGTTGACGAACCGATATTTGCTATTCTCACTCATCTCGCTAATGTTAACGGGCTAAAGGGACAATTGATTAACTTAGCTTCAACCCTTACGACGAACGGGGCCCAGGAGACTATGGGCAGCTGGGGCAGCCGCAAGCACACCCTCACAATTTCCCCAGAAATTGTATCCTCTCTAGTTCATTGTGTTTTGCTAAATATTCGCCCCTCCGACAGAGGGTAAGGGTATAGCAGCTAAATTGGTCAATAGGTAGCTAGCTAGAGATCGAGTTTCAGGGTACTTGCCGCCGAGTGAGACCCCGGCTTTGTTTACATAATTAGGGCCATTGTAGAATTTGGTTAAATCAGCCCTGACTTCTGTAATCAGATTCAGAGCTAATAGTGTCTTACTGAGTGTACTTCGTGACTGCCATCTGACTGTAAGTAACCAGAGTTTGGTTACTTACAACGGCCCTAGCCGACTGTGTGGAGGAGCTGGACATGCTCCTCAGCGTCCTCCCGGATGATGGAACCCCCCTGATAGTCCTTGGGGACTTCAACATCCACCTCCAAGGAACTCAGGCCGTCGACTTCTTGTCTCTCCTGACCTCTTTCGACCTGACGCTGCTGAGCACACCGGCGACCCACAAGGCAGGCAAACAGCTAGACCTCATCCTGACACGTAACTGTATCACTGACTTTACCTCTGTAACCCCACTGCATATTTCTGATCACTACTTTATCCAATTCTCTATCTCTCTCCCTCCAACTCCTTCTACCTCCCCTCCCCTTGTAACTTTCCAGCGCAACCTCCGCTCCCTATCCCCCTCCCATTTCTCCTCTATTGTAACATCCTCCCTCCCCCCATTGACGAGTTCTCGTCCCACCCCACTAACACTGCCACCTTGTTAACCACTTTAACTGCATCACTTGACTCTCTCTGTCCCCTGTCAACCAGGCCTGCACGATCTTCTCCCTCCTGCCCGTGGCTTACGGATGTTATTCGTGAAGAACGGTCCACCCTTCGGGCAGCCGAGAGGAGATGGCGCAAGTCCAAAGGTGGTCTGGACCTTGATAAGTATCACTCCCTCCTCAAATCCTTCTCTTCTCACATAACTGGTGCTAAAACCCTCTACTTTCTGAACAAAATTAACTCTGCTTCAAACCCCCACAAACTTTTCTCTACCTTCTCCACCCTTCTTAACCCACCTCCCCCACCATCTCCCTCCACCCTGACAGCAGACGACTTCTCCTCCTTCTTTGAGAAAAAAGTCGCCGACATTAGCAGTCGGTTCCCTAAACCCACCTTTCCTACCCTCTCACCCTCCATGACTGACCCAACTAAATGTCTAAACTCTTTTTCTCCCCTGTCTGAGGCAGAGATCTCTGACCTCATTCTCTCTCATCGCCCCACCTCCTGTCCCCTTGATCCTATACCCTCCCCTCTCTTTCAAACCATCTCCCCCTCCATCATAACTTTTCTTCTCCATGTCCTAAACTCCTCTCTCACCTCTGGCACCTTCCCCTCTGCCTTCAAACAGGCTAGAGTTACCCCTCTACTCAAAAAACCCTCCCTTAACCCTGCCGTTCTCCAGAACTACAGACCGGTATCACTGTTACCCTTCCTTTCAAAAACAATTGAACGTGCTGTAGCTAACTAACTTTCTCTCTCAGAACAACCTGCTTGACCCCAACCAATCGGGCTTTAAGACTGGCCACTCCACAGAGACTGCCCTCCTTTCAGTCACCACTGCCCTCCAGTCTGCCAGAGCGGCTTCCAGGTCATCCGTTCTCATTCTGCTGGACCTTTCTGCAGCGTTTGATACGGTTAACCACCAGATCCTGCTCGCCAGACTTTCTGAGATGGGCATCACTGGCACTGCACTCCAGTGGATCTCATCCTACCTGTCAGGAAGATCCTACCAGGTTTCCTGGGGAGGCAAACTGTCAGGCCCTCGCCAGCTCTCCACTGGTGTCCCACAGGGCTCCGTCCTTGGACCCCTCCTCTTCTCTCTGTACACCACCTCACTTGGACCAATCATCACCTCCCATGGCTTCTCCTACCACTGCTACGCTGACGACACGCAGCTGTACCTGTCGTTCCCCCCGACCGATCCGGGGATCTCAGCTAGGATTGAGGCCTGCCTCACAGACATCTCCGCCTGGATGACCGAGCACCACCTCCAGCTGAACCTCGCCAAAACAGAACTCCTCATCATCCCGGCTAAACCCTCCATCTCCCACGATCTCTCAATCACCCTGGGATCTGCGACGGTGACCCCTTCATCCTCTGCCAGGAACCTTGGGGTTACCATGGACGACGAGCTCTCCCTCACGGCCCACATTGCTGCGGTCTCCCGGTCGTGTAGATTCACCCTCTACAACATCCGGAAGATCAGGAGATACCTGTCTGAGCACTCCACCCAGCTGCTAGTCCAAGCACTCGTCCTCTCCAAGTTGGACTATTGCAACTCGCTGCTCGCTGGTCTCCCAGCATGTGCAACCCGCCCTCTTCAGAGGATTCAGAACGCGGCGGCCCGCCTGGTCTACAGTCTACCCAGACGCTCCCATGTTACCCCGCTCCTCATCTCTCTCCACTGGCTACCTATCATGGCCCGTATCAGATTCAAGACCCTGGTATTGACCTTCCGAGCAGTGAACGGGACTGGACCCGTCTACATCAAGTCTCTCCTGCAGCCTTACACCCCCACCCGTCACCTACGGTCTTCTTCAGACAACCGCCTGGTGGTCCCACCGCTCAAGACCGCCCGGTCCCAACACAAGCTCTTCTCCTGTCTGGCCCCCCAGTGGTGGAATCAACTCCCCACCTCCATCAGAGACACTGACTGTCTCTCCACCTTCAAGAAAAGGCTCAAGACGCACTTGTTCCGGGAGTACAACGGTACTTGGGAACGGTTCGCTTGACCCGATGTTAGTTTCCTCAAGGATCACAATGACTCTTGCTTAGAGACTTGTTGCTCTTGTGGTTAATGGTAACTGACTTAAATTTGTTTGTACTCGCTGTGATATATTGTTTTTATTATTGTTGCTTGCTTTTTTCCACAGGTACACTTGCACTTATAGCGGTTCATGTTGTTTAATTGTAACTTGTTTAACTACATGCTCTTATGGTTCTTCCCTTTGGCACTTATTTTGGTTGGTCACAATGTGTGCTTCATGTTTTGGCTACTCTCAATGTTTTGTGGCTATCTTGTTGTTATGATCAGTGACCTATGCACTTTGTAACGCTCTCTCTTGGAAGTCGCTTTGGATAAAAGCGTCTGCTAAATGAATAAATGTAAATGTATAATGTCATGGCAAAGTGTGCAGACAAAATACAACTTTTACACACATTAAGCAAAAATCCAATACGCTTTCTAGATCTGACATGATCTTATCTATTGCACACAATAGGTTATTTTTTTCCCACTTTTTTTAGACCGAGTGAAAGATTAAATGCCATCCGCACTCTAGGTAACCGGTCTTGTGCCGGCTGGAATACAGAGTTGTCTATGGTCCATGTTGTATAATGTTGTATTTATAGTGTTTAGCTCATTTTTATTATTACTGTATTGTAATAGTTAAAATTTCTGCAAGCTAGCTAGCACTTTAACAAGGTTTTCAGTAACATTGTAAATAATTGTATGCATAGGCCTAGCTGGATTTTGATAGATATCCACACCCTGTATTCAGGTGCTCTCCATCAATATTCTATCATTCATCATGAATAACGTCCAGAGGAATGCTCTCATCGCCCTGCTCTACTACCGGATAAGACCCCGCCGACGCTTCTGGGTTCATCAGATTCGCCGTTTGCGGGTAAACAACGGAGATTATCACCGGCTGGTTCAGGAGCTGCGACTGGACGACGACTTGTTCCAGCGGTACTTCAGGCTGAACCAGGCCGAGTTCGATGACCTGCTGACCAGAGTGGGACCCCGGATAGCGAGGCTAAACACCTCTTTCCGCGAGGCGATCATCCCAGCTGAACGCCTCGCTATTTGTCAACGGTAAGCTTTTTATAGCCTTTATAGTAAACTGTTATATTTCAGTATTCTCAGACTAAAATATAGTGTAGTTATTTTCTATGCATTATTTTCAATGTATGGTATTTCTTTGTAGATACCTTGCCACGGGGGATTCGTTCATGACTATCAGCTTCAGCTATCGCGTGGCCTCATGTACTGTTGCAGGTATTGTCGGGGATGTGTCTTGGGCCATTTGGGACTGCCTGGTGGAGGAGTTCATGCCTGTGCCAACCAAGCAGGACTGGAGGGACATGGCTGAAGGCTTCCTTCAGAGGTGGAACTTTCCAAACTGCCTGGGCTCCATCGATGGCAAGCATGTTGTCATCCAGGCCCCTCCCAACTCAGGGTCACTGTACCACAATTACAAGGGGACATTCTCCATCGTTCTACTTGCTGTTGTGGACGCCGACAGCATTCCAGGTCATCGATGTCGGTGGCTATGGACGGAACAGTGACGGTGGGACCCTGAAAGATGGAACCCTGGACCTCCCAGAGAACTGCATCATCCCTGGAGCAGAGCCACATGGACCACTGCCACTTGTCTTCGTGGGTGATGAGGCCTTTCCTCTGCGGAGCAACCTAATGCGGCCCTTCCCTGGGACAAATCTCTCCAGGAAGAAGAGGTTCAATTACCGCCTCAGCCGTGCCAGGTTGACAGTCGAGTGTGTGTCTGGTATTCTCTCCAGCCAGTGGTGAATGTATCGGCGTGTCATTGGTGTCAACCAGGCAAAAGCGGAGGTGTGTGTGAAGGCCACCTGCATCCTCCACAACTTCATCCAGAGGTCCAGGCCAGTGGATGTCCAGAAGCCAGACCTGGCCAGGAGGAGTCGGCAGGTCTCCAGGAGGCTCCACGACTGGGCAGCAACAATGCTGCACGTGCAGCAATTCACGTGAGGGATGCATTCACTGCATATTTCAATGCAGAAGGTGCAGTGCCCTGGCAGCAATCAGTTGTATAGCCCATGTCATGAAGAAACAAAGGCTCTTTTAAGAGCCACCCACATTAATCACAAAAAGGCAAACAGTTCCAGAATGTTCTTTTCATAAAATATGAGCTTAAATCATGATGCGGCCATGTTGTTTTTCTTATCATTATTAATGTTCACTACCAACCATTCATAGTAAATAATAGTATCTTAATACCTAACAGTCCAATTCAATAAAAGGAACACAAAGTTCTGTCAGTGACAATTTTTGGTTTATTATATATCACTGTGTGGCCTGCATCTCTGCCTCAAAAAACAACCGCTTAGCTGGTGGCAGTCTTTTCAGGGCAGGGAGAAGGCTTTAAAAAAAAAGCTCATCCTCGTCCTCTGCTTGAGGTGGTGGAAGAGTAGCAGGTGTCTGTGCCATCTTCCAAAGCACCAAGCATCCTCTCCTCAAATGCCGACAGCCTCTCTTTGCGCACCCTCTTTCGGCCAGAGGATGCTGCAGAGTGACATATCGAAAGGGGTGCGTGCTGCAAAAAGTTTGGGAACCACTGGGTTAAAGTGCTTTTCAGCTCCTTAATAGCCGTTTTCAATGCATTTACACTGTTTGGCATTGTACTGGTTCACATTACATGACTTTGACTTAGATTTCAGCCTAAAACAGGCCACACTGACCCAAATAAACTGGAAATCACCGAATCCAAGCTACTTGACAAGATTTATCCATTAGATTGCGAGTTTTGAGACTTTAATTCTTTTATTGTTTTAAAGTGCTTTTCAGCTCCTGGATGGCCGTTTTCAATGCAATTACATTGTTTTGCATTGTACTAGTTCAAATAACATGACTTTGACTTAGATTTCAGCCTAAAACAGGCCACACTGTCTCAAATAAACTGGAAATTACCGAATCCATGCTACTTGAAAAAATGTAGCCTTAAGATTCTGAGTTTTGACTTTCATGCTTGTATTGCTTTAAAGTGCTTTTCAGCTCCTGGATGGCCGTTTTCAATGCATTTTCACTGTTTGTCATTGTACTGGTTCACATTACATGACTTTGAATTAGATTTCAGCCTAAAAAAGGCCACACTGACCCAAAACAACTGGAAATCACCTAATCCATGCTACTTGACAACATTTATCCATTAGATTGCGAGTTTTGAGACTTTCATTCTTTTATTTTTTTTAAGTGCTTTTCAGCTCATGAATGGCCGTTTTCAATGCATTTACGCTGTTTGGCATTGTACTGGTTCACATTACATGACTTTGACTTACATTTCAGCCTAAAACAGGCCACACTGACCAAAATAAACTGGAAATCACCTAATCCATGCTACTTGACAAGATATATCCATTAGATTGCGAGTTTTGAGACTTAAATTCTTTTATTGTTTTAAAGTGCTGTTTAGCTCCTGGATGGCCATTTTCAATGCATTTACACTGTTTGGCATTGTACTGGTTCACATTACATGACTTTGACTTACATTTCAGCCTAAAACAGGCCACACTGACCCAAATCAACTGGAAATCACCTAATCCATGCTACTTGACCAAATTTAGCCTTAAGATTCTGAGTTTTGACTTTCATGCTTTTATTGCTTTAAAATGCTTTTCAGCTCCTGAATGGCCGTTTACAAAGCATTTACACTGTTTGGCATTGTACTGGTTCACATTACATGACTTTGAATTAGATTTCAGCCTAAAACAGGCCACACTGACCCAAATCAACTGGAAATCACCTAATCCATGCTACTTGACAAGATATATCCATTAGATTGCGAGTTTTGAGACTTTAATTCTTTTATTGTTTTAAAGTGCTTTTTAGCTCCTGGATGGCCATTTTCAATGCATTTACACTGTTTGGCATTGTACTGGTTCACATTACATGACTTTGACTTACATTTCAGCCTAAAACAGGCCACACTGACCCAAATCAACTGGAAATCACCTAATCCATGCTACTTGACCAAATTTAGCCTTAAGATTCTGAGTTTTGACTTTCATGCTTTTATTGCTTTAAAATGCTTTTCAGCTCCTGTATGGCCGTTTTCAATGCATTTACATTGTTTTGCATTGTACTAGTTCAAATAACGTGACTTTGACTTACATTTCAGCCTAAAACAGGCCACACTGACCCAAATCAACTGGAAATCACCGAATCCAAGCTACTTGACAAGATATATCCATTAGATTGCGAGTTTTGAGACTTTAATTCTTTTATTGTTTTAAAGTGCTTTTTAGCTCCTGGATGGCCATTTTCAATGCATTTACACTGTTTGGCATTGTACTGGTTCACATTACAGCCTAAAACAGGCCACACTGACCCAAATCAACTGGAAATCACCTAATCCATGCTACTTGACCACATTTAGCCTTAAGATTCTGAGTTTTGACTTTCATGCTTTTATTGCTTTAAAATGCTTTTCAGCTCCTGTATGGCCGTTTTCAATGCATTTACATTGTTTTGCATTGTACTAGTTCAAATAACGTGACTTTGACTTACATTTCAGCCTAAAACAGGCCACACTGACCCAAATAAACTGGAAATCACAGAATCCAAGCTACTTGACAAGATATATCCATTAGATTGCGACTTTAATTCTTTTATTGTTTTCAAGTGCTTTTTAGCTCCTGGATGGCCATTTTCAATGCATTTACGCTGTTTGGCATTGTACTGGTTCACATTACATGACTTTGACTTACATTTCAGCCTAAAACAGGCCACACTGACCCAAATCAACTGGAAATCACCTAATCCATGCTACTTGACCAAATTTAGCCTTAAGATTCTGAGTTTTGACTTTCATGCTTTTATTGCTTTAAAATGCTTTTCAGCTCCTGAATGGCCGTTTTCAATGCATTTACGTTGTTTTGCATTGTACTGGTTCACATTACATGACTTTGAATTAGATTTCAGCCTAAAACAGGCCACACTGACCCAAATCAACTGGAAATCACCTAATCCATGCTACTTGACAAGATATATCCATTAGATTGCGAGTTTTGAGACTTTAATTCTTTTATTGTTTTAAAGTGCTTTTTAGCTCCTGGATGGCCATTTTCAATGCATTTACACTGTTTGGCATTGTACTGGTTCACATTACATGACTTTGACTTACATTTCAGCCTAAAACAGGCCACACTGACCCAAATCAACTGGAAATCACCTAATCCATGCTACTTGACCAAATTTAGCCTTAAGATTCTGAGTTTTGACTTTCATGCTTTTATTGCTTTAAAATGCTTTTCAGCTCCTGTATGGCCGTTTTCAATGCATTTACATTGTTTTGCATTGTACTAGTTCAAATAACGTGACTTTGACTTACATTTCAGCCTAAAACAGGCCACACTGACCCAAATCAACTGGAAATCACCGAATCCAAGCTACTTGACAAGATATATCCATTAGATTGCGAGTTTTGAGACTTTAATTCTTTTATTGTTTTCAAGTGCTTTTCAGCTCCTGGATGGCCGTTTTCAATGCATTTACATTGTTTTGCATTGTACTAGGTCAAATAACATGACTTTGACTTAGATTTCAGCCTAAAACAGGCCACACTGACCAAAATCAACTGGAAATCACCTAATCCATGCTACTTGACAAAATTTAGCCTTAAGTTTCTGAGTTTTGACTTTCATGCTTTTATTGCTTTAAAGTGCTTTTCAGCTCCTGGATGGACATTTTCAATGCATTTACATTGTTTTGCATTGTACTAGTTCAAATAACGTGACTTTGACTTACATTTCAGCCTAAAACAGGCCACACTGACCCAAATAAACTGGAAATCACCGAATCCAAGATACTTGACAAGATTTATCCATTAGATTGCGAGTTTTGAGACTTTAATTCTTTTATTGTTTTAAAGTGCTTTTTAGCTCCTGGATGGCCATTTTCAATGCATTTACACTGTTTGGCATTGTACTGGTTCACATTACATGACTTTGACTTACATTTCAGCCTAAAACAGGCCACACTGACCCAAATCAACTGGAAATCACCTAATCCATGCTACTTGACCAAATTTAGCCTTAAGATTCTGAGTTTTGACTTTCATGCTTTTATTGCTTTAAAATGCTTTTCAGCTCCTGTATGGCCGTTTTCAATGCATTTACATTGTTTTGCATTGTACTAGTTCAAATAACGTGACTTTGACTTACATTTCAGCCTAAAACAGGCCACACTGACCCAAATAAACTGGAAATCACCGAATCCAAGCTACTTGACAAGATATATCCATTAGATTGCGAGTTTTGAGACTTTAATTCTTTTATTGTTTTAAAGTGCTTTTTAGCTCCTGGATGGCCATTTTCAATGCATTTACGCTGTTTGGCATTGTACTGGTTCACATTACATGACTTTGACTTAGATTTCAGCCTAAAACAGGCCACACTGACCAAAATCAACTGGAAATCACCTAATCCATGCTACTTGACCAAATTTAGCCTTAAGATTCTGAGTTTTGACTTTCATGCTTTTATTGCTTTAAAATGCTTTTCAGCTCCTGTATGGCCGTTTTCAATGCATTTACATTGTTTTGCATTGTACTAGTTCAAATAACGTGACTTTGACTTACATGTCAGCCTAAAACAGGCCACACTGACCCAAATCAACTGGAAATCACCGAATCCAAGCTACTTGACAAGATATATCCATTAGATTGCGAGTTTTGAGACTTTAATTCTTTTATTGTTTTAAAGTGCTTTTTAGCTCCTGGATGGCCATATTCAATGCATTTACACTGTTTGGCATTGTACTGGTTCACATTACATGACTTTGACTTACATTTCAGCCTAAAACAGGCCACACTGACCCAAATCAACTGGAAATCACCTAATCCATGCTACTTGACCAAATTTAGCCTTAAGATTCTGAGTTTTGACTTTCATGCTTTTATTGCTTTAAAATGCTTTTCAGCTCCTGTATGGCCGTTTTCAATGCATTTACATTGTTTTGCATTGTACTAGTTCAAATAACATGACTTTGACTTACATTTCAGCCTAAAACAGGCCACACTGACCCAAATAAACTGGAAATCACCGAATCCAAGCTACTTGACAAGATATATCCATTAGATTGCAAGTTTTGAGACTTTAATTCTTTTATTGTTTTAAAGTGCTTTTTAGCTCCTGGATGGCCATTTTCAATGCATTTACACTGTTTGGCATTGTACTGGTTCACATTACATGACTTTGACTTACATTTCAGCCTAAAACAGGCCACACTGACCCAAAACAACTGGAAATCACCTAATCCATGCTACTTGACAACATTTATCCATTAGATTGCGAGTTTTGAGACTTTCATTCTTTTATTTTTTTAAAGTGCTTTTCAGCTCATGAATGGCCGTTTTCAATGCATTTACGCTGTTTGGCATTGTACTGGTTCACATTACATGACTTTGACTTACATTTCAGCCTAAAACAGGCCACACTGACCCAAATCAACTGGAAATCACCTAATCCATGCTACTTGACAAGATATATCCATTAGATTGCGAGTTTTGAGACTTTCATGCTTTTATTGCTTTAAAGTGCTTTTCCTGAATGGCCGTTTTCAATGCATTTACATTGTTTTGCATTGTACTAATTCAAATAACGTGACTTTGACTTACATTTCAGCCTAAAACAGGCCACACTGACCCAAATCAACTGGAAATCACCTAATCCATGCTACTTGACAAGATATATCCATTAGATTGCGAGTTTTGAGACTTAAATTCTTTTATTGTTTTAAAGTGCTTTTTAGCTCCTGGATGGCCATTTTCAATGCATTTACACTGTTTGGCATTGTACTGGTTCACATTACATGACTTTGACTTACATTTCAGCCTAAAACAGGCCACACTGACCCAAATCAACTGGAAATCACCTAATCCATGCTACTTGACAAGATATATCCATTAGATTGCGAGTTTTGAGACTTTAATTCTTTTATTGTTTTAAAGTGCTTTTTAGCTCCTGGATGGCCGTTTTCAATGCATTTACGTTGTTTTGCATTGTACTGGTTCACATTACATTACATGACTTTGACTTACATTTCAGCCTAAAACAGGCCACACTGACCAAAATCAACTGGAAATCACCTAATCCATGCTACTTGACCAAATTTAGCCTTAAGATTCAGAGTTTTGACTTTCATGTTTTTATTGCTTTAAAGTGCTTTTTAGCTCCTGGATGGCCGTTTTCAATGCATTTTCACTGTTTGTCATTGTACTGGTTCACATTACATGACTTTGACTTACATTTCAGCCTAAAACAGGCCACACTGACCAAAATAAACTGGAAATCACCTAATCCATGCTACTTGACCAAATTTAGCCTTAAGATTCTGAGTTTTGACTTTCATGCTTTTATTGCTTTAAAGTGCTTTTTAGCTCCTGGATGGCCGTTTTCAATGCATTTTCACTGTTTGTCATTGTACTGGTTCACATTACATGACTTTGAATTAGATTTCAGCCTAAAAAAGGCCACACTGACCCAAAACAACTGGAAATCACCTAATCCATGCTACTTGACAACATTTATCCATTAGATTGCGAGTTTTGAGACTTTCATTCTTTTATTTTTTTAAAGTGCTTTTCAGCTCATGAATGGCCGTTTTCAATGCATTTACGCTGCTTGGCATTGTACTGGTTCACATTACATGACTTTGACTTACATTTCAGCCTAAAACAGGCCACACTGACCAAAATAAACTGGAAATCACCTAATCCATGCTACTTGACCAAATTTAGCCTTAAGATTCTGAGTTTTGACTTTCATGCTTTTATTGCTTTAAAGTGCTTTTTAGCTCCTGGATGGCCGTTTTCAATGCATTTTCACTGTTTGTCATTGTACTGGTTCACATTACATGACTTTGAATTAGATTTCAGCCTAAAAATGGCCAAACTGACCCAAATCAACTGGAAATCACCTAATCCATGCTACTTGACAAGATATATCCATTAGATTGCGAGTTTTGAGACTTTCATGCTTTTATTGCTTTAAAGTGCTTTTCCTGAATGGCCGTTTTCAATGCATTTACATTGTTTTGCATTGTACTGGTTCAAATAACGTGACTTTGACTTACATTTCAGCCTAAAACAGGCCACACTGACCCAAATCAACTGGAAATCACCTAATCCATGCTACTTGACAAGATATATCCATTAGATTGCGAGTTTTGAGACTTAAATTCTTTTATTGTTTTAAAGTGCTTTTTAGCTCCTGGATGGCAATTTTCAATGCATTTACACTGTTTGGCATTGTACTGGTTCACATTACATGACTTTGACTTACATTTCAGCCTAAAACAGGCCACACTGACCCAAATCAACTGGAAATCACCGAATCCAAGCTACTTGACAAGATATATCCATTAGATTGCGAGTTTTGAGACTTTAATTATTTTATTGTTTTAAAGTGCTTTTTAGCTCATGAATGGCCGTTTTCAATGCATTTACGCTGCTTGGCATTGTACTGGTTCACATTACATGACTTTGACTTACATTTCAGCCTAAAACAGGCCACACTGACCAAAATAAACTGGAAATCACCTAATCCATGCTACTTGACCAAATTTAGCCTTAAGATTCTGAGTTTTGACTTTCATGCTTTTATTGCTTTAAAGTGCTTTTTAGCTCCTGGATGGCCGTTTTCAATGCATTTTCACTGTTTGTCATTGTACTGGTTCACATTACATGACTTTGAATTAGATTTCAGCCTAAAACAGGCCACACTGACCAAAATAAACTGGAAATCACCTAATCCATGCTACTTGACAAAATTTAGCCTTAAGTTTCTGAGTTTTGACTTTCATGCTTTTATTGCTTTAAAGTGCTTTTCAGCTCCTGGATGGACATTTTCAATGCATTTACATTGTTTTGCATTGTACTAGTTCAAATAACGTGACTTTGACTTACATTTCAGCCTAAAACAGGCCACACTGACCCAAATAAACTGGAAATCACCGAATCCAAGATACTTGACAAGATTTATCCATTAGATTGCGAGTTTTGAGACTTTAATTCTTTTATTGTTTTAAAGTGCTTTTTAGCTCCTGGATGGCCATTTTCAATGCATTTACACTGTTTGGCATTGTACTGGTTCACATTACATGACTTTGACTTACATTTCAGCCTAAAACAGGCCACACTGACCCAAATCAACTGGAAATCACCTAATCCATGCTACTTGACCAAATTTAGCCTTAAGATTCTGAGTTTTGACTTTCATGCTTTTATTGCTTTAAAATGCTTTTCAGCTCCTGTATGGCCGTTTTCAATGCATTTACATTGTTTTGCATTGTACTAGTTCAAATAACGTGACTTTGACTTACATTTCAGCCTAAAACAGGCCACACTGACCCAAATAAACTGGAAATCACCGAATCCAAGATACTTGACAAGATTTATCCATTAGATTGCGAGTTTTGAGACTTTAATTCTTTTATTGTTTTAAAGTGCTTTTTAGCTCCTGGATGGCCATTTTCAATGCATTTACACTGTTTGGCATTGTACTGGTTCACATTACATGACTTTGACTTACATTTCAGCCTAAAACAGGCCACACTGACCCAAATCAACTGGAAATCACCTAATCCATGCTACTTGACCAAATTTAGCCTTAAGATTCTGAGTTTTGACTTTCATGCTTTTATTGCTTTAAAATGCTTTTCAGCTCCTGTATGGCCGTTTTCAATGCATTTACATTGTTTTGCATTGTACTAGTTCAAATAACGTGACTTTGACTTACATTTCAGCCTAAAACAGGCCACACTGACCCAAATAAACTGGAAATCACCGAATCCAAGCTACTTGACAAGATATATCCATTAGATTGCGAGTTTTGAGACTTTAATTCTTTTATTGTTTTAAAGTGCTTTTTAGCTCCTGGATGGCCATTTTCAATGCATTTACGCTGTTTGGCATTGTACTGGTTCACATTACATGACTTTGACTTAGATTTCAGCCTAAAACAGGCCACACTGACCAAAATCAACTGGAAATCACCTAATCCATGCTACTTGACCAAATTTAGCCTTAAGATTCTGAGTTTTGACTTTCATGCTTTTATTGCTTTAAAATGCTTTTCAGCTCCTGTATGGCCGTTTTCAATGCATTTACATTGTTTTGCATTGTACTAGTTCAAATAACGTGACTTTGACTTACATGTCAGCCTAAAACAGGCCACACTGACCCAAATCAACTGGAAATCACCGAATCCAAGCTACTTGACAAGATATATCCATTAGATTGCGAGTTTTGAGACTTTAATTCTTTTATTGTTTTAAAGTGCTTTTTAGCTCCTGGATGGCCATATTCAATGCATTTACACTGTTTGGCATTGTACTGGTTCACATTACATGACTTTGACTTACATTTCAGCCTAAAACAGGCCACACTGACCCAAATCAACTGGAAATCACCTAATCCATGCTACTTGACCAAATTTAGCCTTAAGATTCTGAGTTTTGACTTTCATGCTTTTATTGCTTTAAAATGCTTTTCAGCTCCTGTATGGCCGTTTTCAATGCATTTACATTGTTTTGCATTGTACTAGTTCAAATAACATGACTTTGACTTACATTTCAGCCTAAAACAGGCCACACTGACCCAAATAAACTGGAAATCACCGAATCCAAGCTACTTGACAAGATATATCCATTAGATTGCAAGTTTTGAGACTTTAATTCTTTTATTGTTTTAAAGTGCTTTTTAGCTCCTGGATGGCCATTTTCAATGCATTTACACTGTTTGGCATTGTACTGGTTCACATTACATGACTTTGACTTACATTTCAGCCTAAAACAGGCCACACTGACCCAAAACAACTGGAAATCACCTAATCCATGCTACTTGACAACATTTATCCATTAGATTGCGAGTTTTGAGACTTTCATTCTTTTATTTTTTTAAAGTGCTTTTCAGCTCATGAATGGCCGTTTTCAATGCATTTACGCTGTTTGGCATTGTACTGGTTCACATTACATGACTTTGACTTACATTTCAGCCTAAAACAGGCCACACTGACCCAAATCAACTGGAAATCACCTAATCCATGCTACTTGACAAGATATATCCATTAGATTGCGAGTTTTGAGACTTTCATGCTTTTATTGCTTTAAAGTGCTTTTCCTGAATGGCCGTTTTCAATGCATTTACATTGTTTTGCATTGTACTAATTCAAATAACGTGACTTTGACTTACATTTCAGCCTAAAACAGGCCACACTGACCCAAATCAACTGGAAATCACCTAATCCATGCTACTTGACAAGATATATCCATTAGATTGCGAGTTTTGAGACTTAAATTCTTTTATTGTTTTAAAGTGCTTTTTAGCTCCTGGATGGCCATTTTCAATGCATTTACACTGTTTGGCATTGTACTGGTTCACATTACATGACTTTGACTTACATTTCAGCCTAAAACAGGCCACACTGACCCAAATCAACTGGAAATCACCTAATCCATGCTACTTGACAAGATATATCCATTAGATTGCGAGTTTTGAGACTTTAATTCTTTTATTGTTTTAAAGTGCTTTTTAGCTCCTGGATGGCCGTTTTCAATGCATTTACGTTGTTTTGCATTGTACTGGTTCACATTACATTACATGACTTTGACTTACATTTCAGCCTAAAACAGGCCACACTGACCAAAATCAACTGGAAATCACCTAATCCATGCTACTTGACCAAATTTAGCCTTAAGATTCAGAGTTTTGACTTTCATGTTTTTATTGCTTTAAAGTGCTTTTTAGCTCCTGGATGGCCGTTTTCAATGCATTTTCACTGTTTGTCATTGTACTGGTTCACATTACATGACTTTGACTTACATTTCAGCCTAAAACAGGCCACACTGACCAAAATAAACTGGAAATCACCTAATCCATGCTACTTGACCAAATTTAGCCTTAAGATTCTGAGTTTTGACTTTCATGCTTTTATTGCTTTAAAGTGCTTTTTAGCTCCTGGATGGCCGTTTTCAATGCATTTTCACTGTTTGTCATTGTACTGGTTCACATTACATGACTTTGAATTAGATTTCAGCCTAAAAAAGGCCACACTGACCCAAAACAACTGGAAATCACCTAATCCATGCTACTTGACAACATTTATCCATTAGATTGCGAGTTTTGAGACTTTCATTCTTTTATTTTTTTAAAGTGCTTTTCAGCTCATGAATGGCCGTTTTCAATGCATTTACGCTGCTTGGCATTGTACTGGTTCACATTACATGACTTTGACTTACATTTCAGCCTAAAACAGGCCACACTGACCAAAATAAACTGGAAATCACCTAATCCATGCTACTTGACCAAATTTAGCCTTAAGATTCTGAGTTTTGACTTTCATGCTTTTATTGCTTTAAAGTGCTTTTTAGCTCCTGGATGGCCGTTTTCAATGCATTTTCACTGTTTGTCATTGTACTGGTTCACATTACATGACTTTGAATTAGATTTCAGCCTAAAAATGGCCAAACTGACCCAAATCAACTGGAAATCACCTAATCCATGCTACTTGACAAGATATATCCATTAGATTGCGAGTTTTGAGACTTTCATGCTTTTATTGCTTTAAAGTGCTTTTCCTGAATGGCCGTTTTCAATGCATTTACATTGTTTTGCATTGTACTGGTTCAAATAACGTGACTTTGACTTACATTTCAGCCTAAAACAGGCCACACTGACCCAAATCAACTGGAAATCACCTAATCCATGCTACTTGACAAGATATATCCATTAGATTGCGAGTTTTGAGACTTAAATTCTTTTATTGTTTTAAAGTGCTTTTTAGCTCCTGGATGGCAATTTTCAATGCATTTACACTGTTTGGCATTGTACTGGTTCACATTACATGACTTTGACTTACATTTCAGCCTAAAACAGGCCACACTGACCCAAATCAACTGGAAATCACCGAATCCAAGCTACTTGACAAGATATATCCATTAGATTGCGAGTTTTGAGACTTTAATTATTTTATTGTTTTAAAGTGCTTTTTAGCTCATGAATGGCCGTTTTCAATGCATTTACGCTGCTTGGCATTGTACTGGTTCACATTACATGACTTTGACTTACATTTCAGCCTAAAACAGGCCACACTGACCAAAATAAACTGGAAATCACCTAATCCATGCTACTTGACCAAATTTAGCCTTAAGATTCTGAGTTTTGACTTTCATGCTTTTATTGCTTTAAAGTGCTTTTTAGCTCCTGGATGGCCGTTTTCAATGCATTTTCACTGTTTGTCATTGTACTGGTTCACATTACATGACTTTGAATTAGATTTCAGCCTAAAACAGGCCACACTGACCAAAATAAACTGGAAATCACCTAATCCATGCTACTTGACAAGATATATCCATTAGATTGCGAGTTTTGAGACTTTCATTCTTTTATTGTTTTAAAGTGCTTTTTAGCTCCTGGATGGCCATTTTCAATGCATTTACGCTGTTTGGCATTGTACTGGTTCACATTACATGACTTTGACTTACATTTCAGCCTAAAACAGGCCACACTGACCAAAATAAACTGGAAATCACCTAATCCATGCTACTTGACAAGATATATCCATTAGATTGCGAGTTTTGAGACTTTAATTCTTTTATTGTTTTAAAGTGCTTTTTAGCTCCTGGATGGCCATTTTCAATGCATTTACACTGTTTGGCATTGTACTGGTTCACATTACATGACTTTGACTTACATTTCAGCCTAAAACAGGCCCCACTGACCCAAATCAACTGGAAATCACCTAATCCATGCTACTTGACCAAATTTAGCCTTAAGATTCTGAGTTTTGACTTTCATGCTTTTATTGCTTTAAAATGCTTTTCAGCTCCTGAATGGCCGTTTACAAAGCATTTACACTGTTTGGCATTGTACTGGTTCACATTACATGACTTTGAATTAGATTTCAGCCTAAAAATGGCCAAACTGACCCAAATCAACTGGAAATCACCTAATCCATGCTACTTGACAAGATATATCCATTAGATTGCGAGTTTTGAGACTTTCATGCTTTTATTGCTTTAAAGTGCTTTTCCTGAATGGCCGTTTTCAATGCATTTACATTGTTTTGCATTGTACTGGTTCAAATAACGTGACTTTGACTTACATTTCAGCCTAAAACAGGCCACACTGACCCAAATCAACTGGAAATCACCTAATCCATGCTACTTGACAAGATATATCCATTAGATTGCGAGTTTTGAGACTTAAATTCTTTTATTGTTTTAAAGTGCTTTTTAGCTCCTGGATGGCAATTTTCAATGCATTTACACTGTTTGGCATTGTACTGGTTCACATTACATGACTTTGACTTACATTTCAGCCTAAAACAGGCCACACTGACCCAAATCAACTGGAAATCACTGAATCCAAGCTCCTTGACAAGATATATCCATTAGATTGCGAGTTTTGAGACTTTAATTATTTTATTGTTTTAAAGTGCTTTTTAGCTCATGAATGGCCGTTTTCAATGCATTTACGCTGCTTGGCATTGTACTGGTTCACATTACATGACTTTGACTTACATTTCAGCCTAAAACAGGCCACACTGACCAAAATAAACTGGAAATCACCTAATCCATGCTACTTGACCAAATTTAGCCTTAAGATTCTGAGTTTTGACTTTCATGCTTTTATTGCTTTAAAGTGCTTTTTAGCTCCTGGATGGCCGTTTTCAATGCATTTTCACTGTTTGTCATTGTACTGGTTCACATTACATGACTTTGAATTAGATTTCAGCCTAAAACAGGCCACACTGACCAAAATAAACTGGAAATCACCTAATCCATGCTACTTGACAAGATATATCCATTAGATTGCGAGTTTTGAGACTTTCATTCTTTTATTGTTTTAAAGTGCTTTTTAGCTCCTGGATGGCCATTTTCAATGCATTTACGCTGTTTGGCATTGTACTGGTTCACATTACATGACTTTGACTTACATTTCAGCCTAAAACAGGCCACACTGACCAAAATAAACTGGAAATCACCTAATCCATGCTACTTGACAAGATATATCCATTAGATTGCGAGTTTTGAGACTTTAATTCTTTTATTGTTTTAAAGTGCTTTTTAGCTCCTGGATGGCCATTTTCAATGCATTTACACTGTTTGGCATTGTACTGGTTCACATTACATGACTTTGACTTACATTTCAGCCTAAAACAGGCCCCACTGACCCAAATCAACTGGAAATCACCTAATCCATGCTACTTGACCAAATTTAGCCTTAAGATTCTGAGTTTTGACTTTCATGCTTTTATTGCTTTAAAATGCTTTTCAGCTCCTGAATGGCCGTTTACAAAGCATTTACACTGTTTGGCATTGTACTGGTTCACATTACATGACTTTGAATTAGATTTCAGCCTAAAAATGGCCAAACTGACCCAAATCAACTGGAAATCACCTAATCCATGCTACTTGACAAGATATATCCATTAGATTGCGAGTTTTGAGACTTTCATGCTTTTATTGCTTTAAAGTGCTTTTCCTGAATGGCCGTTTTCAATGCATTTACATTGTTTTGCATTGTACTGGTTCAAATAACGTGACTTTGACTTACATTTCAGCCTAAAACAGGCCACACTGACCCAAATCAACTGGAAATCACCTAATCCATGCTACTTGACAAGATATATCCATTAGATTGCGAGTTTTGAGACTTAAATTCTTTTATTGTTTTAAAGTGCTTTTTAGCTCCTGGATGGCAATTTTCAATGCATTTACACTGTTTGGCATTGTACTGGTTCACATTACATGACTTTGACTTACATTTCAGCCTAAAACAGGCCACACTGACCCAAATCAACTGGAAATCACTGAATCCAAGCTCCTTGACAAGATATATCCATTAGATTGCGAGTTTTGAGACTTTAATTATTTTATTGTTTTAAAGTGCTTTTTAGCTCATGAATGGCCGTTTTCAATGCATTTACGCTGCTTGGCATTGTACTGGTTCACATTACATGACTTTGACTTACATTTCAGCCTAAAACAGGCCACACTGACCAAAATAAACTGGAAATCACCTAATCCATGCTACTTGACCAAATTTAGCCTTAAGATTCTGAGTTTTGACTTTCATGCTTTTATTGCTTTAAAGTGCTTTTTAGCTCCTGGATGGCCGTTTTCAATGCATTTTCACTGTTTGTCATTGTACTGGTTCACATTACATGACTTTGAATTAGATTTCAGCCTAAAAAAGGCCACACTGACCCAAAACAACTGGAAATCACCTAATCCATGCTACTTGACAACATTTATCCATTAGATTGCGAGTTTTGAGACTTTCATTCTTTTATTGCTTTAAAGTGCTTTTCAGCTCATGAATGGCCGTTTTCAATGCATTTACGCTGTTTGGCATTGTACTGGTTCACATTACATGACTTTGACTTACATTTCAGCCTAAAACAGGCCACACTGACCAAAATAAACTGGAAATCACCTAATCCATGCTACTTGACAAGATATATCCATTAGATTGCGAGTTTTGAGACTTTAATTCTTTTATTGTTTTAAAGTGCTTTTTAGCTCCTGGATGGCCATTTTCAATGCATTTACATTGTTTGGCATTGTACTGGTTCACATTACATGACTTTGACTTACATTTCAGCCTAAAACAGGCCACACTGACCCAAATCAACTGGAAATCACCTAATCCATGCTACTTGACCAAATTTAGCCTTAAGATTCTGAGTTTTGACTTTCATGCTTTTATTGCTTTAAAATGCTTTTCAGCTCCTGTATGGCCGTTTTCAATGCATTTACATTGTTTTGCATTGTACTGGTTCACATTACATGACTTTGAATTAGATTTCAGCCTAAAAATGGCCACACTGACCCAAATCAACTGGAAATCACCTAATCCATGCTACTTGACAAGATATATCCATTAGATTGCGAGTTTTGAGACTTTCATGCTTTTATTGCTTTAAAGTGCTTTTCCTGAATGGCCGTTTTCAATGCATTTGCATTGTACTGGTTCAAATAACGTGACTTTGACTTACATTTCAGCCTAAAACAGGCCACACTGACCCAAATCAACTGGAAATCACCTAATCCATGCTACTTGACAAGATATATCCATTAGATTGCGAGTTTTGAGACTTAAATTCTTTTATTGTTTTAAAGTGCTTTTTAGCTCCTGGATGGCAATTTTCAATGCATTTACACTGTTTGGCATTGTACTGGTTCACATTACATGACTTTGACTTACATTTCAGCCTAAAACAGGCCACACTGACCCAAATCAACTGGAAATCACCGAATCCAAGCTACTTGACAAGATATATCCATTAGATTGCGAGTTTTGAGACTTTAATTATTTTATTGTTTTAAAGTGCTTTTTAGCTCATGAATGGCCGTTTTCAATGCATTTACGCTGCTTGGCATTGTACTGGTTCACATTACATGACTTTGACTTACATTTCAGCCTAAAACAGGCCACACTGACCAAAATAAACTGGAAATCACCTAATCCATGCTACTTGACCAAATTTAGCCTTAAGATTCTGAGTTTTGACTTTCATGCTTTTATTGCTTTAAAGTGCTTTTTAGCTCCTGGATGGCCGTTTTCAATGCATTTTCACTGTTTGTCATTGTACTGGTTCACATTACATGACTTTGAATTAGATTTCAGCCTAAAAAAGGCCACACTGACCCAAAACAACTGGAAATCACCTAATCCATGCTACTTGACAAGATATATCCATTAGATTGCGAGTTTTGAGACTTTCATTCTTTTATTTTTTTAAAGTGCTTTTCAGCTCATGAATGGCCGTTTTCAATGCATTTACGCTGTTTGGCATTGTACTGGTTCACATTACATGACTTTGACTTACATTTCAGCCTAAAACAGGCCACACTGACCAAAATAAACTGGAAATCACCTAATCCATGCTACTTGACAAGATATATCCATTAGATTGCGAGTTTTGAGACTTTAATTCTTTTATTGTTTTAAAGTGCTTTTTAGCTCCTGGATGGCCATTTTCAATGCATTTACATTGTTTGGCATTGTACTGGTTCACATTACATGACTTTGACTTACATTTCAGCCTAAAACAGGCCACACTGACCCAAATCAACTGGAAATCACCTAATCCATGCTACTTGACCAAATTTAGCCTTAAGATTCTGAGTTTTGACTTTCATGCTTTTATTGCTTTAAAATGCTTTTCAGCTCCTGTATGGCCGTTTTCAATGCATTTACATTGTTTTGCATTGTACTGGTTCACATTACATGACTTTGAATTAGATTTCAGCCTAAAAATGGCCACACTGACCCAAATCAACTGGAAATCACCTAATCCATGCTACTTGACAAGATATATCCATTAGATTGCGAGTTTTGAGACTTTCATGCTTTTATTGCTTTAAAGTGCTTTTCCTGAATGGCCGTTTTCAATGCATTTACATTGTTTTGCATTGTACTGGTTCAAATAACGTGACTTTGACTTACATTTCAGCCTAAAACAGGCCACACTGACCCAAATCAACTGGAAATCACCTAATCCATGCTACTTGACAAGATATATCCATTAGATTGCGAGTTTTGAGACTTAAATTCTTTTATTGTTTTAAAGTGCTTTTTAGCTCCTGGATGGCAATTTTCAATGCATTTACACTGTTTGGCATTGTACTGGTTCACATTACATGACTTTGACTTACATTTCAGCCTAAAACAGGCCACACTGACCCAAATCAACTGGAAATCACCGAATCCAAGCTACTTGACAAGATATATCCATTAGATTGCGAGTTTTGAGACTTTAATTATTTTATTGTTTTAAAGTGCTTTTTAGCTCATGAATGGCCGTTTTCAATGCATTTACGCTGCTTGGCATTGTACTGGTTCACATTACATGACTTTGACTTACATTTCAGCCTAAAACAGGCCACACTGACCAAAATAAACTGGAAATCACCTAATCCATGCTACTTGACCAAATTTAGCCTTAAGATTCTGAGTTTTGACTTTCATGCTTTTATTGCTTTAAAGTGCTTTTTAGCTCCTGGATGGCCGTTTTCAATGCATTTTCACTGTTTGTCATTGTACTGGTTCACATTACATGACTTTGAATTAGATTTCAGCCTAAAAAAGGCCACACTGACCCAAAACAACTGGAAATCACCTAATCCATGCTACTTGACAAGATATATCCATTAGATTGCGAGTTTTGAGACTTTCATTCTTTTATTTTTTTAAAGTGCTTTTCAGCTCATGAATGGCCGTTTTCAATGCATTTACGCTGTTTGGCATTGTACTGGTTCACATTACATGACTTTGACTTACATTTCAGCCTAAAACAGGCCACACTGACCAAAATAAACTGGAAATCACCTAATCCATGCTACTTGACAAGATATATCCATTAGATTGCGAGTTTTGAGACTTTAATTCTTTTATTGTTTTAAAGTGCTTTTTAGCTCCTGGATGGCCATTTTCAATGCATTTACATTGTTTGGCATTGTACTGGTTCACATTACATGACTTTGACTTACATTTCAGCCTAAAACAGGCCACACTGACCCAAATCAACTGGAAATCACCTAATCCATGCTACTTGACCAAATTTAGCCTTAAGATTCTGAGTTTTGACTTTCATGCTTTTATTGCTTTAAAATGCTTTTCAGCTCCTGTATGGCCGTTTTCAATGCATTTACATTGTTTTGCATTGTACTGGTTCACATTACATGACTTTGAATTAGATTTCAGCCTAAAAATGGCCACACTGACCCAAATCAACTGGAAATCACCTAATCCATGCTACTTGACAAGATATATCCATTAGATTGCGAGTTTTGAGACTTTCATGCTTTTATTGCTTTAAAGTGCTTTTCCTGAATGGCCGTTTTCAATGCATTTACATTGTTTTGCATTGTACTGGTTCAAATAACGTGACTTTGACTTACATTTCAGCCTAAAACAGGCCACACTGACCCAAATCAACTGGAAATCACCTAATCCATGCTACTTGACAAGATATATCCATTAGATTGCGAGTTTTGAGACTTAAATTCTTTTATTGTTTTAAAGTGCTTTTTAGCTCATGAATGGCCGTTTTCAATGCATTTACGCTGCTTGGCATTGTACTGGTTCACATTACATGACTTTGACTTACATTTCAGCCTAAAACAGGCCACACTGACCAAAATAAACTGGAAATCACCTAATCCATGCTACTTGACCAAATTTAGCCTTAAGATTCTGAGTTTTGACTTTCATGCTTTTATTGCTTTAAAGTGCTTTTTAGCTCCTGGATGGCCGTTTTCAATGCATTTTCACTGTTTGTCATTGTACTGGTTCACATTACATGACTTTGAATTAGATTTCAGCCTAAAAAAGGCCACACTGACCCAAAACAACTGGAAATCACCTAATCCATGCTACTTGACAACATTTATCCATTAGATTGCGAGTTTTGAGACTTTCATTCTTTTATTTTTTTTAAGTGCTTTTCAGCTCATGAATGGCCGTTTTCAATGCATTTACGCTGTTTGGCATTGTACTGGTTCACGTTACATGACTTTGACTTGCATTTCAGCCTAAAACAGGCCACACTGACCAAAATAAACTGGAAATCACCTAATCCATGCTACTTGACAAGATATATCCATTAGATTGCGAGTTTTGAGACTTTAATTCTTTTATTGTTTTAAAGTGCTTTTTAGCTCCTGGATGGCCATTTTCAATGCATTTACACTGTTTGGCATTGTACTGGTTCACATTTCATGACTTTGACTTACATTTCAGCCTAAAACAGGCCACACTGACCCAAATCAACTGGAAATCACCTAATCCATGCTACTTGACCAAATTTAGCCTTAAGATTCTGAGTTTTGACTTTCATGCTTTTATTGCTTTAAAATGCTTTTCAGCTCCTGTATGGCCGTTTTCAATGCATTTACATTGTTTTGCATTGTACTGGTTCACATTACATGACTTTGAATTAGATTTCAGCCTAAAAATGGCCACACTGACCCAAATCAACTGGAAATCACCTAATCCATGCTACTTGACAAGATATATCCATTAGATTGCGAGTTTTGAGACTTTCATGCTTTTATTGCTTTAAAGTGCTTTTCCTGAATGGCCGTTTTCAATGCATTTACATTGTTTTGCATTGTACTAGTTCAAATAACGTGACTTTGACTTACATTTCAGCCTAAAACAGGCCACACTGACCCAAATCAACTGGAAATCACCTAATCCATGCTACTTGACAAGATATATCCATTAGATTGCGAGTTTTGAGACTTAAATTCTTTTATTGTTTTAAAGTGCTTTTTAGCTCCTGGATGGCCATTTTCAATGCATTTACGCTGTTTGGCATTGTACTGGTTCACATTACATGACTTTAACTTACATGTCAGCCTAAAACAGGCCACACTGACCCAAATCAACTGGAAATCACCTAATCCATGCTACTTGACAAGATATATCCATTAGATTGCGAGTTTTGAGACTTTAATTCTTTTTTTGTTTTAAAGTGCTTTTTAGCTCCTGGATGGCCATTTTCAATGCATTTACACTGTTTGGCATTGTACTGGTTCACATTACATGACTTTGACTTACATTTCAGCCTAAAACAGGCCACACTGACCCAAATCAACTGGAAATCACGTAATCCATGCTACTTGACCAAATTTAGCCTTAAGATTCTGAGTTTTGACTTTCATGCTTTTATTGCTTTAAAATGCTTTTCAGCTCCTGAATGGCCGTTTACAAAGCATTTACACTGTTTGGCATTGTACTGGTTCACATTACATGACTTTGAATTAGATTTCAGCCTAAAAAAGGCCACACTGACCCAAAACAACTGGAAATCACCTAATCCATGCTACTTGACAACATTTATCCATTAGATTGCGAGTTTTGAGACTTTCATTCTTTTATTTTTTTAAAGTGCTTTTTAGCTCCTGGATGGCCGTTTTCAATGCATTTTCACTGTTTGTCATTGTACTGGTTCACATTACATGACTTTGAATTAGATTTCAGCCTAAAAAAGGCCACACTGACCCAAAACAACTGGAAATCACCGAATCCAAGCTACTTGACAAGATATATCCATTAGATTGCGAGTTTTGAGACTTTAATTATTTTATTGTTTTAAAGTGCTTTTTAGCTCCTGGATGGCCGTTTTCAATGCATTTACGCTGTTTGGCATTGTACTGGTTCACATTACATGACTTTAACTTACATGTCAGCCTAAAACAGGCCACACTGACCCAAATCAACTGGAAATCACCTAATCCATGCTACTTGACAAGATATATCCATTAGATTGCGAGTTTTGAGACTTTAATTCTTTTATTGTTTTAAAGTGCTTTTTAGCTCCTGGATGGCCATTTTCAATGCATTTACACTGTTTGGCATTGTACTGGTTCACATTACATGACTTTGACTTACATTTCAGCCTAAAACAGGCCACACTGACCCAAATCAACTGGAAATCACGTAATCCATGCTACTTGACCAAATTTAGCCTTAAGATTCTGAGTTTTGACTTTCATGCTTTTATTGCTTTAAAATGCTTTTCAGCTCCTGAATGGCCGTTTACAAAGCATTTACACTGTTTGGCATTGTACTGGTTCACATTACATGACTTTGAATTAGATTTCAGCCTAAAAAAGGCCACACTGACCCAAAACAACTGGAAATCACCTAATCCATGCTACTTGACAACATTTATCCATTAGATTGCGAGTTTTGAGACTTTCATTCTTTTATTGCTTTAAAGTGCTTTTCCTGAATGGCCGTTTTCAGAGCATTTACGCTGTTTGGCATTGTACTAGTTCAAATAACGTGACTTTGACTTACATTTCAGCCTAAAACAGGCCACACTGACCCAAATCAACTGGAAATCACCTAATCCAAGCTACTTGACAAGATATATCCATTAGATTGCGAGTTTTGAGACTTTAATTCTTTTATTGTTTTAAAGTGCTTTTTAGCTCCTGGATGGCCATTTTCAATGCATTTACACTGTTTGGCATTGTACTGGTTCACATTACATGACTTTGACTTACATTTCAGCCTAAAACAGGCCACACTGACCCAAATCAACTGGAAATCACCTAATCCATGCTACTTGACCAAATTTAGCCGTAAGATTCTGAGTTTTGACTTTCATGCTTTTATTGCTTTAAAGTGCTTTTTAGCTCCTGGATGGCCGTTTTCAATGCATTTTCACTGTTTGTCATTGTACTGGTTCACATTACATGACTTTGAATTAGATTTCAGCCTAAAACAGGCCACACTGACCCAAATAAACTGGAAATCACCGAATCTAAGCTACTTGACAAGATATATCCATTAGATTGCGAGTTTTGAGACTTTAATTCTTTTATTGTTTTAAAGTGCTTTTTAGCTCCTGGATGGCCATTTTCAATGCATTTACACTGTTTGGCATTGTACTGGTTCACATTACATGACTTTGACTTACATTTCAGCCTAAAACAGGCCACACTGACCAAATCAACTGGAAATCACCTAATCCATGCTACTTGACCAAATTTAGCCTTAAGATTCTGAGTTTTGACTTTCATGCTTTTATTGCTTTAAAATGCTTTTCAGCTCCTGAATGGCCGTTTCCAAAGCATTTACACTGTTTGGCATTGTACTGGTTCACATTACATGACTTTGAATTAGATTTCAGCCTAAAAAAGGCCACACTGACCCAAAACAACTGGAAATCACCTAATCCATGCTACTTGACAACATTTATCCATTAGATTGCGAGTTTTGAGACTTTCATTCTTTTATTTTTTTAAAGTGCTTTTCAGCTCATGAATGGCCGTTTTCAGAGCATTTACGCTGTTTGGCATTGTACTTGTTCACATTACATGACTTTGACTTACATTTCAGCCTAAAACAGGCCACACTGACCAAAATCAACTGGAAATCACCTAATCCATGCTACTTGACAAGATATATCCATTAGATTGCGAGTTTTGAGACTTTAATTCTTTTATTGATATAAAGTGCTTTTTAGCTCCTGGATGGCCATTTTCAATGCATTTACACTGTTTGGCATTGTACTGGTTCACATTACATGACTTTGACTTACATTTCAGCCTAAAACAGGCCACACTGACCCAAATCAACTGGAAATCACCTAATCCATGCTACTTGACCAAATTTAGCCTTAAGATTCTGAGTTTTGACTTTCATGCTTTTATTGCTTTAAAATGCTTTTCAGCTCCTGTATGGCCGTTTTCAATGCATTTACATTGTTTTGCATTGTACTAGTTCAAATAACGTGACTTTGACTTACATTTCAGCCTAAAACAGGCCACACTGACCCAAATAAACTGGAAATCACCGAATCCAAGCTACTTGACAAGATATATCCATTAGATTGCGAGTTTTGAGACTTTAATTCTTTTAAAGTGCTTTTTAGCTCCTGGATGGCCATTTTCAATGCATTTACACTGTTTGGCATTGTACTGGTTCACATTACATGACTTTGACTTACATTTCAGCCTAAAACAGGCCACACTGACCCAAATCAACTGGAAATCACCTAATCCATGCTACTTGACCAAATTTAGCCTTAAGATTCTGAGTTTTGACTTTCATGCTTTTATTGCTTTAAAATGCTTTTCAGCTCCTGAATGGCCGTTTACAAAGCATTTACACTGTTTGGCATTGTACTGGTTCACATTACATGACTTTGAATTAGATTTCAGCCTAAAAATGGCCACACTGACCCAAATCAACTGGAAATCACCTAATCCATGCTACTTGACAAGATATATCCATTAGATTGCGAGTTTTGAGACTTTCATGCTTTTATTGCTTTAAAGTGCTTTTCCTGAATGGCCGTTTTCAATGCATTTACATTGTTTTGCATTGTACTAGTTCAAATAACGTGACTTTGACTTACATTTCAGCCTAAAACAGGCCACACTGACCCAAATCAACTGGAAATCACCTAATCCAAGCTACTTGACAAGATATATCCATTAGATTGCGAGTTTTGAGACTTTAATTCTTTTATTGTTTTAAAGTGCTTTTTAGCTCCTGGATGGCCATTTTCAATGCATTTACACTGTTTGGCATTGTACTGGTTCACATTACATGACTTTGACTTACATTTCAGCCTAAAACAGGCCACACTGACCCAAATCAACTGGAAATCACCTAATCCATGCTACTTGACCAAATTTAGCCGTAAGATTCTGAGTTTTGACTTTCATGCTTTTATTGCTTTAAAGTGCTTTTTAGCTCCTGGATGGCCGTTTTCAATGCATTTTCACTGTTTGTCATTGTACTGGTTCACATTACATGACTTTGAATTAGATTTCAGCCTAAAACAGGCCACACTGACCCAAATAAACTGGAAATCACCGAATCTAAGCTACTTGACAAGATATATCCATTAGATTGCGAGTTTTGAGACTTTAATTCTTTTATTGTTTTAAAGTGCTTTTTAGCTCCTGGATGGCCATTTTCAATGCATTTACACTGTTTGGCATTGTACTGGTTCACATTACATGACTTTGACTTACATTTCAGCCTAAAACAGGCCACACTGACCAAATCAACTGGAAATCACCTAATCCATGCTACTTGACCAAATTTAGCCTTAAGATTCTGAGTTTTGACTTTCATGCTTTTATTGCTTTAAAATGCTTTTCAGCTCCTGAATGGCCGTTTACAAAGCATTTACACTGTTTGGCATTGTACTGGTTCACATTACATGACTTTGAATTAGATTTCAGCCTAAAAAAGGCCACACTGACCCAAATCAACTGGAAATCACCTAATCCATGCTACTTGACAACATTTATCCATTAGATTGCGAGTTTTGAGACTTTCATTCTTTTATTTTTTTTAAGTGCTTTTCAGCTCATGAATGGCCGTTTTCAGAGCATTTACGCTGTTTGGCATTGTACTTGTTCACATTACATGACTTTGACTTACATTTCAGCCTAAAACAGGCCACACTGACCAAAATCAACTGGAAATCACCTAATCCATGCTACTTGACAAGATATATCCATTAGATTGCGAGTTTTGAGACTTTAATTCTTTTATTGATATAAAGTGCTTTTTAGCTCCTGGATGGCCATTTTCAATGCATTTACACTGTTTGGCATTGTACTGGTTCACATTACATGACTTTGACTTACATTTCAGCCTAAAACAGGCCACACTGACCCAAATCAACTGGAAATCACCTAATCCATGCTACTTGACCAAATTTAGCCTTAAGATTCTGAGTTTTGACTTTCATGCTTTTATTGCTTTAAAATGCTTTTCAGCTCCTGTATGGCCGTTTTCAATGCATTTACATTGTTTTGCATTGTACTAGTTCAAATAACGTGACTTTGACTTACATTTCAGCCTAAAACAGGCCACACTGACCCAAATAAACTGGAAATCACCGAATCCAAGCTACTTGACAAGATATATCCATTAGATTGCGAGTTTTGAGACTTTAATTCTTTTATTGTTTTAAAGTGCTTTTTAGCTCCTGGATGGCCATTTTCAATGCATTTACACTGTTTGGCATTGTACTGGTTCACATTACATGACTTTGACTTACATTTCAGCCTAAAACAGGCCACACTGACCAAATCAACTGGAAATCACCTAATCCATGCTACTTGACCAAATTTAGCCTTAAGATTCTGAGTTTTGACTTTCATGCTTTTATTGCTTTAAAATGCTTTTCAGCTCCTGAATGGCCGTTTACAAAGCATTTACACTGTTTGGCATTGTACTGGTTCACATTACATGACTTTGAATTAGATTTCAGCCTAAAAATGGCCACACTGACCCAAATCAACTGGAAATCACCTAATCCATGCTACTTGACAAGATATATCCATTAGATTGCGAGTTTTGAGACTTTCATGCTTTTATTGCTTTAAAGTGCTTTTCCTGAATGGCCGTTTTCAATGCATTTACATTGTTTTGCATTGTACTAGTTCAAATAACGTGACTTTGACTTACATTTCAGCCTAAAACAGGCCACACTGACCCAAATCAACTGGAAATCACCTAATCCATGCTACTTGACAAGATATATCCATTAGATTGCGAGTTTTGAGACTTAAATTCTTTTATTGTTTTAAAGTGCTTTTTAGCTCCTGGATGGCAATTTTCAATGCATTTACACTGTTTGGCATTGTACTGGTTCACATTACATGACTTTGACTTACATTTCAGCCTAAAACAGGCCACACTGACCCAAATCAACTGGAAATCACCTAATCCATGCTACTTGACCAAATTTAGCCTTAAGATTCTGAGTTTTGACTTTCATGCTTTTATTGCTTTAAAATGCTTTTCAGCTCCTGTATGGCCGTTTTCAATGCATTTACATTGTTTTGCATTGTACTAGTTCAAATAACGTGACTTTGACTTACATTTCAGCCTAAAACAGGCCACACTGACCCAAATAAACTGGAAATCACCGAATCTAAGCTACTTGACAAGATATATCCATTAGATTGCGAGTTTTGAGACTTTAATTCTTTTATTGTTTTAAAGTGCTTTTTAGCTCCTGGATGGCCATTTTCAATGCATTTACACTGTTTGGCATTGTACTGGTTCACATTACATGACTTTGACTTACATTTCAGCCTAAAACAGGCCACACTGACCAAATCAACTGGAAATCACCTAATCCATGCTACTTGACCAAATTTAGCCTTAAGATTCTGAGTTTTGACTTTCATGCTTTTATTGCTTTAAAATGCTTTTCAGCTCCTGAATGGCCGTTTACAAAGCATTTACACTGTTTGGCATTGTACTGGTTCAAATAACGTGACTTTGACTTACATTTCAGCCTAAAACAGGCCACACTGACCCAAATAAACTGGAAATCACCGAATCCAAGCTACTTGACAAGATATATCCATTAGATTGCGAGTTTTGAGACTTTAATTCTTTTATTGTTTTAAAGTGCTTTTTAGCTCCTGGATGGCCATTTTCAATGCATTTACACTGTTTGGCATTGTACTGGTTCACATTACATGACTTTGACTTACATTTCAGCCTAAAACAGGCCACACTGACCCAAATCAACTGGAAATCACCTAATCCATGCTACTTGACCAAATTTAGCCTTAAGATTCTGAGTTTTGACTTTCATGCTTTTATTGCTTTAAAATGCTTTTCAGCTCCTGAATGGCCGTTTACAAAGCATTTACACTGTTTGGCATTGTACTGGTTCACATTACATGACTTTGAATTAGATTTCAGCCTAAAAATGGCCACACTGACCCAAATCAACTGGAAATCACCTAATCCATGCTACTTGACAAGATATATCCATTAGATTGCGAGTTTTGAGACTTTCATGCTTTTATTGCTTTAAAGTGCTTTTCCTGAATGGCCGTTTTCAATGCATTTACATTGTTTTGCATTGTACTAGTTCAAATAACGTGACTTTGACTTACATTTCAACCTAAAACAGGCCACACTGACCCAAATCAACTGGAAATCACCTAATCCATGCTACTTGACAAGATATATCCATTAGATTGCGAGTTTTGAGACTTAAATTCTTTTATTGTTTTAAAGTGCTTTTTAGCTCCTGGATGGCCATTTTCAATGCATTTACACTGTTTGGCATTGTACTGGTTCACATTACATGACTTTGACTTACATTTCAGCCTAAAACAGGCCACACCGACCCAAATAAACTGGAAATCACCGAATCCAAGCTACTTGACAAGATATATCCATTAGATTGCGAGTTTTGAGACTTTAATTCTTTTATTGTTTTAAAGTGCTTTTTAGCTCCTGGATGGCCATTTTCAATGCATTTACACTGTTTGGCATTGTACTGGTTCACATTACATGACTTTGACTTACATTTCAGCCTAAAACAGGCCACACTGACCCAAATCAACTGGAAATCACCTAATCCATGCTACTTGACCAAATTTAGCCTTAAGATTCTGAGTTTTGACTTTCATGCTTTTATTGCTTTAAAATGCTTTTCAGCTCCTGAATGGCCGTTTACAAAGCATTTACACTGTTTGGCATTGTACTGGTTCACATTACAAGACTTTGAATTAGATTTCAGCCTAAAAATGGCCACACTGACCCAAATCAACTGGAAATCACCTAATCCATGCTACTTGACAAGATATATCCATTAGATTGCGAGTTTTGAGACTTTCATGCTTTTATTGCTTTAAAGTGCTTTTCCTGAATGGCCGTTTTCAATGCATTTACATTGTTTTGCATTGTACTAGTTCAAATAACGTGACTTTGACTTACATTTCAGCCTAAAACAGGCCACACTGACCCAAATCAACTGGAAATCACCTAATCCATGCTACTTGACCAAATTTAGCCTTAAGATTCTGAGTTTTGACTTTCATGCTTTTATTGCTTTAAAATGCTTTTCAGCTCCTGTATGGCCGTTTTCAATGCATTTACATTGTTTTGCATTGTACTGGTTCACATTACATGACTTTGAATTAGATTTCAGCCTAAAAAAGGCCACACTGACCCAAAACAACTGGAAATCACCTAATCCATGCTACTTGACAACATTTATCCATTAGATTGCGAGTTTTGAGACTTTCATTCTTTTATTTTTTTAAAGTGCTTTTCAGCTCATGAATGGCCGTTTTCAATCCATTTACGCTGTTTGGCATTGTACTGGTTCACATTACATGACTTTGACTTACATTTCAGCCTAAAACAGGCCACACTGACCAAAATAAACTGGAAATCACCTAATCCATGCTACTTGACAAGATATATCCATTAGATTGCGAGTTTTGAGACTTTAATTATTTTATTGTTTTAAAGTGCTTTTTAGCTCATGAATGGCCGTTTTCAATGCATTTACGCTGCTTGGCATTGTACTGGTTCACATTACATGACTTTGACTTACATTTCAGCCTAAAACAGGCCACACTGACCAAAATAAACTGGAAATCACCTAATCCATGCTACTTGACCAAATTTAGCCTTAAGATTCTGAGTTTTGACTTTCATGCTTTTATTGCTTTAAAGTGCTTTTTAGCTCCTGGATGGCCGTTTTCAATGCATTTTCACTGTTTGTCATTGTACTGGTTCACATTACATGACTTTGAATTAGATTTCAGCCTAAAAAAGGCCACACTGACCCAAAACAACTGGAAATCACCTAATCCATGCTACTTGACAACATTTATCCATTAGATTGCGAGTTTTGAGACTTTCATTCTTTTATTGCTTTAAAGTGCTTTTCAGCTCATGAATGGCCGTTTTCAATGCATTTACGCTGTTTGGCATTGTACTGGTTCACATTACATGACTTTGACTTACATTTCAGCCTAAAACAGGCCACACTGACCAAAATAAACTGGAAATCACCTAATCCATGCTACTTGACAAGATATATCCATTAGATTGCGAGTTTTGAGACTTTAATTCTTTTATTGTTTTAAAGTGCTTTTTAGCTCCTGGATGGCCATTTTCAATGCATTTACATTGTTTGGCATTGTACTGGTTCACATTACATGACTTTGACTTACATTTCAGCCTAAAACAGGCCACACTGACCCAAATCAACTGGAAATCACCTAATCCATGCTACTTGACCACATTTAGCCTTAAGATTCTGAGTTTTGACTTTCATGCTTTTATTGCTTTAAAATGCTTTTCAGCTCCTGTATGGCCGTTTTCAATGCATTTACATTGTTTTGCATTGTACTGGTTCACATTACATGACTTTGAATTAGATTTCAGCCTAAAAATGGCCACACTGACCCAAATCAACTGGAAATCACCTAATCCATGCTACTTGACAAGATATATCCATTAGATTGCGAGTTTTGAGACTTTCATGCTTTTATTGCTTTAAAGTGCTTTTCCTGAATGGCCGTTTTCAATGCATTTACATTGTTTTGCATTGTACTGGTTCAAATAACGTGACTTTGACTTACATTTCAGCCTAAAACAGGCCACACTGACCCAAATCAACTGGAAATCACCTAATCCATGCTACTTGACAAGATATATCCATTAGATTGCGAGTTTTGAGACTTAAATTCTTTTATTGTTTTAAAGTGCTTTTTAGCTCCTGGATGGCAATTTTCAATGCATTTACACTGTTTGGCATTGTACTGGTTCACATTACATGACTTTGACTTACATTTCAGCCTAAAACAGGCCACACTGACCCAAATCAACTGGAAATCACCGAATCCAAGCTACTTGACAACATTTATCCATTAGATTGCGAGTTTTGAGACTTTCATTCTTTTATTTTTTTTAAGTGCTTTTCAGCTCATGAATGGCCGTTTTCAGAGCATTTACGCTGTTTGGCATTGTACTTGTTCACATTACATGACTTTGACTTACATTTCAGCCTAAAACAGGCCACACTGACCAAAATCAACTGGAAATCACCTAATCCATGCTACTTGACAAGATATATCCATTAGATTGCGAGTTTTGAGACTTTAATTCTTTTATTGATATAAAGTGCTTTTTAGCTCCTGGATGGCCATTTTCAATGCATTTACACTGTTTGGCATTGTACTGGTTCACATTACATGACTTTGACTTACATTTCAGCCTAAAACAGGCCACACTGACCCAAATCAACTGGAAATCACCTAATCCATGCTACTTGACCAAATTTAGCCTTAAGATTCTGAGTTTTGACTTTCATGCTTTTATTGCTTTAAAATGCTTTTCAGCTCCTGTATGGCCGTTTTCAATGCATTTACATTGTTTTGCATTGTACTAGTTCAAATAACGTGACTTTGACTTACATTTCAGCCTAAAACAGGCCACACTGACCCAAATAAACTGGAAATCACCGAATCCAAGCTACTTGACAAGATATATCCATTAGATTGCGAGTTTTGAGACTTTAATTCTTTTATTGTTTTAAAGTGCTTTTTAGCTCCTGGATGGCCATTTTCAATGCATTTACACTGTTTGGCATTGTACTGGTTCACATTACATGACTTTGACTTACATTTCAGCCTAAAACAGGCCACACTGACCAAATCAACTGGAAATCACCTAATCCATGCTACTTGACCAAATTTAGCCTTAAGATTCTGAGTTTTGACTTTCATGCTTTTATTGCTTTAAAATGCTTTTCAGCTCCTGAATGGCCGTTTACAAAGCATTTACACTGTTTGGCATTGTACTGGTTCACATTACATGACTTTGAATTAGATTTCAGCCTAAAAATGGCCACACTGACCCAAATCAACTGGAAATCACCTAATCCATGCTACTTGACAAGATATATCCATTAGATTGCGAGTTTTGAGACTTTCATGCTTTTATTGCTTTAAAGTGCTTTTCCTGAATGGCCGTTTTCAATGCATTTACATTGTTTTGCATTGTACTAGTTCAAATAACGTGACTTTGACTTACATTTCAGCCTAAAACAGGCCACACTGACCCAAATCAACTGGAAATCACCTAATCCATGCTACTTGACAAGATATATCCATTAGATTGCGAGTTTTGAGACTTAAATTCTTTTATTGTTTTAAAGTGCTTTTTAGCTCCTGGATGGCAATTTTCAATGCATTTACACTGTTTGGCATTGTACTGGTTCACATTACATGACTTTGACTTACATTTCAGCCTAAAACAGGCCACACTGACCCAAATCAACTGGAAATCACCTAATCCATGCTACTTGACCAAATTTAGCCTTAAGATTCTGAGTTTTGACTTTCATGCTTTTATTGCTTTAAAATGCTTTTCAGCTCCTGTATGGCCGTTTTCAATGCATTTACATTGTTTTGCATTGTACTAGTTCAAATAACGTGACTTTGACTTACATTTCAGCCTAAAACAGGCCACACTGACCCAAATAAACTGGAAATCACCGAATCTAAGCTACTTGACAAGATATATCCATTAGATTGCGAGTTTTGAGACTTTAATTCTTTTATTGTTTTAAAGTGCTTTTTAGCTCCTGGATGGCCATTTTCAATGCATTTACACTGTTTGGCATTGTACTGGTTCACATTACATGACTTTGACTTACATTTCAGCCTAAAACAGGCCACACTGACCAAATCAACTGGAAATCACCTAATCCATGCTACTTGACCAAATTTAGCCTTAAGATTCTGAGTTTTGACTTTCATGCTTTTATTGCTTTAAAATGCTTTTCAGCTCCTGAATGGCCGTTTACAAAGCATTTACACTGTTTGGCATTGTACTGGTTCAAATAACGTGACTTTGACTTACATTTCAGCCTAAAACAGGCCACACTGACCCAAATAAACTGGAAATCACCGAATCCAAGCTACTTGACAAGATATATCCATTAGATTGCGAGTTTTGAGACTTTAATTCTTTTATTGTTTTAAAGTGCTTTTTAGCTCCTGGATGGCCATTTTCAATGCATTTACACTGTTTGGCATTGTACTGGTTCACATTACATGACTTTGACTTACATTTCAGCCTAAAACAGGCCACACTGACCCAAATCAACTGGAAATCACCTAATCCATGCTACTTGACCAAATTTAGCCTTAAGATTCTGAGTTTTGACTTTCATGCTTTTATTGCTTTAAAATGCTTTTCAGCTCCTGAATGGCCGTTTACAAAGCATTTACACTGTTTGGCATTGTACTGGTTCACATTACATGACTTTGAATTAGATTTCAGCCTAAAAATGGCCACACTGACCCAAATCAACTGGAAATCACCTAATCCATGCTACTTGACAAGATATATCCATTAGATTGCGAGTTTTGAGACTTTCATGCTTTTATTGCTTTAAAGTGCTTTTCCTGAATGGCCGTTTTCAATGCATTTACATTGTTTTGCATTGTACTAGTTCAAATAACGTGACTTTGACTTACATTTCAACCTAAAACAGGCCACACTGACCCAAATCAACTGGAAATCACCTAATCCATGCTACTTGACAAGATATATCCATTAGATTGCGAGTTTTGAGACTTAAATTCTTTTATTGTTTTAAAGTGCTTTTTAGCTCCTGGATGGCCATTTTCAATGCATTTACACTGTTTGGCATTGTACTGGTTCACATTACATGACTTTGACTTACATTTCAGCCTAAAACAGGCCACACCGACCCAAATAAACTGGAAATCACCGAATCCAAGCTACTTGACAAGATATATCCATTAGATTGCGAGTTTTGAGACTTTAATTCTTTTATTGTTTTAAAGTGCTTTTTAGCTCCTGGATGGCCATTTTCAATGCATTTACACTGTTTGGCATTGTACTGGTTCACATTACATGACTTTGACTTACATTTCAGCCTAAAACAGGCCACACTGACCCAAATCAACTGGAAATCACCTAATCCATGCTACTTGACCAAATTTAGCCTTAAGATTCTGAGTTTTGACTTTCATGCTTTTATTGCTTTAAAATGCTTTTCAGCTCCTGAATGGCCGTTTACAAAGCATTTACACTGTTTGGCATTGTACTGGTTCACATTACAAGACTTTGAATTAGATTTCAGCCTAAAAATGGCCACACTGACCCAAATCAACTGGAAATCACCTAATCCATGCTACTTGACAAGATATATCCATTAGATTGCGAGTTTTGAGACTTTCATGCTTTTATTGCTTTAAAGTGCTTTTCCTGAATGGCCGTTTTCAATGCATTTACATTGTTTTGCATTGTACTAGTTCAAATAACGTGACTTTGACTTACATTTCAGCCTAAAACAGGCCACACTGACCCAAATCAACTGGAAATCACCTAATCCATGCTACTTGACCAAATTTAGCCTTAAGATTCTGAGTTTTGACTTTCATGCTTTTATTGCTTTAAAATGCTTTTCAGCTCCTGTATGGCCGTTTTCAATGCATTTACATTGTTTTGCATTGTACTGGTTCACATTACATGACTTTGAATTAGATTTCAGCCTAAAAAAGGCCACACTGACCCAAAACAACTGGAAATCACCTAATCCATGCTACTTGACAACATTTATCCATTAGATTGCGAGTTTTGAGACTTTCATTCTTTTATTTTTTTAAAGTGCTTTTCAGCTCATGAATGGCCGTTTTCAATGCATTTACGCTGTTTGGCATTGTACTGGTTCACATTACATGACTTTGACTTACATTTCAGCCTAAAACAGGCCACACTGACCAAAATAAACTGGAAATCACCTAATCCATGCTACTTGACAAGATATATCCATTAGATTGCGAGTTTTGAGACTTTAATTATTTTATTGTTTTAAAGTGCTTTTTAGCTCATGAATGGCCGTTTTCAATGCATTTACGCTGCTTGGCATTGTACTGGTTCACATTACATGACTTTGACTTACATTTCAGCCTAAAACAGGCCACACTGACCAAAATAAACTGGAAATCACCTAATCCATGCTACTTGACCAAATTTAGCCTTAAGATTCTGAGTTTTGACTTTCATGCTTTTATTGCTTTAAAGTGCTTTTTAGCTCCTGGATGGCCGTTTTCAATGCATTTTCACTGTTTGTCATTGTACTGGTTCACATTACATGACTTTGAATTAGATTTCAGCCTAAAAAAGGCCACACTGACCCAAAACAACTGGAAATCACCTAATCCATGCTACTTGACAACATTTATCCATTAGATTGCGAGTTTTGAGACTTTCATTCTTTTATTGCTTTAAAGTGCTTTTCAGCTCATGAATGGCCGTTTTCAATGCATTTACGCTGTTTGGCATTGTACTGGTTCACATTACATGACTTTGACTTACATTTCAGCCTAAAACAGGCCACACTGACCAAAATAAACTGGAAATCACCTAATCCATGCTACTTGACAAGATATATCCATTAGATTGCGAGTTTTGAGACTTTAATTCTTTTATTGTTTTAAAGTGCTTTTTAGCTCCTGGATGGCCATTTTCAATGCATTTACATTGTTTGGCATTGTACTGGTTCACATTACATGACTTTGACTTACATTTCAGCCTAAAACAGGCCACACTGACCCAAATCAACTGGAAATCACCTAATCCATGCTACTTGACCACATTTAGCCTTAAGATTCTGAGTTTTGACTTTCATGCTTTTATTGCTTTAAAATGCTTTTCAGCTCCTGTATGGCCGTTTTCAATGCATTTACATTGTTTTGCATTGTACTGGTTCACATTACATGACTTTGAATTAGATTTCAGCCTAAAAATGGCCACACTGACCCAAATCAACTGGAAATCACCTAATCCATGCTACTTGACAAGATATATCCATTAGATTGCGAGTTTTGAGACTTTCATGCTTTTATTGCTTTAAAGTGCTTTTCCTGAATGGCCGTTTTCAATGCATTTACATTGTTTTGCATTGTACTGGTTCAAATAACGTGACTTTGACTTACATTTCAGCCTAAAACAGGCCACACTGACCCAAATCAACTGGAAATCACCTAATCCATGCTACTTGACAAGATATATCCATTAGATTGCGAGTTTTGAGACTTAAATTCTTTTATTGTTTTAAAGTGCTTTTTAGCTCCTGGATGGCAATTTTCAATGCATTTACACTGTTTGGCATTGTACTGGTTCACATTACATGACTTTGACTTACATTTCAGCCTAAAACAGGCCACACTGACCCAAATCAACTGGAAATCACCGAATCCAAGCTACTTGACAAGATATATCCATTAGATTGCGAGTTTTGAGACTTTAATTATTTTATTGTTTTAAAGTGCTTTTTAGCTCATGAATGGCCGTTTTCAATGCATTTACGCTGCTTGGCATTGTACTGGTTCACATTACATGACTTTAACTTACATGTCAGCCTAAAACAGGCCACACTGACCCAAATCAACTGGAAATCACCTAATCCATGCTACTTGACAAGATATATCCATTAGATTGCGAGTTTTGAGACTTTAATTCTTTTATTGTTTTAAAGTGCTTTTTAGCTCCTGGATGGCCATTTTCAATGCATTTACACTGTTTGGCATTGTACTGGTTCACATTACATGACTTTGACTTACATTTCAGCCTAAAACAGGCCACACTGACCCAAATCAACTGGAAATCACGTAATCCATGCTACTTGACCAAATTTAGCCTTAAGATTCTGAGTTTTGACTTTCATGCTTTTATTGCTTTAAAATGCTTTTCAGCTCCTGAATGGCCGTTTACAAAGCATTTACACTGTTTGGCATTGTACTGGTTCACATTACATGACTTTGAATTAGATTTCAGCCTAAAAAAGGCCACACTGACCCAAAACAACTGGAAATCACCTAATCCATGCTACTTGACAACATTTATCCATTAGATTGCGAGTTTTGAGACTTTCATTCTTTTATTGCTTTAAAGTGCTTTTCCTGAATGGCCGTTTTCAGAGCATTTACGCTGTTTGGCATTGTACTAGTTCAAATAACGTGACTTTGACTTACATTTCAGCCTAAAACAGGCCACACTGACCCAAATCAACTGGAAATCACCTAATCCAAGCTACTTGACAAGATATATCCATTAGATTGCGAGTTTTGAGACTTTAATTCTTTTATTGTTTTAAAGTGCTTTTTAGCTCCTGGATGGCCATTTTCAATGCATTTACACTGTTTGGCATTGTACTGGTTCACATTACATGACTTTGACTTACATTTCAGCCTAAAACAGGCCACACTGACCCAAATCAACTGGAAATCACCTAATCCATGCTACTTGACCAAATTTAGCCGTAAGATTCTGAGTTTTGACTTTCATGCTTTTATTGCTTTAAAGTGCTTTTTAGCTCCTGGATGGCCGTTTTCAATGCATTTTCACTGTTTGTCATTGTACTGGTTCACATTACATGACTTTGAATTAGATTTCAGCCTAAAACAGGCCACACTGACCCAAATAAACTGGAAATCACCGAATCTAAGCTACTTGACAAGATATATCCATTAGATTGCGAGTTTTGAGACTTTAATTCTTTTATTGTTTTAAAGTGCTTTTTAGCTCCTGGATGGCCATTTTCAATGCATTTACACTGTTTGGCATTGTACTGGTTCACATTACATGACTTTGACTTACATTTCAGCCTAAAACAGGCCACACTGACCAAATCAACTGGAAATCACCTAATCCATGCTACTTGACCAAATTTAGCCTTAAGATTCTGAGTTTTGACTTTCATGCTTTTATTGCTTTAAAATGCTTTTCAGCTCCTGAATGGCCGTTTACAAAGCATTTACACTGTTTGGCATTGTACTGGTTCACATTACATGACTTTGAATTAGATTTCAGCCTAAAAAAGGCCACACTGACCCAAAACAACTGGAAATCACCTAATCCATGCTACTTGACAACATTTATCCATTAGATTGCGAGTTTTGAGACTTTCATTCTTTTATTTTTTTTAAGTGCTTTTCAGCTCATGAATGGCCGTTTTCAGAGCATTTACGCTGTTTGGCATTGTACTTGTTCACATTACATGACTTTGACTTACATTTCAGCCTAAAACAGGCCACACTGACCCAAATCAACTGGAAATCACCTAATCCATGCTACTTGACAAGATATATCCATTAGATTGCGAGTTTTGAGACTTAAATTCTTTTATTGTTTTAAAGTGCTTTTTAGCTCCTGGATGGCAATTTTCAATGCATTTACACTGTTTGGCATTGTACTGGTTCACATTACATGACTTTGACTTACATTTCAGCCTAAAACAGGCCACACTGACCCAAATCAACTGGAAATCACCTAATCCATGCTACTTGACCAAATTTAGCCTTAAGATTCTGAGTTTTGACTTTCATGCTTTTATTGCTTTAAAATGCTTTTCAGCTCCTGTATGGCCGTTTTCAATGCATTTACATTGTTTTGCATTGTACTAGTTCAAATAACGTGACTTTGACTTACATTTCAGCCTAAAACAGGCCACACTGACCCAAATAAACTGGAAATCACCGAATCTAAGCTACTTGACAAGATATATCCATTAGATTGCGAGTTTTGAGACTTTAATTCTTTTATTGTTTTAAAGTGCTTTTTAGCTCCTGGATGGCCATTTTCAATGCATTTACACTGTTTGGCATTGTACTGGTTCACATTACATGACTTTGACTTACATTTCAGCCTAAAACAGGCCACACTGACCAAATCAACTGGAAATCACCTAATCCATGCTACTTGACCAAATTTAGCCTTAAGATTCTGAGTTTTGACTTTCATGCTTTTATTGCTTTAAAATGCTTTTCAGCTCCTGAATGGCCGTTTACAAAGCATTTACACTGTTTGGCATTGTACTGGTTCAAATAACGTGACTTTGACTTACATTTCAGCCTAAAACAGGCCACACTGACCCAAATAAACTGGAAATCACCGAATCCAAGCTACTTGACAAGATATATCCATTAGATTGCGAGTTTTGAGACTTTAATTCTTTTATTGTTTTAAAGTGCTTTTTAGCTCCTGGATGGCCATTTTCAATGCATTTACACTGTTTGGCATTGTACTGGTTCACATTACATGACTTTGACTTACATTTCAGCCTAAAACAGGCCACACTGACCCAAATCAACTGGAAATCACCTAATCCATGCTACTTGACCAAATTTAGCCTTAAGATTCTGAGTTTTGACTTTCATGCTTTTATTGCTTTAAAATGCTTTTCAGCTCCTGAATGGCCGTTTACAAAGCATTTACACTGTTTGGCATTGTACTGGTTCACATTACATGACTTTGAATTAGATTTCAGCCTAAAAATGGCCACACTGACCCAAATCAACTGGAAATCACCTAATCCATGCTACTTGACAAGATATATCCATTAGATTGCGAGTTTTGAGACTTTCATGCTTTTATTGCTTTAAAGTGCTTTTCCTGAATGGCCGTTTTCAATGCATTTACATTGTTTTGCATTGTACTGGTTCAAATAACGTGACTTTGACTTACATTTCAACCTAAAACAGGCCACACTGACCCAAATCAACTGGAAATCACCTAATCCATGCTACTTGACAAGATATATCCATTAGATTGCGAGTTTTGAGACTTAAATTCTTTTATTGTTTTAAAGTGCTTTTTAGCTCCTGGATGGCCATTTTCAATGCATTTACACTGTTTGGCATTGTACTGGTTCACATTACATGACTTTGACTTACATTTCAGCCTAAAACAGGCCACACTGACCCAAATCAACTGGAAATCACCTAATCCATGCTACTTGACAAGATATATCCATTAGATTGCGAGTTTTGAGACTTTAATTCTTTTATTGTTTTAAAGTGCTTTTTAGCTCCTGGATGGCCGTTTTCAATGCATTTACGTTGTTTTGCATTGTACTGGTTCACATTACATGACTTTGACTTACATTTCAGCCTAAAACAGGCCACACCGACCCAAATAAACTGGAAATCACCGAATCCAAGCTACTTGACAAGATATATCCATTAGATTGCGAGTTTTGAGACTTTAATTCTTTTATTGTTTTAAAGTGCTTTTTAGCTCCTGGATGGCCATTTTCAATGCATTTACACTGTTTGGCATTGTACTGGTTCACATTACATGACTTTGACTTACATTTCAGCCTAAAACAGGCCACACTGACCCAAATCAACTGGAAATCACCTAATCCATGCTACTTGACCAAATTTAGCCTTAAGATTCTGAGTTTTGACTTTCATGCTTTTATTGCTTTAAAATGCTTTTCAGCTCCTGAATGGCCGTTTACAAAGCATTTACACTGTTTGGCATTGTACTGGTTCACATTACATGACTTTGAATTAGATTTCAGCCTAAAAAAGGCCACACTGACCCAAAACAACTGGAAATCACCTAATCCATGCTACTTGACAACATTTATCCATTAGATTGCGAGTTTTGAGACTTTCATTCTTTTATTTTTTTTAAGTACTTTTCAGCTCATGAATGGCCGTTTTCAGAGCATTTACGCTGTTTGGCATTGTACTTGTTCACATTACATGACTTTGACTTACATTTCAGCCTAAAACAGGCCACACTGACCCAAATCAACTGGAAATCACCTAATCCATGCTACTTGACAAGATATATCCATTAGATTGCGAGTTTTGAGACTTTAATTCTTTTATTGTTTTAAAGTGCTTTTTAGCTCCTGGATGGCCATTTTCAATGTATTTACACTGTTTGGCATTGTACTGGTTCACATTACATGACTTTGACTTACATTTCAGCCTAAAACAGGCCACACTGACCCAAATCAACTGGAAATCACCTAATCCATGCTACTTGACCAAATTTAGCCTTAAGATTCTGAGTTTTGACTTTCATGCTTTTATTGCTTTAAAATGCTTTTCAGCTCCTGAATGGCCGTTTACAAAGCATTTACACTGTTTGGCATTGTACTGGTTCACATTACATGACTTTGAATTAGATTTCAGCCTAAAAATGGCCACACTGACCCAAATCAACTGGAAATCACCTAATCCATGCTACTTGACAAGATATATCCATTAGATTGCGAGTTTTGAGACTTTCATGCTTTTATTGCTTTAAAGTGCTTTTCCTGAATGGCCGTTTTCAATGCATTTACATTGTTTTGCATTGTACTAGTTCAAATAACGTGACTTTGACTTACATTTCAGCCTAAAACAGGCCACACTGACCCAAATCAACTGGAAATCACCTAATCCAAGCTACTTGACAAGATATATCCATTAGATTGCGAGTTTTGAGACTTTAATTCTTTTATTGTTTTAAAGTGCTTTTTAGCTCCTGGATGGCCATTTTCAATGCATTTACACTGTTTGGCATTGTACTGGTTCACATTACATGACTTTGACTTACATTTCAGCCTAAAACAGGCCACACTGACCCAAATCAACTGGAAATCACCTAATCCATGCTACTTGACCAAATTTAGCCGTAAGATTCTGAGTTTTGACTTTCATGCTTTTATTGCTTTAAAGTGCTTTTTAGCTCCTGGATGGCCGTTTTCAATGCATTTTCACTGTTTGTCATTGTACTGGTTCACATTACATGACTTTGAATTAGATTTCAGCCTAAAACAGGCCACACTGACCCAAATAAACTGGAAATCACCGAATCTAAGCTACTTGACAAGATATATCCATTAGATTGCGAGTTTTGAGACTTTAATTCTTTTATTGTTTTAAAGTGCTTTTTAGCTCCTGGATGGCCATTTTCAATGCATTTACACTGTTTGGCATTGTACTGGTTCACATTACATGACTTTGACTTACATTTCAGCCTAAAACAGGCCACACTGACCAAATCAACTGGAAATCACCTAATCCATGCTACTTGACCAAATTTAGCCTTAAGATTCTGAGTTTTGACTTTCATGCTTTTATTGCTTTAAAATGCTTTTCAGCTCCTGAATGGCCGTTTACAAAGCATTTACACTGTTTGGCATTGTACTGGTTCACATTACATGACTTTGAATTAGATTTCAGCCTAAAAAAGGCCACACTGACCCAAAACAACTGGAAATCACCTAATCCATGCTACTTGACAACATTTATCCATTAGATTGCGAGTTTTGAGACTTTCATTCTTTTATTTTTTTTAAGTGCTTTTCAGCTCATGAATGGCCGTTTTCAGAGCATTTACGCTGTTTGGCATTGTACTTGTTCACATTACATGACTTTGACTTACATTTCAGCCTAAAACAGGCCACACTGACCAAAATCAACTGGAAATCACCTAATCCATGCTACTTGACAAGATATATCCATTAGATTGCGAGTTTTGAGACTTTAATTCTTTTATTGATATAAAGTGCTTTTTAGCTCCTGGATGGCCATTTTCAATGCATTTACACTGTTTGGCATTGTACTGGTTCACATTACATGACTTTGACTTACATTTCAGCCTAAAACAGGCCACACTGACCCAAATCAACTGGAAATCACCTAATCCATGCTACTTGACCAAATTTAGCCTTAAGATTCTGAGTTTTGACTTTCATGCTTTTATTGCTTTAAAATGCTTTTCAGCTCCTGTATGGCCGTTTTCAATGCATTTACATTGTTTTGCATTGTACTAGTTCAAATAACGTGACTTTGACTTACATTTCAGCCTAAAACAGGCCACACTGACCCAAATAAACTGGAAATCACCGAATCCAAGCTACTTGACAAGATATATCCATTAGATTGCGAGTTTTGAGACTTTAATTCTTTTATTGTTTTAAAGTGCTTTTTAGCTCCTGGATGGCCATTTTCAATGCATTTACACTGTTTGGCATTGTACTGGTTCACATTACATGACTTTGACTTACATTTCAGCCTAAAACAGGCCACACTGACCAAATCAACTGGAAATCACCTAATCCATGCTACTTGACCAAATTTAGCCTTAAGATTCTGAGTTTTGACTTTCATGCTTTTATTGCTTTAAAATGCTTTTCAGCTCCTGAATGGCCGTTTACAAAGCATTTACACTGTTTGGCATTGTACTGGTTCACATTACATGACTTTGAATTAGATTTCAGCCTAAAAATGGCCACACTGACCCAAATCAACTGGAAATCACCTAATCCATGCTACTTGACAAGATATATCCATTAGATTGCGAGTTTTGAGACTTTCATGCTTTTATTGCTTTAAAGTGCTTTTCCTGAATGGCCGTTTTCAATGCATTTACATTGTTTTGCATTGTACTAGTTCAAATAACGTGACTTTGACTTACATTTCAGCCTAAAACAGGCCACACTGACCCAAATCAACTGGAAATCACCTAATCCATGCTACTTGACAAGATATATCCATTAGATTGCGAGTTTTGAGACTTAAATTCTTTTATTGTTTTAAAGTGCTTTTTAGCTCCTGGATGGCAATTTTCAATGCATTTACACTGTTTGGCATTGTACTGGTTCACATTACATGACTTTGACTTACATTTCAGCCTAAAACAGGCCACACTGACCCAAATCAACTGGAAATCACCTAATCCATGCTACTTGACCAAATTTAGCCTTAAGATTCTGAGTTTTGACTTTCATGCTTTTATTGCTTTAAAATGCTTTTCAGCTCCTGTATGGCCGTTTTCAATGCATTTACATTGTTTTGCATTGTACTAGTTCAAATAACGTGACTTTGACTTACATTTCAGCCTAAAACAGGCCACACTGACCCAAATAAACTGGAAATCACCGAATCTAAGCTACTTGACAAGATATATCCATTAGATTGCGAGTTTTGAGACTTTAATTCTTTTATTGTTTTAAAGTGCTTTTTAGCTCCTGGATGGCCATTTTCAATGCATTTACACTGTTTGGCATTGTACTGGTTCACATTACATGACTTTGACTTACATTTCAGCCTAAAACAGGCCACACTGACCAAATCAACTGGAAATCACCTAATCCATGCTACTTGACCAAATTTAGCCTTAAGATTCTGAGTTTTGACTTTCATGCTTTTATTGCTTTAAAATGCTTTTCAGCTCCTGAATGGCCGTTTACAAAGCATTTACACTGTTTGGCATTGTACTGGTTCAAATAACGTGACTTTGACTTACATTTCAGCCTAAAACAGGCCACACTGACCCAAATAAACTGGAAATCACCGAATCCAAGCTACTTGACAAGATATATCCATTAGATTGCGAGTTTTGAGACTTTAATTCTTTTATTGTTTTAAAGTGCTTTTTAGCTCCTGGATGGCCATTTTCAATGCATTTACACTGTTTGGCATTGTACTGGTTCACATTACATGACTTTGACTTACATTTCAGCCTAAAACAGGCCACACTGACCCAAATCAACTGGAAATCACCTAATCCATGCTACTTGACCAAATTTAGCCTTAAGATTCTGAGTTTTGACTTTCATGCTTTTATTGCTTTAAAATGCTTTTCAGCTCCTGAATGGCCGTTTACAAAGCATTTACACTGTTTGGCATTGTACTGGTTCACATTACATGACTTTGAATTAGATTTCAGCCTAAAAATGGCCACACTGACCCAAATCAACTGGAAATCACCTAATCCATGCTACTTGACAAGATATATCCATTAGATTGCGAGTTTTGAGACTTTCATGCTTTTATTGCTTTAAAGTGCTTTTCCTGAATGGCCGTTTTCAATGCATTTACATTGTTTTGCATTGTACTGGTTCAAATAACGTGACTTTGACTTACATTTCAACCTAAAACAGGCCACACTGACCCAAATCAACTGGAAATCACCTAATCCATGCTACTTGACAAGATATATCCATTAGATTGCGAGTTTTGAGACTTAAATTCTTTTATTGTTTTAAAGTGCTTTTTAGCTCCTGGATGGCCATTTTCAATGCATTTACACTGTTTGGCATTGTACTGGTTCACATTACATGACTTTGACTTACATTTCAGCCTAAAACAGGCCACACTGACCCAAATCAACTGGAAATCACCTAATCCATGCTACTTGACAAGATATATCCATTAGATTGCGAGTTTTGAGACTTTAATTCTTTTATTGTTTTAAAGTGCTTTTTAGCTCCTGGATGGCCGTTTTCAATGCATTTACGTTGTTTTGCATTGTACTGGTTCACATTACATGACTTTGACTTACATTTCAGCCTAAAACAGGCCACACCGACCCAAATAAACTGGAAATCACCGAATCCAAGCTACTTGACAAGATATATCCATTAGATTGCGAGTTTTGAGACTTTAATTCTTTTATTGTTTTAAAGTGCTTTTTAGCTCCTGGATGGCCATTTTCAATGCATTTACACTGTTTGGCATTGTACTGGTTCACATTACATGACTTTGACTTACATTTCAGCCTAAAACAGGCCACACTGACCCAAATCAACTGGAAATCACCTAATCCATGCTACTTGACCAAATTTAGCCTTAAGATTCTGAGTTTTGACTTTCATGCTTTTATTGCTTTAAAATGCTTTTCAGCTCCTGAATGGCCGTTTACAAAGCATTTACACTGTTTGGCATTGTACTGGTTCACATTACAAGACTTTGAATTAGATTTCAGCCTAAAAATGGCCACACTGACCCAAATCAACTGGAAATCACCTAATCCATGCTACTTGACAAGATATATCCATTAGATTGCGAGTTTTGAGACTTTCATGCTTTTATTGCTTTAAAGTGCTTTTCCTGAATGGCCGTTTTCAATGCATTTACATTGTTTTGCATTGTACTGGTTCACATTACATGACTTTGAATTAGATTTCAGCCTAAAAAAGGCCACACTGACCCAAAACAACTGGAAATCACCTAATCCATGCTACTTGACAACATTTATCCATTAGATTGCGAGTTTTGAGACTTTCATTCTTTTATTTTTTTAAAGTGCTTTTCAGCTCATGAATGGCCGTTTTCAATGCATTTACGCTGTTTGGCATTGTACTGGTTCACATTACATGACTTTGACTTACATTTCAGCCTAAAACAGGCCACACTGACCAAAATAAACTGGAAATCACCTAATCCATGCTACTTGACAAGATATATCCATTAGATTGCGAGTTTTGAGACTTTAATTCTTTTATTGTTTTAAAGTGCTTTTTAGCTCCTGGATGGCCATTTTCAATGCATTTACATTGTTTGGCATTGTACTGGTTCACATTACATGACTTTGACTTACATTTCAGCCTAAAACAGGCCACACTGACCCAAATCAACTGGAAATCACCTAATCCATGCTACTTGACCAAATTTAGCCTTAAGATTCTGAGTTTTGACTTTCATGCTTTTATTGCTTTAAAATGCTTTTCAGCTCCTGTATGGCCGTTTTCAATGCATTTACATTGTTTTGCATTGTACTGGTTCACATTACATGACTTTGAATTAGATTTCAGCCTAAAAATGGCCACACTGACCCAAATCAACTGGAAATCACCTAATCCATGCTACTTGACAAGATATATCCATTAGATTGCGAGTTTTGAGACTTTCATGCTTTTATTGCTTTAAAGTGCTTTTCCTGAATGGCCGTTTTCAATGCATTTACATTGTTTTGCATTGTACTAGTTCAAATAACGTGACTTTGACTTACATTTCAACCTAAAACAGGCCACACTGACCCAAATCAACTGGAAATCACCTAATCCATGCTACTTGACAAGATATATCCATTAGATTGCGAGTTTTGAGACTTAAATTCTTTTATTGTTTTAAAGTGCTTTTTAGCTCCTGGATGGCCATTTTCAATGCATTTACACTGTTTGGCATTGTACTGGTTCACATTACATGACTTTGACTTACATTTCAGCCTAAAACAGGCCACACTGACCCAAATCAACTGGAAATCACCTAATCCATGCTACTTGACAAGATATATCCATTAGATTGCGAGTTTTGAGACTTTAATTCTTTTATTGTTTTAAAGTGCTTTTTAGCTCCTGGATGGCCGTTTTCAATGCATTTACGTTGTTTTGCATTGTACTGGTTCACATTACATGACTTTGACTTACATTTCAGCCTAAAACAGGCCACACTGACCCAAATCAACTGGAAATCACCTAATCCATGCTACTTGACAAGATATATCCATTAGATTGCGAGTTTTGAGACTTAAATTCTTTTATTGTTTTAAAGTGCTTTTTAGCTCCTGGATGGCCATTTTCAATGCATTTACACTGTTTGGCATTGTACTGGTTCACATTACATGACTTTGACTTACATTTCAGCCTAAAACAGGCCACACTGACCCAAATCAACTGGAAATCACCTAATCCATGCTACTTGACAAGATATATCCATTAGATTGCGAGTTTTGAGACTTTAATTCTTTTATTGTTTTAAAGTGCTTTTTAGCTCCTGGATGGCCGTTTTCAATGCATTTACGTTGTTTTGCATTGTACTGGTTCACATTACATGACTTTGACTTACATTTCAGCCTAAAACAGGCCACACTGACCAAAATAAACTGGAAATCACCTAATCCATGCTACTTGACCAAATTTAGCCTTAAGATTCTGAGTTTTGACTTTCATGCTTTTATTGCTTTAAAGTGCTTTTTAGCTCCTGGATGGCCGTTTTCAATGCATTTTCACTGTTTGTCATTGTACTGGTTCACATTACATGACTTTGAATTAGATTTCAGCCTAAAAAAGGCCACACTGACCCAAAACAACTGGAAATCACCTAATCCATGCTACTTGACAACATTTATCCATTAGATTGCGAGTTTTGAGACTTTCATTCTTTTATTTTTTTAAAGTGCTTTTCAGCTCATGAATGGCCGTTTTCAATGCATTTACGCTGTTTGGCATTGTACTGGTTCACATTACATGACTTTGACTTACATTTCAGCCTAAAACAGGCCACACTGACCAAAATAAACTGGAAATCACCTAATCCATGCTACTTGACAAGATATATCCATTAGATTGCGAGTTTTGAGACTTTAATTCTTTTATTGTTTTAAAGTGCTTTTTAGCTCCTGGATGGCCATTTTCAATGCATTTACACTGTTTGGCATTGTACTGGTTCACATTACATGACTTTGACTTACATTTCAGCCTAAAACAGGCCACACTGACCCAAATCAACTGGAAATCACCTAATCCATGCTACTTGACCAAATTTAGCCTTAAGATTCTGAGTTTTGACTTTCATGCTTTTATTGCTTTAAAATGCTTTTCAGCTCCTGAATGGCCGTTTACAAAGCATTTACACTGTTTGGCATTGTACTGGTTCACATTACATGACTTTGAATTAGATTTCAGCCTAAAAATGGCCAAACTGACCCAAATCAACTGGAAATCACCTAATCCATGCTACTTGACAAGATATATCCATTAGATTGCGAGTTTTGAGACTTTCATGCTTTTATTGCTTTAAAGTGCTTTTCCTGAATGGCCGTTTTCAATGCATTTACATTGTTTTGCATTGTACTGGTTCAAATAACGTGACTTTGACTTACATTTCAGCCTAAAACAGGCCACACTGACCCAAATCAACTGGAAATCACCGAATCCAAGCTACTTGACAAGATATATCCATTAGATTGCGAGTTTTGAGACTTTAATTATTTTATTGTTTTAAAGTGCTTTTTAGCTCATGAATGGCCGTTTTCAATGCATTTACGCTGCTTGGCATTGTACTGGTTCACATTACATGACTTTGACTTACATTTCAGCCTAAAACAGGCCACACTGACCAAAATAAACTGGAAATCACCTAATCCATGCTACTTGACCAAATTTAGCCTTAAGATTCTGAGTTTTGACTTTCATGCTTTTATTGCTTTAAAGTGCTTTTTAGCTCCTGGATGGCCGTTTTCAATGCATTTTCACTGTTTGTCATTGTACTGGTTCACATTACATGACTTTGAATTAGATTTCAGCCTAAAAAAGGCCACACTGACCCAAAACAACTGGAAATCACCTAATCCATGCTACTTGACAACATTTATCCATTAGATTGTGAGTTTTGAGACTTTCATTCTTTTATTTTTTTTAAGTGCTTTTCAGCTCATGAATGGCCGTTTTCAATGCATTTACGCTGTTTGGCATTGTACTGGTTCACGTTACATGACTTTGACTTACATTTCAGCCTAAAACAGGCCACACTGACCAAAATAAACTGGAAATCACCTAATCCATGCTACTTGACAAGATATATCCATTAGATTGCGAGTTTTGAGACTTTAATTCTTTTATTGTTTTAAAGTGCTTTTTAGCTCCTGGATGGCCATTTTCAATGCATTTACACTGTTTGGCATTGTACTGGTTCACATTTCATGACTTTGACTTACATTTCAGCCTAAAACAGGCCACACTGACCCAAATCAACTGGAAATCACCTAATCCATGCTACTTGACCAAATTTAGCCTTAAGATTCTGAGTTTTGACTTTCATGCTTTTATTGCTTTAAAATGCTTTTCAGCTCCTGTATGGCCGTTTTCAATGCATTTACATTGTTTTGCATTGTACTGGTTCACATTACATGACTTTGAATTAGATTTCAGCCTAAAAATGGCCACACTGACCCAAATCAACTGGAAATCACCTAATCCATGCTACTTGACAAGATATATCCATTAGATTGCGAGTTTTGAGACTTTCATGCTTTTATTGCTTTAAAGTGCTTTTCCTGAATGGCCGTTTTCAATGCATTTACATTGTTTTGCATTGTACTGGTTCAAATAACGTGACTTTGACTTACATTTCAGCCTAAAACAGGCCACACTGACCCAAATCAACTGGAAATCACCTAATCCATGCTACTTGACAAGATATATCCATTAGATTGCGAGTTTTGAGACTTAAATTCTTTTATTGTTTTAAAGTGCTTTTTAGCTCCTGGATGGCAATTTTCAATGCATTTACACTGTTTGGCATTGTACTGGTTCACATTACATGACTTTGACTTACATTTCAGCCTAAAACAGGCCACACTGACCCAAATCAACTGGAAATCACCGAATCCAAGCTACTTGACAAGATATATCCATTAGATTGCGAGTTTTGAGACTTTAATTATTTTATTGTTTTAAAGTGCTTTTTAGCTCATGAATGGCCGTTTTCAATGCATTTACGCTGCTTGGCATTGTACTGGTTCACATTACATGACTTTGACTTACATTTCAGCCTAAAACAGGCCACACTGACCAAAATAAACTGGAAATCACCTAATCCATGCTACTTGACCAAATTTAGCCTTAAGATTCTGAGTTTTGACTTTCATGCTTTTATTGCTTTAAAGTGCTTTTTAGCTCCTGGATGGCCGTTTTCAATGCATTTTCACTGTTTGTCATTGTACTGGTTCACATTACATGACTTTGAATTAGATTTCAGCCTAAAAAAGGCCACACTGACCCAAAACAACTGGAAATCACCTAATCCATGCTACTTGACAACATTTATCCATTAGATTGCGAGTTTTGAGACTTTCATTCTTTTATTTTTTTTAAGTGCTTTTCAGCTCATGAATGGCCGTTTTCAATGCATTTACGCTGTTTGGCATTGTACTGGTTCACGTTACATGACTTTGACTTACATTTCAGCCTAAAACAGGCCACACTGACCAAAATAAACTGGAAATCACCTAATCCATGCTACTTGACAAGATATATCCATTAGATTGCGAGTTTTGAGACTTTAATTCTTTTATTGTTTTAAAGTGCTTTTTAGCTCCTGGATGGCCATTTTCAATGCATTTACACTGTTTGGCATTGTACTGGTTCACATTTCATGACTTTGACTTACATTTCAGCCTAAAACAGGCCACACTGACCCAAATCAACTGGAAATCACCTAATCCATGCTACTTGACCAAATTTAGCCTTAAGATTCTGAGTTTTGACTTTCATGCTTTTATTGCTTTAAAATGCTTTTCAGCTCCTGTATGGCCGTTTTCAATGCATTTACATTGTTTTGCATTGTACTGGTTCACATTACATGACTTTGAATTAGATTTCAGCCTAAAAATGGCCACACTGACCCAAATCAACTGGAAATCACCTAATCCATGCTACTTGACAAGATATATCCATTAGATTGCGAGTTTTGAGACTTTCATGCTTTTATTGCTTTAAAGTGCTTTTCCTGAATGGCCGTTTTCAATGCATTTACATTGTTTTGCATTGTACTAGTTCAAATAACGTGACTTTGACTTACATTTCAGCCTAAAACAGGCCACACTGACCCAAATCAACTGGAAATCACCTAATCCATGCTACTTGACAAGATATATCCATTAGATTGCGAGTTTTGAGACTTAAATTCTTTTATTGTTTTAAAGTGCTTTTTAGCTCCTGGATGGCCATTTTCAATGCATTTACGCTGTTTGGCATTGTACTGGTTAACATTACATGACTTTAACTTACATGTCAGCCTAAAACAGGCCACACTGACCCAAATCAACTGGAAATCACCGAATCCAAGCTACTTGACAAGATATATCCATTAGATTGCGAGTTTTGAGACTTTAATTCTTTTATTGTTTTAAAGTGCTTTTTAGCTCCTGGATGGCCATTTTCAATGCATTTACACTGTTTGGCATTGTACTGGTTCACATTACATGACTTTGACTTACATTTCAGCCTAAAACAGGCCACACTGACCCAAATCAACTGGAAATCACCTAATCCATGCTACTTGACCAAATTTAGCCTTAAGATTCTGAGTTTTGACTTTCATGCTTTTATTGCTTTAAAATGCTTTTCAGCTCCTGAATGGCCGTTTACAAAGCATTTACACTGTTTGGCATTGTACTGGTTCACATTACATGACTTTGAATTAGATTTCAGCCTAAAAATGGCCACACTGACCCAAATCAACTGGAAATCACCTAATCCATGCTACTTGACAAGATATATCCATTAGATTGCGAGTTTTGAGACTTTCATGCTTTTATTGCTTTAAAGTGCTTTTCCTGAATGGCCGTTTTCAATGCATTTACATTGTTTTGCATTGTACTAGTTCAAATAACGTGACTTTGACTTACATTTCAGCCTAAAACAGGCCACACTGACCCAAATCAACTGGAAATCACCTAATCCATGCTACTTGACAAGATATATCCATTAGATTGCGAGTTTTGAGACTTAAATTCTTTTATTGTTTTAAAGTGCTTTTTAGCTCCTGGATGGCCATTTTCAATGCATTTACGCTGTTTGGCATTGTACTGGTTCACATTACATGACTTTAACTTACATGTCAGCCTAAAACAGGCCACATTGACCCAAATCAACTGGAAATCACCTAATCCATGCTACTTGACAAGATATATCCATTAGATTGCGAGTTTTGAGACTTTAATTCTTTTATTGTTTTAAAGTGCTTTTTAGCTCCTGGATGGCCATTTTCAATGCATTTACACTGTTTGGCATTGTACTGGTTCACATTACATGACTTTGACTTACATTTCAGCCTAAAACAGGCCACACTGACCCAAATCAACTGGAAATCACGTAATCCATGCTACTTGACCAAATTTAGCCTTAAGATTCTGAGTTTTGACTTTCATGCTTTTATTGCTTTAAAATGCTTTTCAGCTCCTGAATGGCCGTTTACAAAGCATTTACACTGTTTGGCATTGTACTGGTTCACATTACATGACTTTGAATTAGATTTCAGCCTAAAAAAGGCCACACTGACCCAAAACAACTGGAAATCACCTAATCCATGCTACTTGACAACATTTATCCATTAGATTGCGAGTTTTGAGACTTTCATTCTTTTATTTTTTTAAAGTGCTTTTTAGCTCCTGGATGGCCGTTTTCAATGCATTTTCACTGTTTGTCATTGTACTGGTTCACATTACATGACTTTGAATTAGATTTCAGCCTAAAAAAGGCCACACTGACCCAAAACAACTGGAAATCACCGAATCCAAGCTACTTGACAAGATATATCCATTAGATTGCGAGTTTTGAGACTTTAATTATTTTATTGTTTTAAAGTGCTTTTTAGCTCCTGGATGGCCATTTTCAATGCATTTACGCTGTTTGGCATTGTACTGGTTCACATTACATGACTTTAACTTACATGTCAGCCTAAAACAGGCCACACTGACCCAAATCAACTGGAAATCACCTAATCCATGCTACTTGACAAGATATATCCATTAGATTGCGAGTTTTGAGACTTTAATTCTTTTATTGTTTTAAAGTGCTTTTTAGCTCCTGGATGGCCATTTTCAATGTATTTACACTGTTTGGCATTGTACTGGTTCACATTACATGACTTTGACTTACATTTCAGCCTAAAACAGGCCACACTGACCCAAATCAACTGGAAATCACGTAATCCATGCTACTTGACCAAATTTAGCCTTAAGATTCTGAGTTTTGACTTTCATGCTTTTATTGCTTTAAAATGCTTTTCAGCTCCTGAATGGCCGTTTACAAAGCATTTACACTGTTTGGCATTGTACTGGTTCACATTACATGACTTTGAATTAGATTTCAGCCTAAAACAGGCCACACTGACCCAAAACAACTGGAAATCACCTAATCCATGCTACTTGACAACATTTATCCATTAGATTGCGAGTTTTGAGACTTTCATTCTTTAATTTTTTTTAAGTGCTTTTCAGCTCATGAATGGCCGTTTTCAGAGCATTTACGCTGTTTGGCATTGTACTTGTTCACATTACATGACTTTGACTTACATTTCAGCTTAAAACAGGCCACACTGACCCAAATCAACTGGAAATCACCTAATCCATGCTACTTGACAAGATATATCCATTAGATTGCGAGTTTTGAGACTTAAATTCTTTTATTGTTTTAAAGTGCTTTTTAGCTCCTGGATGGCCATTTTCAATGCATTTACGCTGTTTGGCATTGTACTGGTTCACATTACATGACTTTAACTTACATGTCAGCCTAAAACAGGCCACACTGACCCAAATCAACTGGAAATCACCTAATCCATGCTACTTGACAAGATATATCCATTAGATTGCGAGTTTTGAGACTTTAATTCTTTTATTGTTTTAAAGTGCTTTTTAGCTCCTGGATGGCCATTTTTCAATGCATTTACACTGTTTGGCATTGTACTGGTTCACATTACATGACTTTGACTTACATTTCAGCCTAAAACAGGCCACACTGACCCAAATCAACTGGAAATCACGTAATCCATGCTACTTGACCAAATTTAGCCTTAAGATTCTGAGTTTTGACTTTCATGCTTTTATTGCTTTAAAATGCTTTTCAGCTCCTGAATGGCCGTTTACAAAGCATTTACACTGTTTGGCATTGTACTGGTTCACATTACATGACTTTGAATTAGATTTCAGCCTAAAAAAGGCCACACTGACCCAAAACAACTGGAAATCACCTAATCCATGCTACTTGACAACATTTATCCATTAGATTGCGAGTTTTGAGACTTTCATTCTTTTATTTTTTTAAAGTGCTTTTTAGCTCCTGGATGGCCGTTTTCAATGCATTTTCACTGTTTGTCATTGTACTGGTTCACATTACATGACTTTGAATTAGATTTCAGCCTAAAAAAGGCCACACTGACCCAAAACAACTGGAAATCACCGAATCCAAGCTACTTGACAAGATATATCCATTAGATTGCGAGTTTTGAGACTTTAATTATTTTATTGTTTTAAAGTGCTTTTTAGCTCCTGGATGGCCATTTTCAATGCATTTACGCTGTTTGGCATTGTACTGGTTCACATTACATGACTTTAACTTACATGTCAGCCTAAAACAGGCCACACTGACCCAAATCAACTGGAAATCACCTAATCCATGCTACTTGACAAGATATATCCATTAGATTGCGAGTTTTGAGACTTTAATTTTTTTATTGTTTTAAAGTGCTTTTTAGCTCCTGGATGGCCATTTTCAATGTATTTACACTGTTTGGCATTGTACTGGTTCACATTACATGACTTTGACTTACATTTCAGCCTAAAACAGGCCACACTGACCCAAATCAACTGGAAATCACGTAATCCATGCTACTTGACCAAATTTAGCCTTAAGATTCTGAGTTTTGACTTTCATGCTTTTATTGCTTTAAAATGCTTTTCAGCTCCTGAATGGCCGTTTACAAAGCATTTACACTGTTTGGCATTGTACTGGTTCACATTACATGACTTTGAATTAGATTTCAGCCTAAAAAAGGCCACACTGACCCAAAACAACTGGAAATCACCTAATCCATGCTACTTGACAACATTTATCCATTAGATTGCGAGTTTTGAGACTTTCATTCTTTAATTTTTTTTAAGTGCTTTTCAGCTCATGAATGGCCGTTTTCAGAGCATTTACGCTGTTTGGCATTGTACTTGTTCACATTACATGACTTTGACTTACATTTCAGCTTAAAACAGGCCACACTGACCCAAATCAACTGGAAATCACCTAATCCATGCTACTTGACAAGATATATCCATTAGATTGCGAGTTTTGAGACTTTAATTCTTTTATTGATATAAAGTTCTTTTTAGCTCCTGGATGGCCATTTTCAATGCATTTACACTGTTTGGCATTGTACTGGTTCACATTACATGACTTTGACTTACATTTCAGCCTAAAACAGGCCACACTGACCCAAATCAACTGGAAATCACCTAATCCATGCTACTTGACCAAATTTAGCCTTAAGATTCTGAGTTTTGACTTTCATGCTTTTATTGCTTTAAAATGCTTTTCAGCTCCTGTATGGCCGTTTTCAATGCATTTACATTGTTTTGCATTGTACTAGTTCAAATAACGTGACTTTGACTTACATTTCAGCCTAAAACAGGCCACACTGACCCAAATCAACTGGAAATCACCGAATCCAAGCTACTTGACAAGATATATCCATTAGATTGCGAGTTTTGAGACTTTAATTCTTTTATTGTTTTAAAGTGCTTTTTAGCTCCTGGATGGCCATTTTCAATGCATTTACACTGTTTGGCATTGTACTGGTTCACATTACATGACTTTGACTTACATTTCAGCCTAAAACAGGCCACACTGACCCAAATCAACTGGAAATCACCTAATCCATGCTACTTGACCAAATTTAGCCTTAAGATTCTGAGTTTTGACTTTCATGCTTTTATTGCTTTAAAATGCTTTTCAGCTCCTGAATGGCCGTTTACAAAGCATTTACACTGTTTGGCATTGTACTGGTTCACATTACATGACTTTGAATTAGATTTCAGCCTAAAAATGGCCACACTGACCCAAATCAACTGGAAATCACCTAATCCATGCTACTTGACAAGATATATCCATTAGATTGCGAGTTTTGAGACTTTAATTCTTTTATTGTTTTAAAGTGCTTTTTAGCTCCTGGATGGCCATTTTCAATGCATTTACACTGTTTGGCATTGTACTGGTTCACATTACATGACTTTGACTTACATTTCAGCCTAAAACAGGCCACACTGACCCAAATCAACTGGAAATCACCTAATCCATGCTACTTGACCAAATTTAGCCTTAAGATTCTGAGTTTTGACTTTCATGCTTTTATTGCTTTAAAATGCTTTTCAGCTCCTGAATGGCCGTTTACAAAGCATTTACACTGTTTGGCATTGTACTGGTTCACATTACATGACTTTGAATTAGATTTCAGCCTAAAAATGGCCACACTGACCCAAATCAACTGGAAATCACCTAATCCATGCTACTTGACAAGATATATCCATTAGATTGCGAGTTTTGAGACCTTCATGCTTTTATTGCTTTAAAGTGCTTTTCCTGAATGGCCGTTTTCAATGCATTTACATTGTTTTGCATTGTACTAGTTCAAATAACGTGACTTTGACTTACATTTCAGCCTAAAACAGGCCACACTGACCCAAATCAACTGGAAATCACCTAATCCAAGCTACTTGACAAGATATATCCATTAGATTGCGAGTTTTGAGACTTTAATTCTTTTATTGTTTTAAAGTGCTTTTTAGCTCCTGGATGGCCATTTTCAATGCATTTACACTGTTTGGCATTGTACTGGTTCACATTACATGACTTTGACTTACATTTCAGCCTAAAACAGGCCACACTGACCCAAATCAACTGGAAATCACCTAATCCATGCTACTTGACCAAATTTAGCCGTAAGATTCTGAGTTTTGACTTTCATGCTTTTATTGCTTTAAAGTGCTTTTTAGCTCCTGGATGGCCGTTTTCAATGCATTTACGCTGTTTGGCATTGTACTGGTTCACATTACATGACTTTAACTTACATGTCAGCCTAAAACAGGCCACACTGACCCAAATCAACTGGAAATCACCTAATCCATGCTACTTGACAAGATATATCCATTAGATTGCGAGTTTTGAGACTTTAATTCTTTTATTGTTTTAAAGTGCTTTTTAGCTCCTGGATGGCCATTTTCAATGTATTTACACTGTTTGGCATTGTACTGGTTCACATTACATGACTTTGACTTACATTTCAGCCTAAAACAGGCCACACTGACCCAAATCAACTGGAAATCACGTAATCCATGCTACTTGACCAAATTTAGCCTTAAGATTCTGAGTTTTGACTTTCATGCTTTTATTGCTTTAAAATGCTTTTCAGCTCCTGAATGGCCGTTTACAAAGCATTTACACTGTTTGGCATTGTACTGGTTCACATTACATGACTTTGAATTAGATTTCAGCCTAAAACAGGCCACACTGACCCAAAACAACTGGAAATCACCTAATCCATGCTACTTGACAACATTTATCCATTAGATTGCGAGTTTTGAGACTTTCATTCTTTAATTTTTTTTAAGTGCTTTTCAGCTCATGAATGGCCGTTTTCAGAGCATTTACGCTGTTTGGCATTGTACTTGTTCACATTACATGACTTTGACTTACATTTCAGCTTAAAACAGGCCACACTGACCCAAATCAACTGGAAATCACCTAATCCATGCTACTTGACAAGATATATCCATTAGATTGCGAGTTTTGAGACTTAAATTCTTTTATTGTTTTAAAGTGCTTTTTAGCTCCTGGATGGCCATTTTCAATGCATTTACGCTGTTTGGCATTGTACTGGTTCACATTACATGACTTTAACTTACATGTCAGCCTAAAACAGGCCACACTGACCCAAATCAACTGGAAATCACCTAATCCATGCTACTTGACAAGATATATCCATTAGATTGCGAGTTTTGAGACTTTAATTCTTTTATTGTTTTAAAGTGCTTTTTAGCTCCTGGATGGCCATTTTCAATGCATTTACACTGTTTGGCATTGTACTGGTTCACATTACATGACTTTGACTTACATTTCAGCCTAAAACAGGCCACACTGACCCAAATCAACTGGAAATCACGTAATCCATGCTACTTGACCAAATTTAGCCTTAAGATTCTGAGTTTTGACTTTCATGCTTTTATTGCTTTAAAATGCTTTTCAGCTCCTGAATGGCCGTTTACAAAGCATTTACACTGTTTGGCATTGTACTGGTTCACATTACATGACTTTGAATTAGATTTCAGCCTAAAAAAGGCCACACTGACCCAAAACAACTGGAAATCACCTAATCCATGCTACTTGACAACATTTATCCATTAGATTGCGAGTTTTGAGACTTTCATTCTTTTATTTTTTTAAAGTGCTTTTTAGCTCCTGGATGGCCGTTTTCAATGCATTTTCACTGTTTGTCATTGTACTGGTTCACATTACATGACTTTGAATTAGATTTCAGCCTAAAAAAGGCCACACTGACCCAAAACAACTGGAAATCACCGAATCCAAGCTACTTGACAAGATATATCCATTAGATTGCGAGTTTTGAGACTTTAATTATTTTATTGTTTTAAAGTGCTTTTTAGCTCCTGGATGGCCATTTTCAATGCATTTACGCTGTTTGGCATTGTACTGGTTCACATTACATGACTTTAACTTACATGTCAGCCTAAAACAGGCCACACTGACCCAAATCAACTGGAAATCACCTAATCCATGCTACTTGACAAGATATATCCATTAGATTGCGAGTTTTGAGACTTTAATTCTTTTATTGTTTTAAAGTGCTTTTTAGCTCCTGGATGGCCATTTTCAATGTATTTACACTGTTTGGCATTGTACTGGTTCACATTACATGACTTTGACTTACATTTCAGCCTAAAACAGGCCACACTGACCCAAATCAACTGGAAATCACGTAATCCATGCTACTTGACCAAATTTAGCCTTAAGATTCTGAGTTTTGACTTTCATGCTTTTATTGCTTTAAAATGCTTTTCAGCTCCTGAATGGCCGTTTACAAAGCATTTACACTGTTTGGCATTGTACTGGTTCACATTACATGACTTTGAATTAGATTTCAGCCTAAAAAAGGCCACACTGACCCAAAACAACTGGAAATCACCTAATCCATGCTACTTGACAACATTTATCCATTAGATTGCGAGTTTTGAGACTTTCATTCTTTAATTTTTTTTAAGTGCTTTTCAGCTCATGAATGGCTGTTTTCAGAGCATTTACGCTGTTTGGCATTGTACTTGTTCACATTACATGACTTTGACTTACATTTCAGCTTAAAACAGGCCACACTGACCCAAATCAACTGGAAATCACCTAATCCATGCTACTTGACAAGATATATCCATTAGATTGCGAGTTTTGAGACTTTAATTCTTTTATTGATATAAAGTTCTTTTTAGCTCCTGGATGGCCATTTTCAATGCATTTACACTGTTTGGCATTGTACTGGTTCACATTACATGACTTTGACTTACATTTCAGCCTAAAACAGGCCACACTGACCCAAATCAACTGGAAATCACCTAATCCATGCTACTTGACCAAATTTAGCCTTAAGATTCTGAGTTTTGACTTTCATGCTTTTATTGCTTTAAAATGCTTTTCAGCTCCTGTATGGCCGTTTTCAATGCATTTACATTGTTTTGCATTGTACTAGTTCAAATAACGTGACTTTGACTTACATTTCAGCCTAAAACAGGCCACACTGACCCAAATCAACTGGAAATCACCGAATCCAAGCTACTTGACAAGATATATCCATTAGATTGCGAGTTTTGAGACTTTAATTCTTTTATTGTTTTAAAGTGCTTTTTAGCTCCTGGATGGCCATTTTCAATGCATTTACACTGTTTGGCATTGTACTGGTTCACATTACATGACTTTGACTTACATTTCAGCCTAAAACAGGCCACACTGACCCAAATCAACTGGAAATCACCTAATCCATGCTACTTGACCAAATTTAGCCTTAAGATTCTGAGTTTTGACTTTCATGCTTTTATTGCTTTAAAATGCTTTTCAGCTCCTGAATGGCCGTTTACAAAGCATTTACACTGTTTGGCATTGTACTGGTTCACATTACATGACTTTGAATTAGATTTCAGCCTAAAAATGGCCACACTGACCCAAATCAACTGGAAATCACCTAATCCATGCTACTTGACAAGATATATCCATTAGATTGCGAGTTTTGAGACCTTCATGCTTTTATTGCTTTAAAGTGCTTTTCCTGAATGGCCGTTTTCAATGCATTTACATTGTTTTGCATTGTACTAGTTCAAATAACGTGACTTTGACTTACATTTCAGCCTAAAACAGGCCACACTGACCCAAATCAACTGGAAATCACCTAATCCAAGCTACTTGACAAGATATATCCATTAGATTGCGAGTTTTGAGACTTTAATTCTTTTATTGATATAAAGTGCTTTTTAGCTCCTGGATGGCCATTTTCAATGCATTTACACTGTTTGGCATTGTACTAGTTCAAATAACGTGACTTTGACTTACATTTCAGCCTAAAACAGGCCACACTGACCCAAATCAACTGGAAATCACCTAATCCAAGCTACTTGACAAGATATATCCATTAGATTGCGAGTTTTGAGACTTTAATTCTTTTATTGTTTTAAAGTGCTTTTTAGCTCCTGGATGGCCATTTTCAATGCATTTACACTGTTTGGCATTGTACTGGTTCACATTACATGACTTTGACTTACATTTCAGCCTAAAACAGGCCACACTGACCCAAATCAACTGGAAATCACCGAATCTAAGCTACTTGACAAGATATATCCATTAGATTGCGAGTTTTGAGACTTTAATTCTTTTATTGTTTTAAAGTGCTTTTTAGCTCCTGGATGGCCATTTTCAATGCATTTACACTGTTTGGCATTGTACTGGTTCACATTACATGACTTTGACTTACATTTCAGCCTAAAACAGGCCACACTGACCAAATCAACTGGAAATCACCTAATCCATGCTACTTGACCAAATTTAGCCTTAAGATTCTGAGTTTTGACTTTCATGCTTTTATTGCTTTAAAATGCTTTTCAGCTCCTGAATGGCCGTTTCCAAAGCATTTACACTGTTTGGCATTGTACTGGTTCACATTACATGACTTTGAATTAGATTTCAGCCTAAAAAAGGCCACACTGACCCAAAACAACTGGAAATCACCTAATCCATGCTACTTGACAACATTTATCCATTAGATTGCGAGTTTTGAGACTTTCATTCTTTTATTTTTTTAAAGTGCTTTTCAGCTCATGAATGGCCGTTTTCAGAGCATTTACGCTGTTTGGCATTGTACTTGTTCACATTACATGACTTTGACTTACATTTCAGCCTAAAACAGGCCACACTGACCAAAATCAACTGGAAATCACCTAATCCATGCTACTTGACAAGATATATCCATTAGATTGCGAGTTTTGAGACTTTAATTCTTTTATTGATATAAAGTGCTTTTTAGCTCCTGGATGGCCATTTTCAATGCATTTACACTGTTTGGCATTGTACTAGTTCAAATAACGTGACTTTGACTTACATTTCAGCCTAAAACAGGCCACACTGACCCAAATCAACTGGAAATCACCTAATCCAAGCTACTTGACAAGATATATCCATTAGATTGCGAGTTTTGAGACTTTAATTCTTTTATTGTTTTAAAGTGCTTTTTAGCTCCTGGATGGCCATTTTCAATGCATTTACACTGTTTGGCATTGTACTGGTTCACATTACATGACTTTGACTTACATTTCAGCCTAAAACAGGCCACACTGACCCAAATCAACTGGAAATCACCTAATCCATGCTACTTGACCAAATTTAGCCGTAAGATTCTGAGTTTTGACTTTCATGCTTTTATTGCTTTAAAGTGCTTTTTAGCTCCTGGATGGCCGTTTTCAATGCATTTTCACTGTTTGTCATTGTACTGGTTCACATTACATGACTTTGAATTAGATTTCAGCCTAAAACAGGCCACACTGACCCAAATCAACTGGAAATCACCTAATCCATGCTACTTGACAAGATATATCCATTAGATTGCGAGTTTTGAGACTTTCATGCTTTTATTGCTTTAAAGTGCTTTTCCTGGATGGCCATTTCCAATGCATTTACACTGTTTGGCATTGTACTGTTTCACATTACATGACTTTGACTTACATTTCAGCCTAAAACAGGCCACACTGACCCAAATCAACTGGAAATCACCTAATCCATGCTACTTGACAAGATATATCCATTAGATTGCGAGTTTTGAGACTTTAATTCTTTTATTGTTTTAAAGTGCTTTTTAGCTCCTGGATGGCCGTTTTCAATGCATTTACGTTGTTTTGCATTGTACTGGTTCACATTACATGACTTTGACTTACATTTCAGCCTAAAACAGGCCACACTGACCCAAATAAACTGGAAATCACCGAATCTAAGCTACTTGACAAGATATATCCATTAGATTGCGAGTTTTGAGACTTTAATTCTTTTATTGTTTTAAAGTGCTTTTTAGCTCCTGGATGGCCATTTTCAATGCATTTACACTGTTTGGCATTGTACTGGTTCACATTACATGACTTTGACTTACATTTCAGCCTAAAACAGGCCACACTGACCAAATCAACTGGAAATCACCTAATCCATGCTACTTGACCAAATTTAGCCTTAAGATTCTGAGTTTTGACTTTCATGCTTTTATTGCTTTAAAATGCTTTTCAGCTCCTGAATGGCCGTTTACAAAGCATTTACACTGTTTGGCATTGTACTGGTTCACATTACATGACTTTGAATTAGATTTCAGCCTAAAAAAGGCCACACTGACCCAAAACAACTGGAAATCACCTAATCCATGCTACTTGACAACATTTATCCATTAGATTGCGAGTTTTGAGACTTTCATTCTTTTATTTTTTTAAAGTGCTTTTCAGCTCATGAATGGCCGTTTTCAGAGCATTTACGCTGTTTGGCATTGTACTTGTTCACATTACATGACTTTGACTTACATTTCAGCCTAAAACAGGCCACACTGACCAAAATCAACTGGAAATCACCTAATCCATGCTACTTGACAAGATATATCCATTAGATTGCGAGTTTTGAGACTTTAATTCTTTTATTGATATAAAGTGCTTTTTAGCTCCTGGATGGCCATTTTCAATGCATTTACACTGTTTGGCATTGTACTGGTTCACATTACATGACTTTGACTTACATTTCAGCCTAAAACAGGCCACACTGACCCAAATCAACTGGAAATCACCTAATCCATGCTACTTGACCAAATTTAGCCTTAAGATTCTGAGTTTTGACTTTCATGCTTTTATTGCTTTAAAATGCTTTTCAGCTCCTGTATGGCCGTTTTCAATGCATTTACATTGTTTTGCATTGTACTAGTTCAAATAACGTGACTTTGACTTACATTTCAGCCTAAAACAGGCCACACTGACCAAATCAACTGGAAATCACCTAATCCATGCTACTTGACCAAATTTAGCCTTAAGATTCTGAGTTTTGACTTTCATGCTTTTATTGCTTTAAAATGCTTTTCAGCTCCTGAATGGCCGTTTACAAAGCATTTACACTGTTTGGCATTGTACTGGTTCACATTACATGACTTTGAATTAGATTTCAGCCTAAAAATGGCCACACTGACCCAAATCAACTGGAAATCACCTAATCCATGCTACTTGACAAGATATATCCATTAGATTGCGAGTTTTGAGACTTTCATGCTTTTATTGCTTTAAAGTGCTTTTCCTGAATGGCCGTTTACAAAGCATTTACACTGTTTGGCATTGTACTGGTTCACATTACATGACTTTGAATTACATTTCAGCCTAAAACAGGCCACACTGACCCAAATCAACTGGAAATCACCTAATCCATGCTACTTGACAAGATATATCCATTAGATTGCGAGTTTTGAGACTTAAATTCTTTTATTGTTTTAAAGTGCTTTTTAGCTCCTGGATGGCAATTTTCAATGCATTTACACTGTTTGGCATTGTACTGGTTCACATTACATGACTTTGACTTACATTTCAGCCTAAAACAGGCCACACTGACCCAAATCAACTGGAAATCACCTAATCCATGCTACTTGACCAAATTTAGCCTTAAGATTCTGAGTTTTGACTTTCATGCTTTTATTGCTTTAAAATGCTTTTCAGCTCCTGTATGGCCGTTTTCAATGCATTTACATTGTTTTGCATTGTACTAGTTCAAATAACGTGACTTTGACTTACATTTCAGCCTAAAACAGGCCACACTGACCCAAATAAACTGGAAATCACCGAATCTAAGCTACTTGACAAGATATATCCATTAGATTGCGAGTTTTGAGACTTTAATTCTTTTATTGTTTTAAAGTGCTTTTTAGCTCCTGGATGGCCATTTTCAATGCATTTACACTGTTTGGCATTGTACTGGTTCACATTACATGACTTTGACTTACATTTCAGCCTAAAACAGGCCACACTGACCAAATCAACTGGAAATCACCTAATCCATGCTACTTGACCAAATTTAGCCTTAAGATTCTGAGTTTTGACTTTCATGCTTTTATTGCTTTAAAATGCTTTTCAGCTCCTGAATGGCCGTTTACAAAGCATTTACACTGTTTGGCATTGTACTGGTTCAAATAACGTGACTTTGACTTACATTTCAGCCTAAAACAGGCCACACTGACCCAAATAAACTGGAAATCACCGAATCCAAGCTACTTGACAAGATATATCCATTAGATTGCGAGTTTTGAGACTTTAATTCTTTTATTGTTTTAAAGTGCTTTTTAGCTCCTGGATGGCCGTTTTCAATGCATTTACGTTGTTTTGCATTGTACTGGTTCACATTACATGACTTTGACTTACATTTCAGCCTAAAACAGGCCACACTGACCAAAATCAACTGGAAATCACCTAATCCATGCTACTTGACCAAATTTAGCCTTAAGATTCTGAGTTTTGACTTTCATGCTTTTATTGCTTTAAAATGCTTTTCAGCTCCTGAATGGCCGTTTACAAAGCATTTACACTGTTTGGCATTGTACTGGTTCACATTACATGACTTTGACTTACATTTCAGCCTAAAACAGGCCACACTGACCCAAATCAACTGGAAATCACCTAATCCATGCTACTTGACCAAATTTAGCCTTAAGATTCTGAGTTTTGACTTTCATGCTTTTATTGCTTTAAAATGCTTTTCAGCTCCTGAATGGCCGTTTACAAAGCATTTACACTGTTTGGCATTGTACTGGTTCACATTACATGACTTTGAATTAGATTTCAGCCTAAAAATGGCCACACTGACCCAAATCAACTGGAAATCACCTAATCCATGCTACTTGACAAGATATATCCATTAGATTGCGAGTTTTGAGACTTTCATGCTTTTATTGCTTTAAAGTGCTTTTCCTGAATGGCCGTTTTCAATGCATTTACATTGTTTTGCATTGTACTAGTTCAAATAACATGACTTTGACTTACATTTCAGCCTAAAACAGGCCACACTGACCCAAATCAACTGGAAATCACCTAATCCATGCTACTTGACAAGATATATCCATTAGATTGCGAGTTTTGAGACTTAAATTCTTTTATTGTTTTAAAGTGCTTTTTAGCTCCTGGATGGCAATTTTCAATGCATTTACACTGTTTGGCATTGTACTGGTTCACATTACATGACTTTGACTTACATTTCAGCCTAAAACAGGCCACACTGACCCAAATCAACTGGAAATCACCTAATCCATGCTACTTGACAAGATATATCCATTAGATTGCGAGTTTTGAGACTTTAATTCTTTTATTGTTTTAAAGTGCTTTTTAGCTCCTGGATGGCCGTTTTCAATGCATTTACGTTGTTTTGCATTGTACTGGTTCACATTACATGACTTTGACTTACATTTCAGCCTAAAACAGGCCACACTGACCAAAATCAACTGGAAATCACCTAATCCATGCTACTTGACCAAATTTAGCCTTAAGATTCTGAGTTTTGACTTTCATGCTTTTATTGCTTTAAAGTGCTTTTTAGCTCCTGGATGGCCGTTTTCAATGCATTTTCACTGTTTGTCATTGTACTGGTTCACATTACATGACTTTGACTTACATTTCAGCCTAAAACAGGCCACACTGACCCAAATCAACTGGAAATCACCTAATCCATGCTACTTGACCAAATTTAGCCTTAAGATTCTGAGTTTTGACTTTCATGCTTTTATTGCTTTAAAATGCTTTTCAGCTCCTGAATGGCCGTTTACAAAGCATTTACACTGTTTGGCATTGTACTGGTTCACATTACATGACTTTGAATTAGATTTCAGCCTAAAAATGGCCACACTGACCCAAATCAACTGGAAATCACCTAATCCATGCTACTTGACAATATATATCCATTAGATTGCGAGTTTTGAGACTTAAATTCTTTTATTGTTTTAAAGTGCTTTTTATCTCCTGGATGGCCATTTTCAATGCATTTACACTGTTTGGCATTGTACTGGTTCACATTACATGACTTTGACTTACATTTCAGCCTAAAACAGGCCACACTGACCCAAATCAACTGGAAATCACCTAATCCATGCTACTTGACAAGATATATCCATTAGATTGCGAGTTTTGAGACTTTAATTCTTTTATTGTTTTAAAGTGCTTTTTAGCTCCTGGATGGCCGTTTTCAATGCATTTACGTTGTTTTGCATTGTACTGGTTCACATTACATGACTTTGACTTACATTTCAGCCTAAAACAGGCCACACTGACCAAAATCAACTGGAAATCACCTAATCCATGCTACTTGACCAAATTTAGCCTTAAGATTCTGAGTTTTGACTTTCATGCTTTTATTGCTTTAAAGTGCTTTTTAGCTCCTGGATGGCCGTTTTCAATGCATTTTCACTGTTTGTCATTGTACTGGTTCACATTACATGACTTTGAATTAGATTTCAGCCTAAAAAAGTCCACACTGACCCAAAACAACTGGAAATCACCTAATCCATGCTACTTGACAACATTTATCCATTAGATTGCGAGTTTTGAGACTTTCATCCTTTTATTTTTTTAAAGTGCTTTTCAGCTCATGAATGGCCATTTTCAATGCATTTACGCTGTTTGGCATTGTACTGGTTCACATTACATGACTTTGACTTACATTTCAGCCTAAAACAGGCCACACTGACCCAAATCAACTGGAAATCACCTAATCCATGCTACTTGACAAGATATATCCATTAGATTGCGAGTTTTGAGACTTAAATTCTTTTATTGCTTTAAAGTGCTTTTCCTGAATGGCCGTTTTCAATGCATTTACATTGTTTTGCATTGTACTAGTTCAAATAACGTGACTTTGACTTACATTTCAGCCTAAAACAGGCCACACTGACCCAAATCAACTGGAAATCACCTAATCCATGCTACTTGACAAGATATATCCATTAGATTGCGAGTTTTGAGACTTTCATGCTTTTATTGCTTTAAAGTGCTTTTCCTGGATGGCCATTTTCAATGCATTTACACTGTTTGGCATTGTACTGGTTCACATTACATGACTTTGACTTACATTTCAGCCTAAAACAGGCCACACTGACCCAAATCAACTGGAAATCACCTAATCCATGCTACTTGACAAGATATATCCATTAGATTGCGAGTTTTGAGACTTTAATTCTTTTATTGTTTTAAAGTGCTTTTTAGCTCCTGGATGGCCGTTTTCAATGCATTTACGTTGTTTTGCATTGTACTGGTTCACATTACATGACTTTGACTTACATTTCAGCCTAAAACAGGCCACACTGACCCAAATCAACTGGAAATCACCTAATCCATGCTACTTGACCAAATTTAGCCTTAAGATTCTGAGTTTTGACTTTCATGCTTTTATTGCTTTAAAATGCTTTTCAGCTCCTGTATGGCCGTTTTCAATGCATTTACATTGTTTTGCATTGTACTAGTTCAAATAACGTGACTTTGACTTACATTTCAGCCTAAAACAGGCCACACTGACCCAAATAAACTGGAAATCACCGAATCCAAGCTACTTGACAAGATATATCCATTAGATTGCGAGTTTTGAGACTTTAATTCTTTTATTGTTTTAAAGTGCTTTTTAGCTCCTGGATGGCCATTTTCAATGCATTTACACTGTTTGGCATTGTACTGGTTCACATTACATGACTTTGACTTACATTTCAGCCTAAAACAGGCCACACTGACCCAAATCAACTGGAAATCACCTAATCCATGCTACTTGACCAAATTTAGCCTTAAGATTCTGAGTTTTGACTTTCATGCTTTTATTGCTTTAAAATGCTTTTCAGCTCCTGAATGGCCGTTTACTAAGCATTTACACTGTTTGGCATTGTACTGGTTCACATTACATGACTTTGAATTAGATTTCAGCCTAAAAATGGCCACACTGACCCAAATCAACTGGAAATCACCTAATCCATGCTACTTGACAAGATATATCCATTAGATTGCGAGTTTTGAGACTTTCATGCTTTTATTGTTTTAAAGTGCTTTTTAGCTCCTGGATGGCCGTTTTCAATGCATTTACGTTGTTTTGCATTGTACTGGTTCACATTACATGACTTTGACTTACATTTCAGCCTAAAACAGGCCACACTGACCCAAATCAACTGGAAATCACCTAATCCATGCTACTTGACCAAATTTAGCCTTAAGATTCTGAGTTTTGACTTTCATGCTTTTATTGCTTTAAAGTGCTTTTTAGCTCCTGGATGGCCGTTTTCAATGCATTTTCACTGTTTGTCATTGTACTGGTTCACATTACATGACTTTGAATTAGATTTCAGCCTAAAAATGGCCACACTGACCCAAATCAACTGGAAATCACCTAATCCATGCTACTTGACAAGATATATCCATTAGATTGCGAGTTTTGAGACTTTCATGCTTTTATTGTTTTAAAGTGCTTTTTAGCTCCTGGATGGCCGTTTTCAATGCATTTACGTTGTTTTGCATTGTACTGGTTCACATTACATGACTTTGACTTACATTTCAGCCTAAAACAGGCCACACTGACCCAAATCAACTGGAAATCACCTAATCCATGCTACTTGACCAAATTTAGCCTTAAGATTCTGAGTTTTGACTTTCATGCTTTTATTGCTTTAAAGTGCTTTTTAGCTCCTGGATGGCCGTTTTCAATGCATTTTCACTGTTTGTCATTGTACTGGTTCACATTACATGACTTTGAATTAGATTTCAGCCTAAAAAAGTCCACACTGACCCAAAACAACTGGAAATCACCTAATCCATGCTACTTGACAACATTTATCCATTAGATTGCGAGTTTTGAGACTTTCATCCTTTTATTTTTTTAAAGTGCTTTTCAGCTCATGAATGGCCATTTTCAATGCATTTACGCTGTTTGGCATTGTACTGGTTCACATTACATGACTTTGACTTACATTTCAGCCTAAAACAGGCCACACTGACCCAAATCAACTGGAAATCACCTAATCCATGCTACTTGACAAGATATATCCATTAGATTGCGAGTTTTGAGACTTAAATTCTTTTATTGCTTTAAAGTGCTTTTCCTGAATGGCCGTTTTCAATGCATTTACATTGTTTTGCATTGTACTAGTTCAAATAACGTGACTTTGACTTACATTTCAGCCTAAAACAGGCCACACTGACCCAAATCAACTGGAAATCACCTAATCCATGCTACTTGACAAGATATATCCATTAGATTGCGAGTTTTGAGACTTTCATGCTTTTATTGCTTTAAAGTGCTTTTCCTGGATGGCCATTTTCAATGCATTTACGTTGTTTTGCATTGTACTGGTTCACATTACATGACTTTGACTTACATTTCAGCCTAAAACAGGCCACACTGACCCAAATCAACTGGAAATCACCTAATCCATGCTACTTGACCAAATTTAGCCTTAAGATTCTGAGTTTTGACTTTCATGCTTTTATTGCTTTAAAATGCTTTTCAGCTCCTGTATGGCCGTTTTCAATGCATTTACATTGTTTTGCATTGTACTAGTTCAAATAACGTGACTTTGACTTACATTTCAGCCTAAAACAGGCCACACTGACCCAAATAAACTGGAAATCACCGAATCCAAGCTACTTGACAAGATATATCCATTAGATTGCGAGTTTTGAGACTTTAATTCTTTTATTGTTTTAAAGTGCTTTTTAGCTCCTGGATGGCCATTTTCAATGCATTTACACTGTTTGGCATTGTACTGGTTCACATTACATGACTTTGACTTACATTTCAGCCTAAAACAGGCCACACTGACCCAAATCAACTGGAAATCACCTAATCCATGCTACTTGACCAAATTTAGCCTTAAGATTCTGAGTTTTGACTTTCATGCTTTTATTGCTTTAAAATGCTTTTCAGCTCCTGAATGGCCGTTTACAAAGCATTTACACTGTTTGGCATTGTACTGGTTCACATTACATGACTTTGAATTAGATTTCAGCCTAAAAATGGCCACACTGACCCAAATCAACTGGAAATCACCTAATCCATGCTACTTGACAAGATATATCCATTAGATTGCGAGTTTTGAGACTTTCATGCTTTTATTGCTTTAAAGTGCTTTTTAGCTCCTGGATGGCCATTTTCAATGCATTTACACTGTTTGGCATTGTACTGGTTCACATTACATGACTTTGAATTAGATTTCAGCCTAAAAATGGCCACACTGACCCAAATCAACTGGAAATCACCTAATCCATGCTACTTGACAAGATATATCCATTAGATTGCGAGTTTTGAGACTTTAATTCTTTTATTGTTTTAAAGTGCTTTTTAGCTCCTGGATGGCCGTTTTCAATGCATTTACGTTGTTTTGCATTGTACTGGTTCACATTACATGACTTTGACTTACATTTCAGCCTAAAACAGGCCACACTGACCAAAATCAACTGGAAATCACCTAATCCATGCTACTTGACCAAATTTAGCCTTAAGATTCTGAGTTTTGACTTTCATGCTTTTATTGCTTTAAAGTGCTTTTTAGCTCCTGGATGGCCGTTTTCAATGCATTTCTACTGTTTGTCATTGTACTGGTTCACATTACATGACTTTGAATTAGATTTCAGCCTAAAAAAGTCCACACTGACCCAAAACAACTGGAAATCACCTAATCCATGCTACTTGACAACATTTATCCATTAGATTGCGAGTTTTGAGACTTTCATTCTTTTATTTTTTTAAAGTGCTTTTCAGCTCATGAATGGCCATTTTCAATGCATTTACGCTGTTTGGCATTGTACTGGTTCACATTACATGACTTTGACTTACATTTCAGCCTAAAACAGGCCACACTGACCCAAATCAACTGGAAATCACCTAATCCATGCTACTTGACAAGATATATCCATTAGATTGCGAGTTTTGAGACTTAAATTCTTTTATTGTTTTAAAGTGCTTTTTAGCTCCTGGATGGCAATTTTCAATGCATTTACACTGTTTGGCATTGTACTGGTTCACATTACATGACTTTGACTTACATTTCAGCCTAAAACAGGCCACACTGACCCAAATCAACTGGAAATCACCTAATCCATGCTACTTGACAAGATATATCCATTAGATTGCGAGTTTTGAGACTTAAATTCTTTTATTGCTTTAAAGTGCTTTTCCTGAATGGCCGTTTTCAATGCATTTACATTGTTTTGCATTGTACTAGTTCAAATAACGTGACTTTGACTTACATTTCAGCCTAAAACAGGCCACACTGACCCAAATCAACTGGAAATCACCTAATCCATGCTACTTGACAAGATATATCCATTAGATTGCGAGTTTTGAGACTTTCATGCTTTTATTGCTTTAAAGTGCTTTTCCTGGATGGCCATTTTCAATGCATTTACACTGTTTGGCATTGTACTGGTTCACATTACATGACTTTGACTTACATTTCAGCCTAAAACAGGCCACACTGACCCAAATCAACTGGAAATCACCTAATCCATGCTACTTGACAAGATATATCCATTAGATTGCGAGTTTTGAGACTTTAATTCTTTTATTGTTTTAAAGTGCTTTTTAGCTCCTGGATGGCCGTTTTCAATGCATTTACGTTGTTTTGCATTGTACTGGTTCACATTACATGACTTTGACTTACATTTCAGCCTAAAACAGGCCACACTGACCCAAATCAACTGGAAATCACCTAATCCATGCTACTTGACCAAATTTAGCCTTAAGATTCTGAGTTTTGACTTTCATGCTTTTATTGCTTTAAAATGCTTTTCAGCTCCTGTATGGCCGTTTTCAATGCATTTACATTGTTTTGCATTGTACTAGTTCAAATAACGTGACTTTGACTTACATTTCAGCCTAAAACAGGCCACACTGACCCAAATAAACTGGAAATCACCGAATCCAAGCTACTTGACAAGATATATCCATTAGATTGCGAGTTTTGAGACTTTAATTCTTTTATTGTTTTAAAGTGCTTTTTAGCTCCTGGATGGCCATTTTCAATGCATTTACACTGTTTGGCATTGTACTGGTTCACATTACATGACTTTGACTTACATTTCAGCCTAAAACAGGCCACACTGACCCAAATCAACTGGAAATCACCTAATCCATGCTACTTGACCAAATTTAGCCTTAAGATTCTGAGTTTTGACTTTCATGCTTTTATTGCTTTAAAATGCTTTTCAGCTCCTGAATGGCCGTTTACAAAGCATTTACACTGTTTGGCATTGTACTGGTTCACATTACATGACTTTGAATTAGATTTCAGCCTAAAAATGGCCACACTGACCCAAATCAACTGGAAATCACCTAATCCATGCTACTTGACAAGATATATCCATTAGATTGCGAGTTTTGAGACTTTCATGCTTTTATTGTTTTAAAGTGCTTTTTAGCTCCTGGATGGCCGTTTTCAATGCATTTACGTTGTTTTGCATTGTACTGGTTCACATTACATGACTTTGACTTACATTTCAGCCTAAAACAGGCCACACTGACCCAAATCAACTGGAAATCACCTAATCCATGCTACTTGACCAAATTTAGCCTTAAGATTCTGAGTTTTGACTTTCATGCTTTTATTGCTTTAAAGTGCTTTTTAGCTCCTGGATGGCCGTTTTCAATGCATTTTCACTGTTTGTCATTGTACTGGTTCACATTACATGACTTTGAATTAGATTTCAGCCTAAAAAAGTCCACACTGACCCAAAACAACTGGAAATCACCTAATCCATGCTACTTGACAACATTTATCCATTAGATTGCGAGTTTTGAGACTTTCATCCTTTTATTTTTTTAAAGTGCTTTTCAGCTCATGAATGGCCATTTTCAATGCATTTACGCTGTTTGGCATTGTACTGGTTCACATTACATGACTTTGACTTACATTTCAGCCTAAAACAGGCCACACTGACCCAAATCAACTGGAAATCACCTAATCCATGCTACTTGACAAGATATATCCATTAGATTGCGAGTTTTGAGACTTAATTTCTTTTATTGCTTTAAAGTGCTTTTCCTGAATGGCCGTTTTCAATGCATTTACATTGTTTTGCATTGTACTAGTTCAAATAACGTGACTTTGACTTACATTTCAGCCTAAAACAGGCCACACTGACCCAAATCAACTGGAAATCACCTAATCCATGCTACTTGACAAGATATATCCATTAGATTGCGAGTTTTGAGACTTTCATGCTTTTATTGCTTTAAAGTGCTTTTCCTGGATGGCCATTTTCAATGCATTTACGTTGTTTTGCATTGTACTGGTTCACATTACATGACTTTGACTTACATTTCAGCCTAAAACAGGCCACACTGACCCAAATCAACTGGAAATCACCTAATCCATGCTACTTGACCAAATTTAGCCTTAAGATTCTGAGTTTTGACTTTCATGCTTTTATTGCTTTAAAATGCTTTTCAGCTCCTGTATGGCCGTTTTCAATGCATTTACATTGTTTTGCATTGTACTGGTTCAAATAACGTGACTTTGACTTACATTTCAGCCTAAAACAGGCCACACTGACCCAAATAAACTGGAAATCACCGAATCCAAGCTACTTGACAAGATATATCCATTAGATTGCGAGTTTTGAGACTTTAATTCTTTTATTGTTTTAAAGTGCTTTTTAGCTCCTGGATGGCCATTTTCAATGCATTTACACTGTTTGGCATTGTACTGGTTCACATTACATGACTTTGACTTACATTTCAGCCTAAAACAGGCCACACTGACCCAAATCAACTGGAAATCACCTAATCCATGCTACTTGACCAAATTTAGCCTTAAGATTCTGAGTTTTGACTTTCATGCTTTTATTGCTTTAAAATGCTTTTCAGCTCCTGAATGGCCGTTTACAAAGCATTTACACTGTTTGGCATTGTACTGGTTCACATTACATGACTTTGAATTAGATTTCAGCCTAAAAATGGCCACACTGACCCAAATCAACTGGAAATCACCTAATCCATGCTACTTGACAAGATATATCCATTAGATTGCGAGTTTTGAGACTTTCATGCTTTTATTGCTTTAAAGTGCTTTTTAGCTCCTGGATGGCCATTTTCAATGCATTTACACTGTTTGGCATTGTACTGGTTCACATTACATGACTTTGAATTAGATTTCAGCCTAAAAATGGCCACACTGACCCAAATCAACTGGAAATCACCTAATCCATGCTACTTGACAAGATATATCCATTAGATTGCGAGTTTTGAGACTTTAATTCTTTTATTGTTTTAAAGTGCTTTTTAGCTCCTGGATGGCCGTTTTCAATGCATTTACGTTGTTTTGCATTGTACTGGTTCACATTACATGACTTTGACTTACATTTCAGCCTAAAACAGGCCACACTGACCAAAATCAACTGGAAATCACCTAATCCATGCTACTTGACCAAATTTAGCCTTAAGATTCTGAGTTTTGACTTTCATGCTTTTATTGCTTTAAAGTGCTTTTTAGCTCCTGGATGGCCGTTTTCAATGCATTTCTACTGTTTGTCATTGTACTGGTTCACATTACATGACTTTGAATTAGATTTCAGCCTAAAAAAGTCCACACTGACCCAAAACAACTGGAAATCACCTAATCCATGCTACTTGACAACATTTATCCATTAGATTGCGAGTTTTGAGACTTTCATTCTTTTATTTTTTTAAAGTGCTTTTCAGCTCATGAATGGCCATTTTCAATGCATTTACGCTGTTTGGCATTGTACTGGTTCACATTACATGACTTTGACTTACATTTCAGCCTAAAACAGGCCACACTGACCCAAATCAACTGGAAATTACCTAATCCATGCTACTTGACAAGATATATCCATTAGATTGCGAGTTTTGAGACTTAAATTCTTTTATTGTTTTAAAGTGCTTTTTAGCTCCTGGATGGCCATTTTCAATGCATTTACACTGTTTGGCATTGTACTGGTTCACATTACATGACTTTGACTTACATTTCAGCCTAAAACAGGCCACACTGACCCAAATCAACTGGAAATCACCTAATCCATGCTACTTGACAAGATATATCCATTAGATTGCGAGTTTTGAGACTTTCATGCTTTTATTGCTTTAAAGTGCTTTTCCTGAATGGCCGTTTTCAATGCATTTACATTGTTTTGCATTGTACTAGTTCAAATAACGTGACTTTGACTTACATTTCAGCCTAAAACAGGCCACACTGACCAAATCAACTGGAAATCACCTAATCCATGCTACTTGACCAAATTTAGCCTTAAGATTCTGAGTTTTGACTTTCATGCTTTTATTGCTTTAAAATGCTTTTCAGCTCCTGAATGGCCGTTTACAAAGCATTTACACTGTTTGGCATTGTACTGGTTCACATTACATGACTTTGAATTAGATTTCAGCCTAAAAATGGCCACACTGACCCAAATCAACTGGAAATCACCTAATCCATGCTACTTGACAAGATATATCCATTAGATTGCGAGTTTTGAGACTTTCATGCTTTTATTGCTTTAAAGTGCTTTTCCTGAATGGCCGTTTACAAAGCATTTACACTGTTTGGCATTGTACTGGTTCACATTACATGACTTTGAATTACATTTCAGCCTAAAACAGGCCACACTGACCCAAATCAACTGGAAATCACCTAATCCATGCTACTTGACAAGATATATCCATTAGATTGCGAGTTTTGAGACTTAAATTCTTTTATTGTTTTAAAGTGCTTTTTAGCTCCTGGATGGCAATTTTCAATGCATTTACACTGTTTGGCATTGTACTGGTTCACATTACATGACTTTGACTTACATTTCAGCCTAAAACAGGCCACACTGACCCAAATCAACTGGAAATCACCTAATCCATGCTACTTGACCAAATTTAGCCTTAAGATTCTGAGTTTTGACTTTCATGCTTTTATTGCTTTAAAATGCTTTTCAGCTCCTGTATGGCCGTTTTCAATGCATTTACATTGTTTTGCATTGTACTAGTTCAAATAACGTGACTTTGACTTACATTTCAGCCTAAAACAGGCCACACTGACCCAAATAAACTGGAAATCACCGAATCTAAGCTACTTGACAAGATATATCCATTAGATTGCGAGTTTTGAGACTTTAATTCTTTTATTGTTTTAAAGTGCTTTTTAGCTCCTGGATGGCCATTTTCAATGCATTTACACTGTTTGGCATTGTACTGGTTCACATTACATGACTTTGACTTACATTTCAGCCTAAAACAGGCCACACTGACCAAATCAACTGGAAATCACCTAATCCATGCTACTTGACCAAATTTAGCCTTAAGATTCTGAGTTTTGACTTTCATGCTTTTATTGCTTTAAAATGCTTTTCAGCTCCTGAATGGCCGTTTACAAAGCATTTACACTGTTTGGCATTGTACTGGTTCAAATAACGTGACTTTGACTTACATTTCAGCCTAAAACAGGCCACACTGACCCAAATAAACTGGAAATCACCGAATCCAAGCTACTTGACAAGATATATCCATTAGATTGCGAGTTTTGAGACTTTAATTCTTTTATTGTTTTAAAGTGCTTTTTAGCTCCTGGATGGCCATTTTCAATGCATTTACACTGTTTGGCATTGTACTGGTTCACATTACATGACTTTGACTTACATTTCAGCCTAAAACAGGCCACACTGACCCAAATCAACTGGAAATCACCTAATCCATGCTACTTGACCAAATTTAGCCTTAAGATTCTGAGTTTTGACTTTCATGCTTTTATTGCTTTAAAATGCTTTTCAGCTCCTGAATGGCCGTTTACAAAGCATTTACACTGTTTGGCATTGTACTGGTTCACATTACATGACTTTGAATTAGATTTCAGCCTAAAAATGGCCACACTGACCCAAATCAACTGGAAATCACCTAATCCATGCTACTTGACAAGATATATCCATTAGATTGCGAGTTTTGAGACTTTCATGCTTTTATTGCTTTAAAGTGCTTTTCCTGAATGGCCGTTTTCAATGCATTTACATTGTTTTGCATTGTACTAGTTCAAATAACATGACTTTGACTTACATTTCAGCCTAAAACAGGCCACACTGACCCAAATCAACTGGAAATCACCTAATCCATGCTACTTGACAAGATATATCCATTAGATTGCGAGTTTTGAGACTTAAATTCTTTTATTGTTTTAAAGTGCTTTTTAGCTCCTGGATGGCCATTTTCAATGCATTTACACTGTTTGGCATTGTACTGGTTCACATTACATGACTTTGACTTACATTTCAGCCTAAAACAGGCCACACTGACCCAAATCAACTGGAAATCACCTAATCCATGCTACTTGACAAGATATATCCATTAGATTGCGAGTTTTGAGACTTTAATTCTTTTATTGTTTTAAAGTGCTTTTTAGCTCCTGGATGGCCGTTTTCAATGCATTTACGTTGTTTTGCATTGTACTGGTTCACATTACATGACTTTGACTTACATTTCAGCCTAAAACAGGCCACACTGACCAAAATCAACTGGAAATCACCTAATCCATGCTACTTGACCAAATTTAGCCTTAAGATTCTGAGTTTTGACTTTCATGCTTTTATTGCTTTAAAGTGCTTTTTAGCTCCTGGATGGCCGTTTTCAATGCATTTTCACTGTTTGTCATTGTACTGGTTCACATTACATGACTTTGACTTACATTTCAGCCTAAAACAGGCCACACTGACCCAAATCAACTGGAAATCACCTAATCCATGCTACTTGACCAAATTTAGCCTTAAGATTCTGAGTTTTGACTTTCATGCTTTTATTGCTTTAAAATGCTTTTCAGCTCCTGAATGGCCGTTTACAAAGCATTTACACTGTTTGGCATTGTACTGGTTCACATTACATGACTTTGAATTAGATTTCAGCCTAAAAATGGCCACACTGACCCAAATCAACTGGAAATCACCTAATCCATGCTACTTGACAATATATATCCATTAGATTGCGAGTTTTGAGACTTAAATTCTTTTATTGTTTTAAAGTGCTTTTTAGCTCCTGGATGGCCATTTTCAATGCATTTACACTGTTTGGCATTGTACTGGTTCACATTACATGACTTTGACTTACATTTCAGCCTAAAACAGGCCACACTGACCCAAATCAACTGGAAATCACCTAATCCATGCTACTTGACAAGATATATCCATTAGATTGCGAGTTTTGAGACTTTAATTCTTTTATTGTTTTAAAGTGCTTTTTAGCTCCTGGATGGCCGTTTTCAATGCATTTACGTTGTTTTGCATTGTACTGGTTCACATTACATGACTTTGACTTACATTTCAGCCTAAAACAGGCCACACTGACCAAAATCAACTGGAAATCACCTAATCCATGCTACTTGACCAAATTTAGCCTTAAGATTCTGAGTTTTGACTTTCATGCTTTTATTGCTTTAAAGTGCTTTTTAGCTCCTGGATGGCCGTTTTCAATGCATTTTCACTGTTTGTCATTGTACTGGTTCACATTACATGACTTTGAATTAGATTTCAGCCTAAAAAAGTCCACACTGACCCAAAACAACTGGAAATCACCTAATCCATGCTACTTGACAACATTTATCCATTAGATTGCGAGTTTTGAGACTTTCATTCTTTTATTTTTTTAAAGTGCTTTTCAGCTCATGAATGGCCATTTTCAATGCATTTACGCTGTTTGGCATTGTACTGGTTCACATTACATGACTTTGACTTACATTTCAGCCTAAAACAGGCCACACTGACCCAAATCAACTGGAAATCACCTAATCCATGCTACTTGACCAAATTTAGCCTTAAGATTCTGAGTTTTGACTTTCATGCTTTTATTGCTTTAAAATGCTTTTCAGCTCCTGTATGGCCGTTTTCAATGCATTTACATTGTTTTGCATTGTACTAGTTCAAATAACGTGACTTTGACTTACATTTCAGCCTAAAACAGGCCACACTGACCCAAATAAACTGGAAATCACCGAATCCAAGCTACTTGACAAGATATATCCATTAGATTGCGAGTTTTGAGACTTTAATTCTTTTATTGTTTTAAAGTGCTTTTTAGCTCCTGGATGGCCATTTTCAATGCATTTACACTGTTTGGCATTGTACTGGTTCACATTACATGACTTTGACTTACATTTCAGCCTAAAACAGGCCACACTGACCCAAATCAACTGGAAATCACCTAATCCATGCTACTTGACCAAATTTAGCCTTAAGATTCTGAGTTTTGACTTTCATGCTTTTATTGCTTTAAAATGCTTTTCAGCTCCTGAATGGCCGTTTACAAAGCATTTACACTGTTTGGCATTGTACTGGTTCACATTACATGACTTTGAATTAGATTTCAGCCTAAAAATGGCCACACTGACCCAAATCAACTGGAAATCACCTAATCCATGCTACTTGACAAGATATATCCATTAGATTGCGAGTTTTGAGACTTAAATTCTTTTATTGTTTTAAAGTGCTTTTTAGCTCCTGGATGGCCATTTTCAATGCATTTACACTGTTTGGCATTGTACTGGTTCACATTACATGACTTTGACTTACATTTCAGCCTAAAACAGGCCACACTGACCCAAATCAACTGGAAATCACCTAATCCATGCTACTTGACAAGATATATCCATTAGATTGCGAGTTTTGAGACTTTAATTCTTTTATTGTTTTAAAGTGCTTTTTAGCTCCTGGATGGCCGTTTTCAATGCATTTACGTTGTTTTGCATTGTACTGGTTCACATTACATGACTTTGACTTACATTTCAGCCTAAAACAGGCCACACTGACCAAAATCAACTGGAAATCACCTAATCCATGCTACTTGACCAAATTTAGCCTTAAGATTCTGAGTTTTGACTTTCATGCTTTTATTGCTTTAAAGTGCTTTTTAGCTCCTGGATGGCCGTTTTCAATGCATTTTCACTGTTTGTCATTGTACTGGTTCACATTACATGACTTTGAATTAGATTTCAGCCTAAAAAAGTCCACACTGACCCAAAACAACTGGAAATCACCTAATCCATGCTACTTGACAACATTTATCCATTAGATTGCGAGTTTTGAGACTTTCATCCTTTTATTTTTTTTAAGTGCTTTTCAGCTCATGAATGGCCATTTTCAATGCATTTACGCTGTTTGGCATTGTACTGGTTCACATTACATGACTTTGACTTACATTTCAGCCTAAAACAGGCCACACTGACCCAAATCAACTGGAAATCACCTAATCCATGCTACTTGACAAGATATATCCATTAGATTGCGAGTTTTGAGACTTAAATTCTTTTATTGCTTTAAAGTGCTTTTCCTGAATGGCCGTTTTCAATGCATTTACATTGTTTTGCATTGTACTAGTTCAAATAACGTGACTTTGACTTACATTTCAGCCTAAAACAGGCCACACTGACCCAAATCAACTGGAAATCACCTAATCCATGCTACTTGACAAGATATATCCATTAGATTGCGAGTTTTGAGACTTTCATGCTTTTATTGCTTTAAAGTGCTTTTCCTGGATGGCCATTTTCAATGCATTTACACTGTTTGGCATTGTACTGGTTCACATTACATGACTTTGACTTACATTTCAGCCTAAAACAGGCCACACTGACCCAAATCAACTGGAAATCACCTAATCCATGCTACTTGACAAGATATATCCATTAGATTGCGAGTTTTGAGACTTTAATTCTTTTATTGTTTTAAAGTGCTTTTTAGCTCCTGGATGGCCGTTTTCAATGCATTTACGTTGTTTTGCATTGTACTGGTTCACATTACATGACTTTGACTTACATTTCAGCCTAAAACAGGCCACACTGACCCAAATCAACTGGAAATCACCTAATCCATGCTACTTGACCAAATTTAGCCTTAAGATTCTGAGTTTTGACTTTCATGCTTTTATTGCTTTAAAATGCTTTTCAGCTCCTGTATGGCCGTTTTCAATGCATTTACATTGTTTTGCATTGTACTAGTTCAAATAACGTGACTTTGACTTACATTTCAGCCTAAAACAGGCCACACTGACCCAAATAAACTGGAAATCACCGAATCCAAGCTACTTGACAAGATATATCCATTAGATTGCGAGTTTTGAGACTTTAATTCTTTTATTGTTTTAAAGTGCTTTTTAGCTCCTGGATGGCCATTTTCATTGCATTTACACTGTTTGGCATTGTACTGGTTCACATTACATGACTTTGACTTACATTTCAGCCTAAAACAGGCCACACTGACCCAAATCAACTGGAAATCACCTAATCCATGCTACTTGACCAAATTTAGCCTTAAGATTCTGAGTTTTGACTTTCATGCTTTTATTGCTTTAAAATGCTTTTCAGCTCCTGAATGGCCGTTTACAAAGCATTTACACTGTTTGGCATTGTACTGGTTCACATTACATGACTTTGAATTAGATTTCAGCCTAAAAATGGCCACACTGACCCAAATCAACTGGAAATCACCTAATCCATGCTACTTGACAAGATATATCCATTAGATTGCGAGTTTTGAGACTTTCATGCTTTTATTGCTTTAAAGTGCTTTTTAGCTCCTGGATGGCCATTTTCAATGCATTTACACTGTTTGGCATTGTACTGGTTCACATTACATGACTTTGAATTAGATTTCAGCCTAAAAATGGCCACACTGACCCAAATCAACTGGAAATCACCTAATCCATGCTACTTGACAAGATATATCCATTAGATTGCGAGTTTTGAGACTTTAATTCTTTTATTGTTTTAAAGTGCTTTTTAGCTCCTGGATGGCCGTTTTCAATGCATTTACGTTGTTTTGCATTGTACTGGTTCACATTACATGACTTTGACTTACATTTCAGCCTAAAACAGGCCACACTGACCAAAATCAACTGGAAATCACCTAATCCATGCTACTTGACCAAATTTAGCCTTAAGATTCTGAGTTTTGACTTTCATGCTTTTATTGCTTTAAAGTGCTTTTTAGCTCCTGGATGGCCGTTTTCAATGCATTTCTACTGTTTGTCATTGTACTGGTTCACATTACATGACTTTGAATTAGATTTCAGCCTAAAAAAGTCCACACTGACCCAAAACAACTGGAAATCACCTAATCCATGCTACTTGACAACATTTATCCATTAGATTGCGAGTTTTGAGACTTTCATTCTTTTATTTTTTTAAAGTGCTTTTCAGCTCATGAATGGCCATTTTCAATGCATTTACGCTGTTTGGCATTGTACTGGTTCACATTACATGACTTTGACTTACATTTCAGCCTAAAACAGGCCACACTGACCCAAATCAACTGGAAATCACCTAATCCATGCTACTTGACAAGATATATCCATTAGATTGCGAGTTTTGAGACTTAAATTCTTTTATTGTTTTAAAGTGCTTTTTAGCTCCTGGATGGCCATTTTCAATGCATTTACACTGTTTGGCATTGTACTGGTTCACATTACATGACTTTGACTTACATTTCAGCCTAAAACAGGCCACACTGACCCAAATCAACTGGAAATCACCTAATCCATGCTACTTGACAAGATATATCCATTAGATTGCGAGTTTTGAGACTTTCATGCTTTTATTGCTTTAAAGTGCTTTTCCTGAATGGCCGTTTTCAATGCATTTACATTGTTTTGCATTGTACTAGTTCAAATAACGTGACTTTGACTTACATTTCAGCCTAAAACAGGCCACACTGACCAAATCAACTGGAAATCACCTAATCCATGCTACTTGACCAAATTTAGCCTTAAGATTCTGAGTTTTGACTTTCATGCTTTTATTGCTTTAAAATGCTTTTCAGCTCCTGAATGGCCGTTTACAAAGCATTTACACTGTTTGGCATTGTACTGGTTCACATTACATGACTTTGAATTAGATTTCAGCCTAAAAATGGCCACACTGACCCAAATCAACTGGAAATCACCTAATCCATGCTACTTGACAAGATATATCCATTAGATTGCGAGTTTTGAGACTTTCATGCTTTTAATGCTTTAAAGTGCTTTTCCTGAATGGCCGTTTTCAATGCATTTACATTGTTTTGCATTGTACTAGTTCAAATAACGTGACTTTGACTTACATTTCAGCCTAAAACAGGCCACACTGACCCAAATCAACTGGAAATCACCTAATCCATGCTACTTGACAAGATATATCCATTAGATTGCTAGTTTTGAGACTTTCATGCTTTTATTGCTTTAAAGTGCTTTTCCTGGATGGCCATTTTCAATGCATTTACACTGTTTGGCATTGTACTGGTTCACATTACATGACTTTGACTTACATTTCAGCCTAAAACAGGCCACACTGACCCAAATCAACTGGAAATCACCTAATCCATGCTACTTGACAAGATATATCCATTAGATTGCGAGTTTTGAGACTTTAATTCTTTTATTGTTTTAAAGTGCTTTTTAGCTCCTGGATGGCCGTTTTCAATGCATTTACGTTGTTTTGCATTGTACTGGTTCACATTACATGACTTTGACTTACATTTCAGCCTAAAACAGGCCACACTGACCCAAATCAACTGGAAATCACCTAATCCATGCTACTTGACCAAATTTAGCCTTAAGATTCTGAGTTTTGACTTTCATGCTTTTATTGCTTTAAAATGCTTTTCAGCTCCTGTATGGCCGTTTTCAATGCATTTACATTGTTTTGCATTGTACTAGTTCAAATAACGTGACTTTGACTTACATTTCAGCCTAAAACAGGCCACACTGACCCAAATAAACTGGAAATCACCTAATCCATGCTACTTGACAAGATATATCTATTAGATTGCGAGTTTTGAGACTTTCATGCTTTTATTGCTTTAAAGTGCTTTTTAGCTCCTGGATGGCCATTTTCAATGCATTTACACTGTTTGGCATTGTACTGGTTCACATTACATGACTTTGACTTACATTTCAGCCTAAAACAGGCCACACTGACCCAAATCAACTGGAAATCACCTAATCCATGCTACTTGACAAGATATATCCATTAGATTGCGAGTTTTGAGACTTTAATTCTTTTATTGTTTTAAAGTGCTTTTTAGCTCCTGGATGGCCGTTTTCAATGCATTTACGTTGTTTTGCATTGTACTGGTTCACATTACATGACTTTGACTTACATTTCAGCCTAAAACAGGCCACACTGACCAAAATCAACTGGAAATCACCTAATCCATGCTACTTGACCAAATTTAGCCTTAAGATTCTGAGTTTTGACTTTCATGCTTTTATTGCTTTAAAGTGCTTTTTAGCTCCTGGATGGCCGTTTTCAATGCATTTTCACTGTTTGTCATTGTACTGGTTCACATTACATGACTTTGAATTAGATTTCAGCCTAAAAAAGTCCACACTGACCCAAAACAACTGGAAATCACCTAATCCATGCTACTTGACAACATTTATCCATTAGATTGCGAGTTTTGAGACTTTCATCCTTTTATTTTTTTTAAGTGCTTTTCAGCTCATGAATGGCCATTTTCAATGCATTTACGCTGTTTGGCATTGTACTGGTTCACATTACATGACTTTGACTTACATTTCAGCCTAAAACAGGCCACACTGACCCAAATCAACTGGAAATCACCTAATCCATGCTACTTGACAAGATATATCCATTAGATTGCGAGTTTTGAGACTTAAATTCTTTTATTGCTTTAAAGTGCTTTTCCTGAATGGCCGTTTTCAATGCATTTACATTGTTTTGCATTGTACTAGTTCAAATAACGTGACTTTGACTTACATTTCAGCCTAAAACAGGCCACACTGACCCAAATCAACTGGAAATCACCTAATCCATGCTACTTGACAAGATATATCCATTAGATTGCGAGTTTTGAGACTTTCATGCTTTTATTGCTTTAAAGTGCTTTTCCTGGATGGCCATTTTCAATGCATTTACACTGTTTGGCATTGTACTGGTTCACATTACATGACTTTGACTTACATTTCAGCCTAAAACAGGCCACACTGACCCAAATCAACTGGAAATCACCTAATCCATGCTACTTGACAAGATATATCCATTAGATTGCGAGTTTTGAGACTTTAATTCTTTTATTGTTTTAAAGTGCTTTTTAGCTCCTGGATGGCCGTTTTCAATGCATTTACGTTGTTTTGCATTGTACTGGTTCACATTACATGACTTTGACTTACATTTCAGCCTAAAACAGGCCACACTGACCCAAATCAACTGGAAATCACCTAATCCATGCTACTTGACCAAATTTAGCCTTAAGATTCTGAGTTTTGACTTTCATGCTTTTATTGCTTTAAAATGCTTTTCAGCTCCTGTATGGCCGTTTTCAATGCATTTACATTGTTTTGCATTGTACTAGTTCAAATAACGTGACTTTGACTTACATTTCAGCCTAAAACAGGCCACACTGACCCAAATAAACTGGAAATCACCGAATCCAAGCTACTTGACAAGATATATCCATTAGATTGCGAGTTTTGAGACTTTAATTCTTTTATTGTTTTAAAGTGCTTTTTAGCTCCTGGATGGCCATTTTCATTGCATTTACACTGTTTGGCATTGTACTGGTTCACATTACATGACTTTGACTTACATTTCAGCCTAAAACAGGCCACACTGACCCAAATCAACTGGAAATCACCTAATCCATGCTACTTGACCAAATTTAGCCTTAAGATTCTGAGTTTTGACTTTCATGCTTTTATTGCTTTAAAATGCTTTTCAGCTCCTGAATGGCCGTTTACAAAGCATTTACACTGTTTGGCATTGTACTGGTTCACATTACATGACTTTGAATTAGATTTCAGCCTAAAAATGGCCACACTGACCCAAATCAACTGGAAATCACCTAATCCATGCTACTTGACAAGATATATCCATTAGATTGCGAGTTTTGAGACTTTCATGCTTTTATTGCTTTAAAGTGCTTTTTAGCTCCTGGATGGCCATTTTCAATGCATTTACACTGTTTGGCATTGTACTGGTTCACATTACATGACTTTGAATTAGATTTCAGCCTAAAAATGGCCACACTGACCCAAATCAACTGGAAATCACCTAATCCATGCTACTTGACAAGATATATCCATTAGATTGCGAGTTTTGAGACTTTAATTCTTTTATTGTTTTAAAGTGCTTTTTAGCTCCTGGATGGCCGTTTTCAATGCATTTACGTTGTTTTGCATTGTACTGGTTCACATTACATGACTTTGACTTACATTTCAGCCTAAAACAGGCCACACTGACCAAAATCAACTGGAAATCACCTAATCCATGCTACTTGACCAAATTTAGCCTTAAGATTCTGAGTTTTGACTTTCATGCTTTTATTGCTTTAAAGTGCTTTTTAGCTCCTGGATGGCCGTTTTCAATGCATTTCTACTGTTTGTCATTGTACTGGTTCACATTACATGACTTTGAATTAGATTTCAGCCTAAAAAAGTCCACACTGACCCAAAACAACTGGAAATCACCTAATCCATGCTACTTGACAACATTTATCCATTAGATTGCGAGTTTTGAGACTTTCATTCTTTTATTTTTTTAAAGTGCTTTTCAGCTCATGAATGGCCATTTTCAATGCATTTACGCTGTTTGGCATTGTACTGGTTCACATTACATGACTTTGACTTACATTTCAGCCTAAAACAGGCCACACTGACCCAAATCAACTGGAAATCACCTAATCCATGCTACTTGACAAGATATATCCATTAGATTGCGAGTTTTGAGACTTAAATTCTTTTATTGTTTTAAAGTGCTTTTTAGCTCCTGGATGGCCATTTTCAATGCATTTACACTGTTTGGCATTGTACTGGTTCACATTACATGACTTTGACTTACATTTCAGCCTAAAACAGGCCACACTGACCCAAATCAACTGGAAATCACCTAATCCATGCTACTTGACAAGATATATCCATTAGATTGCGAGTTTTGAGACTTTCATGCTTTTATTGCTTTAAAGTGCTTTTCCTGAATGGCCGTTTTCAATGCATTTACATTGTTTTGCATTGTACTAGTTCAAATAACGTGACTTTGACTTACATTTCAGCCTAAAACAGGCCACACTGACCAAATCAACTGGAAATCACCTAATCCATGCTACTTGACCAAATTTAGCCTTAAGATTCTGAGTTTTGACTTTCATGCTTTTATTGCTTTAAAATGCTTTTCAGCTCCTGAATGGCCGTTTACAAAGCATTTACACTGTTTGGCATTGTACTGGTTCACATTACATGACTTTGAATTAGATTTCAGCCTAAAAATGGCCACACTGACCCAAATCAACTGGAAATCACCTAATCCATGCTACTTGACAAGATATATCCATTAGATTGCGAGTTTTGAGACTTTCATGCTTTTAATGCTTTAAAGTGCTTTTCCTGAATGGCCGTTTTCAATGCATTTACATTGTTTTGCATTGTACTAGTTCAAATAACGTGACTTTGACTTACATTTCAGCCTAAAACAGGCCACACTGACCCAAATCAACTGGAAATCACCTAATCCATGCTACTTGACAAGATATATCCATTAGATTGCTAGTTTTGAGACTTTCATGCTTTTATTGCTTTAAAGTGCTTTTCCTGGATGGCCATTTTCAATGCATTTACACTGTTTGGCATTGTACTGGTTCACATTACATGACTTTGACTTACATTTCAGCCTAAAACAGGCCACACTGACCCAAATCAACTGGAAATCACCTAATCCATGCTACTTGACAAGATATATCCATTAGATTGCGAGTTTTGAGACTTTAATTCTTTTATTGTTTTAAAGTGCTTTTTAGCTCCTGGATGGCCGTTTTCAATGCATTTACGTTGTTTTGCATTGTACTGGTTCACATTACATGACTTTGACTTACATTTCAGCCTAAAACAGGCCACACTGACCCAAATCAACTGGAAATCACCTAATCCATGCTACTTGACCAAATTTAGCCTTAAGATTCTGAGTTTTGACTTTCATGCTTTTATTGCTTTAAAATGCTTTTCAGCTCCTGTATGGCCGTTTTCAATGCATTTACATTGTTTTGCATTGTACTAGTTCAAATAACGTGACTTTGACTTACATTTCAGCCTAAAACAGGCCACACTGACCCAAATAAACTGGAAATCACCTAATCCATGCTACTTGACAAGATATATCTATTAGATTGCGAGTTTTGAGACTTTCATGCTTTTATTGCTTTAAAGTGCTTTTTAGCTCCTGGATGGCCATTTTCAATGCATTTACACTGTTTGGCATTGTACTGGTTCACATTACATGACTTTGACTTACATTTCAGCCTAAAACAGGCCACACTGACCCAAATCAACTGGAAATCACCTAATCCATGCTACTTGACAAGATATATCCATTAGATTGCGAGTTTTGAGACTTTAATTCTTTTATTGTTTTAAAGTGCTTTTTAGCTCCTGGATGGCCGTTTTCAATGCATTTACGTTGTTTTGCATTGTACTGGTTCACATTACATGACTTTGACTTACATTTCAGCCTAAAACAGGCCACACTGACCAAAATCAACTGGAAATCACCTAATCCATGCTACTTGACCAAATTTAGCCTTAAGATTCTGAGTTTTGACTTTCATGCTTTTATTGCTTTAAAGTGCTTTTTAGCTCCTGGATGGCCGTTTTCAATGCATTTTCACTGTTTGTCATTGTACTGGTTCACATTACATGACTTTGAATTAGATTTCAGCCTAAAAAAGTCCACACTGACCCAAAACAACTGGAAATCACCTAATCCATGCTACTTGACAACATTTATCCATTAGATTGCGAGTTTTGAGACTTTCATTCTTTTATTTTTTTAAAGTGCTTTTCAGCTCATGAATGGCCATTTTCAATGCATTTACGCTGTTTGGCATTGTACTGGTTCACATTACATGACTTTGACTTACATTTCAGCCTAAAACAGGCCACACTGACCCAAATCAACTGGAAATCACCTAATCCATGCTACTTGACAAGATATATCCATTAGATTGCGAGTTTTGAGACTTAAATTCTTTTATTGTTTTAAAGTGCTTTTTAGCTCCTGGATGGCCATTTTCAATGCATTTACACTGTTTGGCATTGTACTGGTTCACATTACATGACTTTGACTTACATTTCAGCCTAAAACAGGCCACACTGACCCAAATCAACTGGAAATCACCTAATCCATGCTACTTGACAAGATATATCCATTAGATTGCGAGTTTTGAGACTTTCATGCTTTTATTGCTTTAAAGTGCTTTTCCTGAATGGCCGTTTTCAATGCATTTACATTGTTTTGCATTGTACTAGTTCAAATAACGTGACTTTGACTTACATTTCAGCCTAAAACAGGCCACACTGACCAAATCAACTGGAAATCACCTAATCCATGCTACTTGACCAAATTTAGCCTTAAGATTCTGAGTTTTGACTTTCATGCTTTTATTGCTTTAAAATGCTTTTCAGCTCCTGAATGGCCGTTTACAAAGCATTTACACTGTTTGGCATTGTACTGGTTCACATTACATGACTTTGAATTAGATTTCAGCCTAAAAATGGCCACACTGACCCAAATCAACTGGAAATCACCTAATCCATGCTACTTGACAAGATATATCCATTAGATTGCGAGTTTTGAGACTTTCATGCTTTTAATGCTTTAAAGTGCTTTTCCTGAATGGCCGTTTTCAATGCATTTACATTGTTTTGCATTGTACTAGTTCAAATAACGTGACTTTGACTTACATTTCAGCCTAAAACAGGCCACACTGACCCAAATCAACTGGAAATCACCTAATCCATGCTACTTGACAAGATATATCCATTAGATTGCGAGTTTTGAGACTTTCATGCTTTTATTGCTTTAAAGTGCTTTTCCTGGATGGCCATTTTCAATGCATTTACACTGTTTGGCATTGTACTGGTTCACATTACATGACTTTGACTTACATTTCAGCCTAAAACAGGCCACACTGACCCAAATCAACTGGAAATCACCTAATCCATGCTACTTGACAAGATATATCCATTAGATTGCGAGTTTTGAGACTTTCATGCTTTTATTGCTTTAAAGTGCTTTTCCTGAATGGCCGTTTTCAATGCATTTACATTGTTTTGCATTGTACTAGTTCAAATAACGTGACTTTGACTTACATTTCAGCCTAAAACAGGCCACACTGACCAAATCAACTGGAAATCACCTAATCCATGCTACTTGACCAAATTTAGCCTTAAGATTCTGAGTTTTGACTTTCATGCTTTTATTGCTTTAAAATGCTTTTCAGCTCCTGAATGGCCGTTTACAAAGCATTTACACTGTTTGGCATTGTACTGGTTCACATTACATGACTTTGAATTAGATTTCAGCCTAAAAATGGCCACACTGACCCAAATCAACTGGAAATCACCTAATCCATGCTACTTGACAAGATATATCCATTAGATTGCGAGTTTTGAGACTTTCATGCTTTTAATGCTTTAAAGTGCTTTTCCTGAATGGCCGTTTTCAATGCATTTACATTGTTTTGCATTGTACTAGTTCAAATAACGTGACTTTGACTTACATTTCAGCCTAAAACAGGCCACACTGACCCAAATCAACTGGAAATCACCTAATCCATGCTACTTGACAAGATATATCCATTAGATTGCTAGTTTTGAGACTTTCATGCTTTTATTGCTTTAAAGTGCTTTTCCTGGATGGCCATTTTCAATGCATTTACACTGTTTGGCATTGTACTGGTTCACATTACATGACTTTGACTTACATTTCAGCCTAAAACAGGCCACACTGACCCAAATCAACTGGAAATCACCTAATCCATGCTACTTGACAAGATATATCCATTAGATTGCGAGTTTTGAGACTTTAATTCTTTTATTGTTTTAAAGTGCTTTTTAGCTCCTGGATGGCCGTTTTCAATGCATTTACGTTGTTTTGCATTGTACTGGTTCACATTACATGACTTTGACTTACATTTCAGCCTAAAACAGGCCACACTGACCCAAATCAACTGGAAATCACCTAATCCATGCTACTTGACCAAATTTAGCCTTAAGATTCTGAGTTTTGACTTTCATGCTTTTATTGCTTTAAAATGCTTTTCAGCTCCTGTATGGCCGTTTTCAATGCATTTACATTGTTTTGCATTGTACTAGTTCAAATAACGTGACTTTGACTTACATTTCAGCCTAAAACAGGCCACACTGACCCAAATAAACTGGAAATCACCTAATCCATGCTACTTGACAAGATATATCTATTAGATTGCGAGTTTTGAGACTTTCATGCTTTTATTGCTTTAAAGTGCTTTTTAGCTCCTGGATGGCCATTTTCAATGCATTTACACTGTTTGGCATTGTACTGGTTCACATTACATGACTTTGACTTACATTTCAGCCTAAAACAGGCCACACTGACCCAAATCAACTGGAAATCACCTAATCCATGCTACTTGACAAGATATATCCATTAGATTGCGAGTTTTGAGACTTTAATTCTTTTATTGTTTTAAAGTGCTTTTTAGCTCCTGGATGGCCGTTTTCAATGCATTTACGTTGTTTTGCATTGTACTGGTTCACATTACATGACTTTGACTTACATTTCAGCCTAAAACAGGCCACACTGACCAAAATCAACTGGAAATCACCTAATCCATGCTACTTGACCAAATTTAGCCTTAAGATTCTGAGTTTTGACTTTCATGCTTTTATTGCTTTAAAGTGCTTTTTAGCTCCTGGATGGCCGTTTTCAATGCATTTTCACTGTTTGTCATTGTACTGGTTCACATTACATGACTTTGAATTAGATTTCAGCCTAAAAAAGTCCACACTGACCCAAAACAACTGGAAATCACCTAATCCATGCTACTTGACAACATTTATCCATTAGATTGCGAGTTTTGAGACTTTCATTCTTTTATTTTTTTAAAGTGCTTTTCAGCTCATGAATGGCCATTTTCAATGCATTTACGCTGTTTGGCATTGTACTGGTTCACATTACATGACTTTGACTTACATTTCAGCCTAAAACAGGCCACACTGACCCAAATCAACTGGAAATCACCTAATCCATGCTACTTGACAAGATATATCCATTAGATTGCGAGTTTTGAGACTTAAATTCTTTTATTGTTTTAAAGTGCTTTTTAGCTCCTGGATGGCCATTTTCAATGCATTTACACTGTTTGGCATTGTACTGGTTCACATTACATGACTTTGACTTACATTTCAGCCTAAAACAGGCCACACTGACCCAAATCAACTGGAAATCACCTAATCCATGCTACTTGACAAGATATATCCATTAGATTGCGAGTTTTGAGACTTTCATGCTTTTATTGCTTTAAAGTGCTTTTCCTGAATGGCCGTTTTCAATGCATTTACATTGTTTTGCATTGTACTAGTTCAAATAACGTGACTTTGACTTACATTTCAGCCTAAAACAGGCCACACTGACCAAATCAACTGGAAATCACCTAATCCATGCTACTTGACCAAATTTAGCCTTAAGATTCTGAGTTTTGACTTTCATGCTTTTATTGCTTTAAAATGCTTTTCAGCTCCTGAATGGCCGTTTACAAAGCATTTACACTGTTTGGCATTGTACTGGTTCACATTACATGACTTTGAATTAGATTTCAGCCTAAAAATGGCCACACTGACCCAAATCAACTGGAAATCACCTAATCCATGCTACTTGACAAGATATATCCATTAGATTGCGAGTTTTGAGACTTTCATGCTTTTAATGCTTTAAAGTGCTTTTCCTGAATGGCCGTTTTCAATGCATTTACATTGTTTTGCATTGTACTAGTTCAAATAACGTGACTTTGACTTACATTTCAGCCTAAAACAGGCCACACTGACCCAAATCAACTGGAAATCACCTAATCCATGCTACTTGACAAGATATATCCATTAGATTGCGAGTTTTGAGACTTTCATGCTTTTATTGCTTTAAAGTGCTTTTCCTGGATGGCCATTTTCAATGCATTTACACTGTTTGGCATTGTACTGGTTCACATTACATGACTTTGACTTACATTTCAGCCTAAAACAGGCCACACTGACCCAAATCAACTGGAAATCACCTAATCCATGCTACTTGACAAGATATATCCATTAGATTGCGAGTTTTGAGACTTTCATGCTTTTATTGCTTTAAAGTGCTTTTCCTGAATGGCCGTTTTCAATGCATTTACATTGTTTTGCATTGTACTAGTTCAAATAACGTGACTTTGACTTACATTTCAGCCTAAAACAGGCCACACTGACCAAATCAACTGGAAATCACCTAATCCATGCTACTTGACCAAATTTAGCCTTAAGATTCTGAGTTTTGACTTTCATGCTTTTATTGCTTTAAAATGCTTTTCAGCTCCTGAATGGCCGTTTACAAAGCATTTACACTGTTTGGCATTGTACTGGTTCACATTACATGACTTTGAATTAGATTTCAGCCTAAAAATGGCCACACTGACCCAAATCAACTGGAAATCACCTAATCCATGCTACTTGACAAGATATATCCATTAGATTGCGAGTTTTGAGACTTTCATGCTTTTAATGCTTTAAAGTGCTTTTCCTGAATGGCCGTTTTCAATGCATTTACATTGTTTTGCATTGTACTAGTTCAAATAACGTGACTTTGACTTACATTTCAGCCTAAAACAGGCCACACTGACCCAAATCAACTGGAAATCACCTAATCCATGCTACTTGACAAGATATATCCATTAGATTGCTAGTTTTGAGACTTTCATGCTTTTATTGCTTTAAAGTGCTTTTCCTGGATGGCCATTTTCAATGCATTTACACTGTTTGGCATTGTACTGGTTCACATTACATGACTTTGACTTACATTTCAGCCTAAAACAGGCCACACTGACCCAAATCAACTGGAAATCACCTAATCCATGCTACTTGACAAGATATATCCATTAGATTGCGAGTTTTGAGACTTTAATTCTTTTATTGTTTTAAAGTGCTTTTTAGCTCCTGGATGGCCGTTTTCAATGCATTTACGTTGTTTTGCATTGTACTGGTTCACATTACATGACTTTGACTTACATTTCAGCCTAAAACAGGCCACACTGACCCAAATCAACTGGAAATCACCTAATCCATGCTACTTGACCAAATTTAGCCTTAAGATTCTGAGTTTTGACTTTCATGCTTTTATTGCTTTAAAATGCTTTTCAGCTCCTGTATGGCCGTTTTCAATGCATTTACATTGTTTTGCATTGTACTAGTTCAAATAACGTGACTTTGACTTACATTTCAGCCTAAAACAGGCCACACTGACCCAAATAAACTGGAAATCACCTAATCCATGCTACTTGACAAGATATATCTATTAGATTGCGAGTTTTGAGACTTTCATGCTTTTATTGCTTTAAAGTGCTTTTTAGCTCCTGGATGGCCATTTTCAATGCATTTACACTGTTTGGCATTGTACTGGTTCACATTACATGACTTTGACTTACATTTCAGCCTAAAACAGGCCACACTGACCCAAATCAACTGGAAATCACCTAATCCATGCTACTTGACAAGATATATCCATTAGATTGCGAGTTTTGAGACTTTAATTCTTTTATTGTTTTAAAGTGCTTTTTAGCTCCTGGATGGCCGTTTTCAATGCATTTACGTTGTTTTGCATTGTACTGGTTCACATTACATGACTTTGACTTACATTTCAGCCTAAAACAGGCCACACTGACCAAAATCAACTGGAAATCACCTAATCCATGCTACTTGACCAAATTTAGCCTTAAGATTCTGAGTTTTGACTTTCATGCTTTTATTGCTTTAAAGTGCTTTTTAGCTCCTGGATGGCCGTTTTCAATGCATTTTCACTGTTTGTCATTGTACTGGTTCACATTACATGACTTTGAATTAGATTTCAGCCTAAAAAAGTCCACACTGACCCAAAACAACTGGAAATCACCTAATCCATGCTACTTGACAACATTTATCCATTAGATTGCGAGTTTTGAGACTTTCATCCTTTTATTTTTTTTAAGTGCTTTTCAGCTCATGAATGGCCATTTTCAATGCATTTACGCTGTTTGGCATTGTACTGGTTCACATTACATGACTTTGACTTACATTTCAGCCTAAAACAGGCCACACTGACCCAAATCAACTGGAAATCACCTAATCCATGCTACTTGACAAGATATATCCATTAGATTGCGAGTTTTGAGACTTAAATTCTTTTATTGCTTTAAAGTGCTTTTCCTGAATGGCCGTTTTCAATGCATTTACATTGTTTTGCATTGTACTAGTTCAAATAACGTGACTTTGACTTACATTTCAGCCTAAAACAGGCCACACTGACCCAAATCAACTGGAAATCACCTAATCCATGCTACTTGACAAGATATATCCATTAGATTGCGAGTTTTGAGACTTTCATGCTTTTATTGCTTTAAAGTGCTTTTCCTGGATGGCCATTTTCAATGCATTTACACTGTTTGGCATTGTACTGGTTCACATTACATGACTTTGACTTACATTTCAGCCTAAAACAGGCCACACTGACCCAAATCAACTGGAAATCACCTAATCCATGCTACTTGACAAGATATATCCATTAGATTGCGAGTTTTGAGACTTTAATTCTTTTATTGTTTTAAAGTGCTTTTTAGCTCCTGGATGGCCGTTTTCAATGCATTTACGTTGTTTTGCATTGTACTGGTTCACATTACATGACTTTGACTTACATTTCAGCCTAAAACAGGCCACACTGACCCAAATCAACTGGAAATCACCTAATCCATGCTACTTGACCAAATTTAGCCTTAAGATTCTGAGTTTTGACTTTCATGCTTTTATTGCTTTAAAATGCTTTTCAGCTCCTGTATGGCCGTTTTCAATGCATTTACATTGTTTTGCATTGTACTAGTTCAAATAACGTGACTTTGACTTACATTTCAGCCTAAAACAGGCCACACTGACCCAAATAAACTGGAAATCACCGAATCCAAGCTACTTGACAAGATATATCCATTAGATTGCGAGTTTTGAGACTTTAATTCTTTTATTATTTTAAAGTGCTTTTTAGCTCCTGGATGGCCATTTTCATTGCATTTACACTGTTTGGCATTGTACTGGTTCACATTACATGACTTTGACTTACATTTCAGCCTAAAACAGGCCACACTGACCCAAATCAACTGGAAATCACCTAATCCATGCTACTTGACCAAATTTAGCCTTAAGATTCTGAGTTTTGACTTTCATGCTTTTATTGCTTTAAAATGCTTTTCAGCTCCTGAATGGCCGTTTACAAAGCATTTACACTGTTTGGCATTGTACTGGTTCACATTACATGACTTTGAATTAGATTTCAGCCTAAAAATGGCCACACTGACCCAAATCAACTGGAAATCACCTAATCCATGCTACTTGACAAGATATATCCATTAGATTGCGAGTTTTGAGACTTTCATGCTTTTATTGCTTTAAAGTGCTTTTTAGCTCCTGGATGGCCATTTTCAATGCATTTACACTGTTTGGCATTGTACTGGTTCACATTACATGACTTTGAATTAGATTTCAGCCTAAAAATGGCCACACTGACCCAAATCAACTGGAAATCACCTAATCCATGCTACTTGACAAGATATATCCATTAGATTGCGAGTTTTGAGACTTTAATTCTTTTATTGTTTTAAAGTGCTTTTTAGCTCCTGGATGGCCGTTTTCAATGCATTTACGTTGTTTTGCATTGTACTGGTTCACATTACATGACTTTGACTTACATTTCAGCCTAAAACAGGCCACACTGACCAAAATCAACTGGAAATCACCTAATCCATGCTACTTGACCAAATTTAGCCTTAAGATTCTGAGTTTTGACTTTCATGCTTTTATTGCTTTAAAGTGCTTTTTAGCTCCTGGATGGCCGTTTTCAATGCATTTCTACTGTTTGTCATTGTACTGGTTCACATTACATGACTTTGAATTAGATTTCAGCCTAAAAAAGTCCACACTGACCCAAAACAACTGGAAATCACCTAATCCATGCTACTTGACAACATTTATCCATTAGATTGCGAGTTTTGAGACTTTCATTCTTTTATTTTTTTAAAGTGCTTTTCAGCTCATGAATGGCCATTTTCAATGCATTTACGCTGTTTGGCATTGTACTGGTTCACATTACATGACTTTGACTTACATTTCAGCCTAAAACAGGCCACACTGACCCAAATCAACTGGAAATCACCTAATCCATGCTACTTGACAAGATATATCCATTAGATTGCGAGTTTTGAGACTTAAATTCTTTTATTGTTTTAAAGTGCTTTTTAGCTCCTGGATGGCCATTTTCAATGCATTTACACTGTTTGGCATTGTACTGGTTCACATTACATGACTTTGACTTACATTTCAGCCTAAAACAGGCCACACTGACCCAAATCAACTGGAAATCACCTAATCCATGCTACTTGACAAGATATATCCATTAGATTGCGAGTTTTGAGACTTTCATGCTTTTATTGCTTTAAAGTGCTTTTCCTGAATGGCCGTTTTCAATGCATTTACATTGTTTTGCATTGTACTAGTTCAAATAACGTGACTTTGACTTACATTTCAGCCTAAAACAGGCCACACTGACCAAATCAACTGGAAATCACCTAATCCATGCTACTTGACCAAATTTAGCCTTAAGATTCTGAGTTTTGACTTTCATGCTTTTATTGCTTTAAAATGCTTTTCAGCTCCTGAATGGCCGTTTACAAAGCATTTACACTGTTTGGCATTGTACTGGTTCACATTACATGACTTTGAATTAGATTTCAGCCTAAAAATGGCCACACTGACCCAAATCAACTGGAAATCACCTAATCCATGCTACTTGACAAGATATATCCATTAGATTGCGAGTTTTGAGACTTTCATGCTTTTAATGCTTTAAAGTGCTTTTCCTGAATGGCCGTTTTCAATGCATTTACATTGTTTTGCATTGTACTAGTTCAAATAACGTGACTTTGACTTACATTTCAGCCTAAAACAGGCCACACTGACCCAAATCAACTGGAAATCACCTAATCCATGCTACTTGACAAGATATATCCATTAGATTGCTAGTTTTGAGACTTTCATGCTTTTATTGCTTTAAAGTGCTTTTCCTGGATGGCCATTTTCAATGCATTTACACTGTTTGGCATTGTACTGGTTCACATTACATGACTTTGACTTACATTTCAGCCTAAAACAGGCCACACTGACCCAAATCAACTGGAAATCACCTAATCCATGCTACTTGACAAGATATATCCATTAGATTGCGAGTTTTGAGACTTTAATTCTTTTATTGTTTTAAAGTGCTTTTTAGCTCCTGGATGGCCGTTTTCAATGCATTTACGTTGTTTTGCATTGTACTGGTTCACATTACATGACTTTGACTTACATTTCAGCCTAAAACAGGCCACACTGACCCAAATCAACTGGAAATCACCTAATCCATGCTACTTGACCAAATTTAGCCTTAAGATTCTGAGTTTTGACTTTCATGCTTTTATTGCTTTAAAATGCTTTTCAGCTCCTGTATGGCCGTTTTCAATGCATTTACATTGTTTTGCATTGTACTAGTTCAAATAACGTGACTTTGACTTACATTTCAGCCTAAAACAGGCCACACTGACCCAAATAAACTGGAAATCACCTAATCCATGCTACTTGACAAGATATATCTATTAGATTGCGAGTTTTGAGACTTTCATGCTTTTATTGCTTTAAAGTGCTTTTTAGCTCCTGGATGGCCATTTTCAATGCATTTACACTGTTTGGCATTGTACTGGTTCACATTACATGACTTTGACTTACATTTCAGCCTAAAACAGGCCACACTGACCCAAATCAACTGGAAATCACCTAATCCATGCTACTTGACAAGATATATCCATTAGATTGCGAGTTTTGAGACTTTAATTCTTTTATTGTTTTAAAGTGCTTTTTAGCTCCTGGATGGCCGTTTTCAATGCATTTACGTTGTTTTGCATTGTACTGGTTCACATTACATGACTTTGACTTACATTTCAGCCTAAAACAGGCCACACTGACCAAAATCAACTGGAAATCACCTAATCCATGCTACTTGACCAAATTTAGCCTTAAGATTCTGAGTTTTGACTTTCATGCTTTTATTGCTTTAAAGTGCTTTTTAGCTCCTGGATGGCCGTTTTCAATGCATTTTCACTGTTTGTCATTGTACTGGTTCACATTACATGACTTTGAATTAGATTTCAGCCTAAAAAAGTCCACACTGACCCAAAACAACTGGAAATCACCTAATCCATGCTACTTGACAACATTTATCCATTAGATTGCGAGTTTTGAGACTTTCATTCTTTTATTTTTTTAAAGTGCTTTTCAGCTCATGAATGGCCATTTTCAATGCATTTACGCTGTTTGGCATTGTACTGGTTCACATTACATGACTTTGACTTACATTTCAGCCTAAAACAGGCCACACTGACCCAAATCAACTGGAAATCACCTAATCCATGCTACTTGACAAGATATATCCATTAGATTGCGAGTTTTGAGACTTAAATTCTTTTATTGTTTTAAAGTGCTTTTTAGCTCCTGGATGGCCATTTTCAATGCATTTACACTGTTTGGCATTGTACTGGTTCACATTACATGACTTTGACTTACATTTCAGCCTAAAACAGGCCACACTGACCCAAATCAACTGGAAATCACCTAATCCATGCTACTTGACAAGATATATCCATTAGATTGCGAGTTTTGAGACTTTCATGCTTTTATTGCTTTAAAGTGCTTTTCCTGAATGGCCGTTTTCAATGCATTTACATTGTTTTGCATTGTACTAGTTCAAATAACGTGACTTTGACTTACATTTCAGCCTAAAACAGGCCACACTGACCAAATCAACTGGAAATCACCTAATCCATGCTACTTGACCAAATTTAGCCTTAAGATTCTGAGTTTTGACTTTCATGCTTTTATTGCTTTAAAATGCTTTTCAGCTCCTGAATGGCCGTTTACAAAGCATTTACACTGTTTGGCATTGTACTGGTTCACATTACATGACTTTGAATTAGATTTCAGCCTAAAAATGGCCACACTGACCCAAATCAACTGGAAATCACCTAATCCATGCTACTTGACAAGATATATCCATTAGATTGCGAGTTTTGAGACTTTCATGCTTTTAATGCTTTAAAGTGCTTTTCCTGAATGGCCGTTTTCAATGCATTTACATTGTTTTGCATTGTACTAGTTCAAATAACGTGACTTTGACTTACATTTCAGCCTAAAACAGGCCACACTGACCCAAATCAACTGGAAATCACCTAATCCATGCTACTTGACAAGATATATCCATTAGATTGCGAGTTTTGAGACTTTCATGCTTTTATTGCTTTAAAGTGCTTTTCCTGGATGGCCATTTTCAATGCATTTACACTGTTTGGCATTGTACTGGTTCACATTACATGACTTTGACTTACATTTCAGCCTAAAACAGGCCACACTGACCCAAATCAACTGGAAATCACCTAATCCATGCTACTTGACAAGATATATCCATTAGATTGCGAGTTTTGAGACTTTCATGCTTTTATTGCTTTAAAGTGCTTTTCCTGGATGGCCATTTTCAATGCATTTACACTGTTTGGCATTGTACTGGTTCACATTACATGACTTTGACTTACATTTCAGCCTAAAACAGGCCACACTGACCCAAATCAACTGGAAATCACCTAATCCATGCTACTTGACAAGATATATCCATTAGATTGCGAGTTTTGAGACTTTCATGCTTTTATTGCTTTAAAGTGCTTTTCCTGAATGGCCGTTTTCAATGCATTTACATTGTTTTGCATTGTACTAGTTCAAATAACGTGACTTTGACTTACATTTCAGCCTAAAACAGGCCACACTGACCAAATCAACTGGAAATCACCTAATCCATGCTACTTGACCAAATTTAGCCTTAAGATTCTGAGTTTTGACTTTCATGCTTTTATTGCTTTAAAATGCTTTTCAGCTCCTGAATGGCCGTTTACAAAGCATTTACACTGTTTGGCATTGTACTGGTTCACATTACATGACTTTGAATTAGATTTCAGCCTAAAAATGGCCACACTGACCCAAATCAACTGGAAATCACCTAATCCATGCTACTTGACAAGATATATCCATTAGATTGCGAGTTTTGAGACTTTCATGCTTTTAATGCTTTAAAGTGCTTTTCCTGAATGGCCGTTTTCAATGCATTTACATTGTTTTGCATTGTACTAGTTCAAATAACGTGACTTTGACTTACATTTCAGCCTAAAACAGGCCACACTGACCCAAATCAACTGGAAATCACCTAATCCATGCTACTTGACAAGATATATCCATTAGATTGCTAGTTTTGAGACTTTCATGCTTTTATTGCTTTAAAGTGCTTTTCCTGGATGGCCATTTTCAATGCATTTACACTGTTTGGCATTGTACTGGTTCACATTACATGACTTTGACTTACATTTCAGCCTAAAACAGGCCACACTGACCCAAATCAACTGGAAATCACCTAATCCATGCTACTTGACAAGATATATCCATTAGATTGCGAGTTTTGAGACTTTAATTCTTTTATTGTTTTAAAGTGCTTTTTAGCTCCTGGATGGCCGTTTTCAATGCATTTACGTTGTTTTGCATTGTACTGGTTCACATTACATGACTTTGACTTACATTTCAGCCTAAAACAGGCCACACTGACCCAAATCAACTGGAAATCACCTAATCCATGCTACTTGACCAAATTTAGCCTTAAGATTCTGAGTTTTGACTTTCATGCTTTTATTGCTTTAAAATGCTTTTCAGCTCCTGTATGGCCGTTTTCAATGCATTTACATTGTTTTGCATTGTACTAGTTCAAATAACGTGACTTTGACTTACATTTCAGCCTAAAACAGGCCACACTGACCCAAATAAACTGGAAATCACCTAATCCATGCTACTTGACAAGATATATCTATTAGATTGCGAGTTTTGAGACTTTCATGCTTTTATTGCTTTAAAGTGCTTTTTAGCTCCTGGATGGCCATTTTCAATGCATTTACACTGTTTGGCATTGTACTGGTTCACATTACATGACTTTGACTTACATTTCAGCCTAAAACAGGCCACACTGACCCAAATCAACTGGAAATCACCTAATCCATGCTACTTGACAAGATATATCCATTAGATTGCGAGTTTTGAGACTTTAATTCTTTTATTGTTTTAAAGTGCTTTTTAGCTCCTGGATGGCCGTTTTCAATGCATTTACGTTGTTTTGCATTGTACTGGTTCACATTACATGACTTTGACTTACATTTCAGCCTAAAACAGGCCACACTGACCAAAATCAACTGGAAATCACCTAATCCATGCTACTTGACCAAATTTAGCCTTAAGATTCTGAGTTTTGACTTTCATGCTTTTATTGCTTTAAAGTGCTTTTTAGCTCCTGGATGGCCGTTTTCAATGCATTTTCACTGTTTGTCATTGTACTGGTTCACATTATATGACTTTGAATTAGATGTCAGCCAAAACAGGCCACACTGACCCAAATCAACTGGAAATGACCTAATCCATGCCAATTCTTTTATTGTTTTAAAGTGCTTTTCAGCTCATGAATGGCCGTTTTCAATGCATTTACGTTGTTTGGCATTGTACTGGTTCACATTACATGACTTTGACTTACATTTCAGCCTAAAACAGGCCAAACTGACCAAAATCAACTGGAAATCACCTAATCCATGCTACTTGACCAAATTTAGCCTTAAGATTCTGAGTTTTGACTTTCATGCTTTTATTGCTTTAAAGTGCTTTTTAGCTCCTGGATGGCCGTTTTCAATGCATTTTCACTCTTTGTCATTGTACTGGTTCACATTACATGGCTTTGAATTAGATGTCAGCCTAAAACAGGCCACACTGACCCAAATCAACTGGAAATCACCTAATCCATGCTACTTGACAAGATATATCCATTAGATTGCGAGTTTTGAGACCTTCATGCTTTTATTGCTTTAAAGTGCTTTTCCTGAATGGCCTTTTTCAATGCATTTACATTGTTTTGCATTGTACTAGTTCAAATAACGTGACTTTGACTTACATTTCAGCCTAAAACAGGCCACACTGACCCAAATCAATGGGAAATTACCGAATCCAAGCTACTTGACAAGATTTAGCCATTAGATTTCGATTATTGAGACCTTAATTCTTTTATTGCTTTAAAGTGCTTTTTAGCTCCTGGATGGCCGTTTTCAATGCTTTTTCACAGTTTGTCATTGTACTGGTTCACATTACATGACTTTGAATTAGATTTCAGCCTAAAAAAGGCCACACTGACCCAAAACAACTGGAAATCACCTAATCCATGCTACTTGACAAGATATATCCATTAGATTGCGAGTTTTGAGACTTTCATTCTTTTATTTTTTTAAACTGCTTTTCAGCTCATGAATGGCCGTTTTCAATGCATTTACGTTGTTTGGCATTGTACTGGTTCACATTACATGACTTTGACTTACATTTCAGCCTAAAACAGGCCAAACTGACCAAAATCAACTGGAAATCACCTAATCCATGCTACTTGACAAGATATATCCATTAGATTGCGAGTTTTGAGACTTTAATTCTTTTATTGTTTTAAAGTACTTTTGAGCTCCTGAATGGCCGTTTACAATGCATTTACACTGTTTGGCATTGTACTGGTTCACATTACATGACTTTGACTTACATTTCAGCCTAAAACAGGCCAAACTGACCAAAATCAACTGGAAATCACCTAATCCATGCTACTTGACAAGATATATCCATTAGATTGCGAGTTTTGAGACTTTCATGCTTTTATTGCTTTAAAGTGCTTTTCCTGAATGGCCGTTTTCTATGCATTTACATTGTTTTGCATTGTACTAGTTCAAATAACGTGACTTTGACTTACATTTCAGCCTAAAACAGGCCACACTGACCCAAATCAACTGGAAATCACCTAATCCATGCTACTTGACAAGATATATCCATTAGATTGCGAGTTTTGAGACTTTAATTCTTTTATTGTTTTAAAGTGCTTTTCAGCTCCTGGGTGGCCGTTTTCAATGCATTTACATGGTTTTGCATTGTACTAGTTCAAATAACATGACTTTGACTTACATTTCAGCCTAAAACAGGCCACACTGACCCAATCAACTGGAAATCACCTAATCCATGCTACTTGACAAGATATATCCATTAGATTGCGAGTTTTGAGACTTTCATGCTTTTATTGCTTTAAAGTGCTTTTCCTGAATGGCCGTTTTCAATGCATTTACATTGTTTTGCATTGTACTGGTTCAAATAACGTGACTTTGACTTACATTTCAGCCTAAAACAGGCCACACTGACCAAATCAACTGGAAATCACCTAATCCATGCTACTTGACAAGATATATCCATTAGATTGCGAGTTTTGAGACTTAAATTCTTTTATTGTTTTAAAGTGCTTTTTAGCTCCTGGATGGCCATTTTCAATGCATTTACACTGTTTGGCATTGTACTGGTTCACATTACATGACTTTGACTTACATTTCAGCCTAAAACAGGCCACACTGACCCAAATCAACTGGAAATCACCTAATCCATGCTACTTGACTAAATTTAGCCTTAAGATTCTGAGTTTTGACTCTCATGCTTTTATTGCTTTAAAATGCTTTTCAGCTCCTGAATGGCCGTTTTCAATGCGTTTACATGGTTTTGCATTGTTCTAGTTCAAATAACATGACTTTGACTTAGATTTCATCTTAAAACAGGCCACACTGTCTCAAATAAACTGGAAATTTCCGAATCCATGCTACTTGACAAGATTTATCCATTAGATTGCGAGTTTTGAGACTAATTCTTTTATTGTTTTAAAGTGCTTTTCAGCTCATGAACGGCCGTTTTCAATGTATTTACGTTGTTTGGCATTGTACTGGTTCACATTACATGACTTTGACTTACATTTCAGCCTAAAACAGGCCAAACTGACCAAAATCAACTGGAAATCACCTAATCCATGCTACTTGACCAAATTTAGCCTTAAGATTCTGAGTTTTGACTTTCATGCTTTTATTGCTTTAAAGTGCTTTTTAGCTCCTGGATGGCCGTTTTCAATGCATTTTCACTGTTTGTCATTGTACTGGTTCACATTATATGACTTTGAATTAGATGTCAGCCAAAACAGGCCACACTGACCCAAATCAACTGGAAATGACCTAATCCATGCCAATTCTTTTATTGTTTTAAAGTGCTTTTCAGCTCATGAATGGCCGTTTTCAATGCATTTACGTTGTTTGGCATTGTACTGGTTCACATTACATGACTTTGACTTACATTTCAGCCTAAAACAGGCCAAACTGACCAAAATCAACTGGAAATCACCTAATCCATGCTACTTGACCAAATTTAGCCTTAAGATTCTGAGTTTTGACTTTCATGCTTTTATTGCTTTAAAGTGCTTTTTAGCTCCTGGATGGCCGTTTTCAATGCATTTTCACTCTTTGTCATTGTACTGGTTCACATTACATGGCTTTGAATTAGATGTCAGCCTAAAACAGGCCACACTGACCCAAATCAACTGGAAATCACCTAATCCATGCTACTTGACAAGATATATCCATTAGATTGCGAGTTTTGAGACTTTAATTCTTTTATTGTTTTAAAGTACTTTTGAGCTCCTGAATGGCCGTTTACAATGCATTTACACTGTTTGGCATTGTACTGGTTCACATTACATGACTTTGACTTACATTTCAGCCTAAAACAGGCCAAACTGACCAAAATCAACTGGAAATCACCTAATCCATGCTACTTGACCAAATTTAGCCTTAAGATTCTGAGTTTTGACTTTCATGCTTTTATTGCTTTAAAGTGCTTTTTAGCTCCTGGATGGCCGTTTTCAATGCATTTTCACTCTTTGTCATTGTACTGGTTCACATTACATGGCTTTGAATTAGATGTCAGCCTAAAACAGGCCACACTGACCCAAATCAACTGGAAATCACCTAATCCATGCTACTTGACAAGATATATCCATTAGATTGCGAGTTTTGAGACCTTCATGCTTTTATTGCTTTAAAGTGCTTTTCCTGAATGGCCTTTTTCAATGCATTTACATTGTTTTGCATTGTACTAGTTCAAATAACGTGACTTTGACTTACATTTCAGCCTAAAACAGGCCACACTGACCCAAATCAATGGGAAATTACCGAATCCAAGCTACTTGACAAGATTTAGCCATTAGATTTCGATTATTGAGACCTTAATTCTTTTATTGCTTTAAAGTGCTTTTTAGCTCCTGGATGGCCGTTTTCAATGCTTTTTCACAGTTTGTCATTGTACTGGTTCACATTACATGACTTTGAATTAGATTTCAGCCTAAAAAAGGCCACACTGACCCAAAACAACTGGAAATCACCTAATCCATGCTACTTGACAAGATATATCCATTAGATTGCGAGTTTTGAGACCTTCATGCTTTTATTGCTTTAAAGTGCTTTTCCTGAATGGCCTTTTTCAATGCATTTACATTGTTTTGCATTGTACTAGTTCAAATAACGTGACTTTGACTTACATTTCAGCCTAAAACAGGCCACACTGACCCAAATCAATGGGAAATTACCGAATCCAAGCTACTTGACAAGATTTAGCCATTAGATTTCGATTATTGAGACCTTAATTCTTTTATTGCTTTAAAGTGCTTTTTAGCTCCTGGATGGCCGTTTTCAATGCTTTTTCACAGTTTGTCATTGTACTGGTTCACATTACATGACTTTGAATTAGATTTCAGCCTAAAAAAGGCCACACTGACCCAAAACAACTGGAAATCACCTAATCCATGCTACTTGACAAGATATATCCATTAGATTGCGAGTTTTGAGACTTTCATTCTTTTATTTTTTTAAACTGCTTTTCAGCTCATGAATGGCCGTTTTCAATGCATTTACGTTGTTTGGCATTGTACTGGTTCACATTACATGACTTTGACTTACATTTCAGCCTAAAACAGGCCAAACTGACCAAAATCAACTGGAAATCACCTAATCCATGCTACTTGACAAGATATATCCATTAGATTGCGAGTTTTGAGACTTTAATTCTTTTATTGTTTTAAAGTACTTTTGAGCTCCTGAATGGCCGTTTACAATGCATTTACACTGTTTGGCATTGTACTGGTTCACATTACATGACTTTGACTTACATTTCAGCCTAAAACAGGCCAAACTGACCAAAATCAACTGGAAATCACCTAATCCATGCTACTTGACAAGATATATCCATTAGATTGCGAGTTTTGAGACTTTCATGCTTTTATTGCTTTAAAGTGCTTTTCCTGAATGGCCGTTTTCTATACATTTACATTGTTTTGCATTGTACTAGTTCAAATAACGTGACTTTGACTTACATTTCAGCCTAAAACAGGCCACACTGACCCAAATCAACTGGAAATCACCTAATCCATGCTACTTGACAAGATATATCCATTAGATTGCGAGTTTTGAGACTTTCATTCTTTTATTTTTTTAAACTGCTTTTCAGCTCATGAATGGCCGTTTTCAATGCATTTACGTTGTTTGGCATTGTACTGGTTCACATTACATGACTTTGACTTACATTTCAGCCTAAAACAGGCCAAACTGACCAAAATCAACTGGAAATCACCTAATCCATGCTACTTGACAAGATATATCCATTAGATTGCGAGTTTTGAGACTTTAATTCTTTTATTGTTTTAAAGTACTTTTGAGCTCCTGAATGGCCGTTTACAATGCATTTACACTGTTTGGCATTGTACTGGTTCACATTACATGACTTTGACTTACATTTCAGCCTAAAACAGGCCAAACTGACCAAAATCAACTGGAAATCACCTAATCCATGCTACTTGACCAAATTTAGCCTTAAGATTCTGAGTTTTGACTTTCATGCTTTTATTGCTTTAAAGTGCTTTTTAGCTCCTGGATGGCCGTTTTCAATGCATTTTCACTCTTTGTCATTGTACTGGTTCACATTACATGGCTTTGAATTAGATGTCAGCCTAAAACAGGCCACACTGACCCAAATCAACTGGAAATCACCTAATCCATGCTACTTGACAAGATATATCCATTAGATTGCGAGTTTTGAGACCTTCATGCTTTTATTGCTTTAAAGTGCTTTTCCTGAATGGCCTTTTTCAATGCATTTACATTGTTTTGCATTGTACTAGTTCAAATAACGTGACTTTGACTTACATTTCAGCCTAAAACAGGCCACACTGACCCAAATCAATGGGAAATTACCGAATCCAAGCTACTTGACAAGATTTAGCCATTAGATTTCGATTATTGAGACCTTAATTCTTTTATTGCTTTAAAGTGCTTTTTAGCTCCTGGATGGCCGTTTTCAATGCTTTTTCACAGTTTGTCATTGTACTGGTTCACATTACATGACTTTGAATTAGATTTCAGCCTAAAAAAGGCCACACTGACCCAAAACAACTGGAAATCACCTAATCCATGCTACTTGACAAGATATATCCATTAGATTGCGAGTTTTGAGACTTTCATTCTTTTATTTTTTTAAACTGCTTTTCAGCTCATGAATGGCCGTTTTCAATGACTTTACGTTGTTTGGCATTGTACTGGTTCACATTACATGACTTTGACTTACATTTCAGCCTAAAACAGGCCAAACTGACCAAAATCAACTGGAAATCACCTAATCCATGCTACTTGACAAGATATATCCATTAGATTGCGAGTTTTGAGACTTTAATTCTTTTATTGTTTTAAAGTACTTTTGAGCTCCTGAATGGCCGTTTACAATGCATTTACACTGTTTGGCATTGTACTGGTTCACATTACATGACTTTGACTTACATTTCAGCCTAAAACAGGCCAAACTGACCAAAATCAACTGGAAATCACCTAATCCATGCTACTTGACAAGATATATCCATTAGATTGCGAGTTTTGAGACTTTCATGCTTTTATTGCTTTAAAGTGCTTTTCCTGAATGGCCGTTTTCTATGCATTTACATTGTTTTGCATTGTACTAGTTCAAATAACGTGACTTTGACTTACATTTCAGCCTAAAACAGGCCAAACTGACCAAAATCAACTGGAAATCACCTAATCCATGCTACTTGACAAGATATATCCATTAGATTGCGAGTTTTGAGACTTTAATTCTTTTATTGTTTTAAAGTACTTTTGAGCTCCTGAATGGCCGTTTACAATGCATTTACACTGTTTGGCATTGTACTGGTTCACATTACATGACTTTGACTTTACATTTCAGCCTAAAACAGGCCAAACTGACCAAAATCAACTGGAAATCACCTAATCCATGCTACTTGACAAGATATATCCATTAGATTGCGAGTTTTGAGACTTTCATGCTTTTTTATTGCTTTAAAGTGCTTTTCCTGAATGGCCGTTTTCTATGCATTTACATTGTTTTGCATTGTACTAGTTCAAATAACGTGACTTTGACTTACATTTCAGCCTAAAACAGGCCACACTGACCCAAATCAACTGGAAATCACCTAATCCATGCTACTTGACAAGATATATCCATTAGATTGCGAGTTTTGAGACTTTCATGCTTTTTTATTGCTTTAAAGTGCTTTTCCTGAATGGCCGTTTTCAATGCATTTACATTGTTTTGCATTGTACTGGTTCAAATAACGTGACTTTGACTCACATTTCAGCCTAAAACAGGCCACACTGACCAAATCAACTGGAAATCACCTAATCCATGCTACTTGACAAGATATATCCATTAGATTGCGAGTTTTGAGACTTAAATTCTTTTATTGTTTTAAAGTGCTTTTTAGCTCCTGGATGGCCATTTTCAATGCATTTACACTGTTTGGCATTGTACTGGTTCACATTACATTACATGACTTTGACTTACATTTCAGCCTAAAACAGGCCACACTGACCCAAATCAACTGGAAATCACCTAATCCATGCTACTTGACTAAATTTAGCCTTAAGATTCTGAGTTTTGACTCTCATGCTTTTATTGCTTTAAAATGCTTTTCAGCTCCTGAATGGCCGTTTTCAATGCGTTTACATGGTTTTGCATTGTTCTAGTTCAAATAACATGACTTTGACTTAGATTTCATCTTAAAACAGGCCACACTGTCTCAAATAAACTGGAAATTTCCGAATCCATGCTACTTGACAAGATTTATCCATTAGATTGCGAGTTTTGAGACTAATTCTTTTATTGTTTTAAAGTGCTTTTCAGCTCATGAACGGCCGTTTTCAATGTATTTACGTTGTTTGGCATTGTACTGGTTCACATTACATGACTTTGACTTACATTTCAGCCTAAAACAGGCCAAACTGACCAAAATCAACTGGAAATCACCTAATCCATGCTACTTGACCAAATTTAGCCTTAAGATTCTGAGTTTTGACTTTCATGCTTTTATTGCTTTAAAGTGCTTTTTAGCTCCTGGATGGCCGTTTTCAATGCATTTTCACTGTTTGTCATTGTACTGGTTCACATTATATGACTTTGAATTAGATGTCAGCCAAAACAGGCCACACTGACCCAAATCAACTGGAAATCACCTAATCCATGCCAATTCTTTTATTGTTTTAAAGTGCTTTTCAGCTCATGAATGGCCGTTTTCAATGCATTTACGTTGTTTGGCATTGTACTGGTTCACATTACATGACTTTGACTTACATTTCAGCCTAAAACAGGCCAAACTGACCAAAATCAACTGGAAATCACCTAATCCATGCTACTTGACCAAATTTAGCCTTAAGATTCTGAGTTTTGACTTTCATGCTTTTATTGCTTTAAAGTGCTTTTTAGCTCCTGGATGGCCGTTTTCAATGCATTTTCACTCTTTGTCATTGTACTGGTTCACATTACATGGCTTTGAATTAGATGTCAGCCTAAAACAGGCCACACTGACCCAAATCAACTGGAAATCACCTAATCCATGCTACTTGACAAGATATATCCATTAGATTGCGAGTTTTGAGACCTTCATGCTTTTATTGCTTTAAAGTGCTTTTCCTGAATGGCCTTTTTCAATGCATTTACATTGTTTTGCATTGTACTAGTTCAAATAACGTGACTTTGACTTACATTTCAGCCTAAAACAGGCCACACTGACCCAAATCAATGGGAAATTACCGAATCCAAGCTACTTGACAAGATTTAGCCATTAGATTGCGAGTTTTGAGACTTTCATTCTTTTATTTTTTTAAACTGCTTTTCAGCTCATGAATGGCCGTTTTCAATGCTTTTTCACAGTTTGTCATTGTACTGGTTCACATTACATGACTTTGAATTAGATTTCAGCCTAAAAAAGGCCACACTGACCCAAAACAACTGGAAATCACCTAATCCATGCTACTTGACAAGATATATCCATTAGATTGCGAGTTTTGAGACTTTCATTCTTTTATTTTTTTAAACTGCTTTTCAGCTCATGAATGGCCGTTTTCAATGCATTTACGTTGTTTGGCATTGTACTGGTTCACATTACATGACTTTGACTTACATTTCAGCCTAAAACAGGCCAAACTGACCAAAATCAACTGGAAATCACCTAATCCATGCTACTTGACAAGATATATCCATTAGATTGCGAGTTTTGAGACTTTAATTCTTTTATTGTTTTAAAGTACTTTTGAGCTCCTGAATGGCCGTTTACAATGCATTTACACTGTTTGGCATTGTACTGGTTCACATTACATGACTTTGACTTACATTTCAGCCTAAAACAGGCCAAACTGACCAAAATCAAGTGGAAATCACCTAATCCATGCTACTTGACAAGATATAACCATTAGATTGCGAGTTTTGAGACTTTCATGCTTTTATTGCTTTAAAGTGCTTTTCCTGAATGGCCGTTTTCTATGCATTTACATTGTTTTGCATTGTACTAGTTCAAATAACGTGACTTTGACTTACATTTCAGCCTAAAACAGGCCACACTGACCCAAATCAACTGGAAATCACCTAATCCATGCTACTTGACAAGATATATCCATTAGATTGCGAGTTTTGAGACTTTAATTCTTTTATTGTTTTAAAGTGCTTTTCAGCTCCTGGGTGGCCGTTTTCAATGCATTTACATGGTTTTGCATTGTACTAGTTCAAATAACATGACTTTGACTTACATTTCAGCCTAAAACAGGCCACACTGACCCAATCAACTGGAAATCACCTAATCCATGCTACTTGACAAGATATATCCATTAGATTGCGAGTTTTGAGACTTTCATGCTTTTATTGCTTTAAAGTGCTTTTCCTGAATGGCCGTTTTCAATGCATTTACATTGTTTTGCATTGTACTGGTTCAAATAACGTGACTTTGACTTACATTTCAGCCTAAAACAGGCCACACTGACCAAATCAACTGGAAATCACCTAATCCATGCTACTTGACAAGATATATCCATTAGATTGCGAGTTTTGAGACTTAAATTCTTTTATTGTTTTAAAGTGCTTTTTAGCTCCTGGATGGCCATTTTCAATGCATTTACACTGTTTGGCATTGTACTGGTTCACATTACATGACTTTGACTTACATTTCAGCCTAAAACAGGCCACACTGACCCAAATCAACTGGAAATCACCTAATCCATGCTACTTGACAAGATTTAGCCATTGGATTTCGATTTTTGAGACCTTAATTCTTTTATTGCCTTAAAGTGCTTTTTAGCTCCTGGATGGCCGTTTTCAATGCATTTTCACAGTTTGTCATTGTACTGGTTCACATTACATGACTTTGAATTAGATTTCAGCCTAAAAAAGGCCACACTGACCCAAAACAATTGGAACTCACCTAATCCATGCTACTTGACAAGATTTATCCATTAGATTCTCAGTTTTGAGATTTTCATGCTTTTATTGCTTTAAAGTGCTTTTCAGCTCCTGGGTGTCCGTTTTCAATGCATTTACATCGTTTTGCAATGTACTAGTTCAAATAACATGACTTTGACTTACATTTCAGCCTAAAACAGGCCACACTGACCCAATCAACTGGAAATCACCTAATCCATGCTACTTGACAAGATATATCCATTAGATTGCGAGTTTTGAGACTTTCATGCTTTTATTGCTTTAAAGTGCTTTTCCTGAATGGCCGTTTTCAATGCATTTACATTGTTTTGCATTGTACTGGTTCAAATAACGTGACTTTGACTTACATTTCAGCCTAAAACAGGCCACACTGACCAAATCAACTGGAAATCACCTAATCCATGCTACTTGACAAGATTTATCCATTAGATTGCGAGTTTTGAGACTAATTCTTTTATTGTTTTAAAGTGCTTTTCAGCTCATGAATGGCCGTTTTCAATGCATTTACGTTGTTTGACATTGTACTGGTTCACATTACATGACTTTGACTTACATTTCAGCCTAAAACAGGCCACACTGTCCCAAATAAACTGGAAATTACCGAATCCAAGCTACTTGACAAGATTTAGCCATTGGATTTCGATTTTTGAGACCTTAATTCTTTTATTGCCTTAAAGTGCTTTTTAGCTCCTGGATGGCCGTTTTCAATGCATTTTCACAGTTTGTCATTGTACTGGTTCACATTACATGACTTTGAATTAGATTTCAGCCTAAAAAAGGCCACACTGACCCAAAACAATTGGAACTCACCTAATCCATGCTACTTGACAAGATTTATCCATTAGATTCTCAGTTTTGAGATTTTCATGCTTTTATTGCTTTAAAGTGCTTTTCAGCTCCTGGGTGTCCGTTTTCAATGCATTTACATCGTTTTGCAATGTACTAGTTCAAATAACATGACTTTGACTTACATTTCAGCCTAAAACAGGCCACACTGACCCAATCAACTGGAAATCACCTAATCCATGCTACTTGACAAGATATATCCATTAGATTGCGAGTTTTGAGACTTTCATGCTTTTATTGCTTTAAAGTGCTTTTCCTGAATGGCCGTTTTCAATGCATTTACATTGTTTTGCATTGTACTGGTTCAAATAACGTGACTTTGACTTACATTTCAGCCTAAAACAGGCCACACTGACCAAATCAACTGGAAATCACCTAATCCATGCTACTTGACAAGATATATCCATTAGATTGCGAGTTTTGAGACTTAAATTCTTTTATTGTTTTAAAGTGCTTTTTAGCTCCTGGATGGCCATTTTCAATGCATTTACACTGTTTGGCATTGTACTGGTTCACATTACATGACTTTGACTTACATTTCAGCCTAAAACAGGCCACACTGACCCAAATCAACTGGAAATCACCTAATCCATGCTACTTGACAAGATATATCCATTAGATTGCGAGTTTTGAGACTTTAATTCTTTTATTGTTTTAAAGTGCTTTTCAGCTCCTGGGTGGCCGTTTTCAATGCATTTACATGGTTTTGCATTGTACTAGTTCAAATAACATGACTTTGACTTACATTTCAGCCTAAAACAGGCCACACTGACCCAATCAACTGGAAATCACCTAATCCATGCTACTTGACAAGATATATCCATTAGATTGCGAGTTTTGAGACTTTCATGCTTTTATTGCTTTAAAGTGCTTTTCCTGAATGGCCGTTTTCAATGCATTTACATTGTTTTGCATTGTACTGGTTCAAATAACGTGACTTTGACTCACATTTCAGCCTAAAACAGGCCACACTGACCAAATCAACTGGAAATCACCTAATCCATGCTACTTGACAAGATATATCCATTAGATTGCGAGTTTTGAGACTTAAATTCTTTTATTGTTTTAAAGTGCTTTTTAGCTCCTGGATGGCCATTTTCAATGCATTTACACTGTTTGGCATTGTACTGGTTCACATTACATTACATGACTTTGACTTACATTTCAGCCTAAAACAGGCCACACTGACCCAAATCAACTGGAAATCACCTAATCCATGCTACTTGACTAAATTTAGCCTTAAGATTCTGAGTTTTGACTCTCATGCTTTTATTGCTTTAAAATGCTTTTCAGCTCCTGAATGGCCGTTTTCAATGCGTTTACATGGTTTTGCATTGTTCTAGTTCAAATAACATGACTTTGACTTAGATTTCATCTTAAAACAGGCCACACTGTCTCAAATAAACTGGAAATTTCCGAATCCATGCTACTTGACAAGATTTATCCATTAGATTGCGAGTTTTGAGACTAATTCTTTTATTGTTTTAAAGTGCTTTTCAGCTCATGAACGGCCGTTTTCAATGTATTTACGTTGTTTGGCATTGTACTGGTTCACATTACATGACTTTGACTTACATTTCAGCCTAAAACAGGCCACACTGACCAAAATCAACTGGAAATCACCTAATCCATGCTACTTGACCAAATTTAGCCTTAAGATTCTGAGTTTTGACTTTCATGCTTTTATTGCTTTAAAGTGCTTTTTAGCTCCTGGATGGCCGTTTTCAATGCATTTTCACTGTTTGTCATTGTACTGGTTCACATTATATGACTTTGAATTAGATGTCAGCCAAAACAGGCCACACTGACCCAAATCAACTGGAAATCACCTAATCCATGCCAATTCTTTTATTGTTTTAAAGTGCTTTTCAGCTCATGAATGGCCGTTTTCAATGCATTTACGTTGTTTGGCATTGTACTGGTTCACATTACATGACTTTGACTTACATTTCAGCCTAAAACAGGCCAAACTGACCAAAATCAACTGGAAATCACCTAATCCATGCTACTTGACCAAATTTAGCCTTAAGATTCTGAGTTTTGACTTTCATGCTTTTATTGCTTTAAAGTGCTTTTTAGCTCCTGGATGGCCGTTTTCAATGCATTTTCACTCTTTGTCATTGTACTGGTTCACATTACATGGCTTTGAATTAGATGTCAGCCTAAAACAGGCCACACTGACCCAAATCAACTGGAAATCACCTAATCCATGCTACTTGACAAGATATATCCATTAGATTGCGAGTTTTGAGACCTTCATGCTTTTATTGCTTTAAAGTGCTTTTCCTGAATGGCCTTTTTCAATGCATTTACATTGTTTTGCATTGTACTAGTTCAAATAACGTGACTTTGACTTACATTTCAGCCTAAAACAGGCCACACTGACCCAAATCAATGGGAAATTACCGAATCCAAGCTACTTGACAAGATTTAGCCATTAGATTGCGAGTTTTGAGACTTTCATTCTTTTATTTTTTTAAACTGCTTTTCAGCTCATGAATGGCCGTTTTCAATGCTTTTTCACAGTTTGTCATTGTACTGGTTCACATTACATGACTTTGAATTAGATTTCAGCCTAAAAAAGGCCACACTGACCCAAAACAACTGGAAATCACCTAATCCATGCTACTTGACAAGATATATCCATTAGATTGCGAGTTTTGAGACTTTCATTCTTTTATTTTTTTAAACTGCTTTTCAGCTTATGAATGGCCGTTTTCAATGCATTTACGTTGTTTGGCATTGTACTGGTTCACATTACATGACTTTGACTTACATTTCAGCCTAAAACAGGCCAAACTGACCAAAATCAACTGGAAATCACCTAATCCATGCTACTTGACAAGATATATCCATTAGATTGCGAGTTTTGAGACTTTAATTCTTTTATTGTTTTAAAGTACTTTTGAGCTCCTGAATGGCCGTTTACAATGCATTTACACTGTTTGGCATTGTACTGGTTCACATTACATGACTTTGACTTACATTTCAGCCTAAAACAGGCCACACTGACCCAAATCAACTGGAAATCACCTAATCCATGCTACTTGACAAGATATATCCATTAGATTGCGAGTTTTGAGACCTTCATGCTTTTATTGCTTTAAAGTGCTTTTCCTGAATGGCCTTTTTCAATGCATTTACATTGTTTTGCATTGTACTAGTTCAAATAACGTGACTTTGACTTACATTTCAGCCTAAAACAGGCCACACTGACCCAAATCAATGGGAAATTACCGAATCCAAGCTACTTGACAAGATTTAGCCATTAGATTGCGAGTTTTGAGACTTTCATTCTTTTATTTTTTTAAACTGCTTTTCAGCTCATGAATGGCCGTTTTCAATGCTTTTTCACAGTTTGTCATTGTACTGGTTCACATTACATGACTTTGAATTAGATTTCAGCCTAAAAAAGGCCACACTGACCCAAAACAACTGGAAATCACCTAATCCATGCTACTTGACAAGATATATCCATTAGATTGCGAGTTTTGAGACTTTCATTCTTTTATTTTTTTAAACTGCTTTTCAGCTCATGAATGGCCGTTTTCAATGCATTTACGTTGTTTGGCATTGTACTGGTTCACATTACATGACTTTGACTTACATTTCAGCCTAAAACAGGCCAAACTGACCAAAATCAACTGGAAATCACCTAATCCATGCTACTTGACAAGATATATCCATTAGATTGCGAGTTTTGAGACTTTAATTCTTTTATTGTTTTAAAGTACTTTTGAGCTCCTGAATGGCCGTTTACAATGCATTTACACTGTTTGGCATTGTACTGGTTCACATTACATGACTTTGACTTACATTTCAGCCTAAAACAGGCCAAACTGACCAAAATCAACTGGAAATCACCTAATCCATGCTACTTGACAAGATATATCCATTAGATTGCGAGTTTTGAGACTTTCATGCTTTTATTGCTTTAAAGTGCTTTTCCTGAATGGCCGTTTTCTATGCATTTACATTGTTTTGCATTGTACTAGTTCAAATAACGTGACTTTGACTTACATTTCAGCCTAAAACAGGCCACACTGACCCAAATCAACTGGAAATCACCTAATCCATGCTACTTGACAAGATATATCCATTAGATTGCGAGTTTTGAGACTTTAATTCTTTTATTGTTTTAAAGTGCTTTTCAGCTCCTGGGTGGCCGTTTTCAATGCATTTACATGGTTTTGCATTGTACTAGTTCAAATAACATGACTTTGACTTACATTTCAGCCTAAAACAGGCCACACTGACCCAATCAACTGGAAATCACCTAATCCATGCTACTTGACAAGATATATCCATTAGATTGCGAGTTTTGAGACTTTCATGCTTTTATTGCTTTAAAGTGCTTTTCCTGAATGGCCGTTTTCAATGCATTTACATTGTTTTGCATTGTACTGGTTCAAATAACGTGACTTTGACTTACATTTCAGCCTAAAACAGGCCACACTGACCAAATCAACTGGAAATCACCTAATCCATGCTACTTGACAAGATATATCCATTAGATTGCGAGTTTTGAGACTTAAATTCTTTTATTGTTTTAAAGTGCTTTTTAGCTCCTGGATGGCCATTTTCAATGCATTTACACTGTTTGGCATTGTACTGGTTCACATTACATGACTTTGACTTACATTTCAGCCTAAAACAGGCCACACTGACCCAAATCAACTGGAAATCACCTAATCCATGCTACTTGACAAGATTTAGCCATTGGATTTCGATTTTTGAGACCTTAATTCTTTTATTGCCTTAAAGTGCTTTTTAGCTCCTGGATGGCCGTTTTCAATGCATTTTCACAGTTTGTCATTGTACTGGTTCACATTACATGACTTTGAATTAGATTTCAGCCTAAAACAGGCCACACTGACCCAAAACAATTGGAACTCACCTAATCCATGCTACTTGACAAGATTTATCCATTAGATTCTCAGTTTTGAGATTTTCATGCTTTTATTGCTTTAAAGTGCTTTTCAGCTCCTGGGTGTCCGTTTTCAATGCATTTACATCGTTTTGCAATGTACTAGTTCAAATAACATGACTTTGACTTACATTTCAGCCTAAAACAGGCCACACTGACCCAATCAACTGGAAATCACCTAATCCATGCTACTTGACAAGATATATCCATTAGATTGCGAGTTTTGAGACTTTCATGCTTTTATTGCTTTAAAGTGCTTTTCCTGAATGGCCGTTTTCAATGCATTTACATTGTTTTGCATTGTACTGGTTCAAATAACGTGACTTTGACTTACATTTCAGCCTAAAACAGGCCACACTGACCAAATCAACTGGAAATCACCTAATCCATGCTACTTGACAAGATATATCCATTAGATTGCGAGTTTTGAGACTTAAATTCTTTTATTGTTTTAAAGTGCTTTTTAGCTCCTGGATGGCCATTTTCAATGCATTTACACTGTTTGGCATTGTACTGGTTCACATTACATGACTTTGACTTACATTTCAGCCTAAAACAGGCCACACTGACCCAAATCAACTGGAAATCACCTAATCCATGCTACTTGACAAGATTTATCCATTAGATTCTCAGTTTTGAGATTTTCATGCTTTTATTGCTTTAAAGTGCTTTTCAGCTCCTGGGTGTCCGTTTTCAATGCATTTACATCGTTTTGCAATGTACTAGTTCAAATAACATGACTTTGACTTACATTTCAGCCTAAAACAGGCCACACTGACCCAATCAACTGGAAATCACCTAATCCATGCTACTTGACAAGATATATCCATTAGATTGCGAGTTTTGAGACTTTAATTCTTTTATTGTTTTAAAGTGCTTTTCAGCTCCTGGGTGGCCGTTTTCAATGCATTTACATGGTTTTGCATTGTACTAGTTCAAATAACATGACTCTGACTTACATTTCAGCCTAAAACAGGCCACACTGACCCAATCAACTGGAAATCACCTAATCCATGCTACTTGACAAGATATATCCATTAGATTGCGAGTTTTGAGACTTTCATGCTTTTATTGCTTTAAAGTGCTTTTCCTGAATGGCCGTTTTCAATGCATTTACATTGTTTTGCATTGTACTGGTTCAAATAACGTGACTTTGACTTACATTTCAGCCTAAAACAGGCCACACTGACCAAATCAACTGGAAATCACCTAATCCATGCTACTTGACAAGATATATCCATTAGATTGCGAGTTTTGAGACTTAAATTCTTTTATTGTTTTAAAGTGCTTTTTAGCTCCTGGATGGCCATTTTCAATGCATTTACACTGTTTGGCATTGTACTGGTTCACATTACATGACTTTGACTTACATTTCAGCCTAAAACAGGCCACACTGACCCAAATCAACTGGAAATCACCTAATCCATGCTACTTGACTAAATTTAGCCTTAAGATTCTGAGTTTTGACTCTCATGCTTTTATTGCTTTAAAATGCTTTTCAGCTCCTGAATGGCCGTTTTCAATGCGTTTACATGGTTTTGCATTGTTCTAGTTCAAATAACATGACTTTGACTTAGATTTCATCTTAAAACAGGCCACACTGTCTCAAATAAACTGGAAATTTCCGAATCCATGCTACTTGACAAGATTTATCCATTAGATTGCGAGTTTTGAGACTAATTCTTTTATTGTTTTAAAGTGCTTTTCAGCTCATGAACGGCCGTTTTCAATGTATTTACGTTGTTTGGCATTGTACTGGTTCACATTACATGACTTTGACTTACATTTCAGCCTAAAACAGGCCACACTGACCCAATCAACTGGAAATCACCTAATCCATGCTACTTGACAAGATATATCCATTAGATTGCGAGTTTTGAGACTTTCATGCTTTTATTGCTTTAAAGTGCTTTTCCTGAATGGCCGTTTTCAATGCATTTACATTGTTTTGCATTGTACTGGTTCAAATAACGTGACTTTGACTTACATTTCAGCCTAAAACAGGCCACACTGACCAAATCAACTGGAAATCACCTAATCCATGCTACTTGACAAGATATATCCATTAGATTGCGAGTTTTGAGACTTAAATTCTTTTATTGTTTTAAAGTGCTTTTTAGCTCCTGGATGGCCATTTTCAATGCATTTACACTGTTTGGCATTGTACTGGTTCACATTACATGACTTTGACTTACATTTCAGCCTAAAACAGGCCACACTGACCCAAATCAACTGGAAATCACCTAATCCATGCTACTTGACTAAATTTAGCCTTAAGATTCTGAGTTTTGACTCTCATGCTTTTATTGCTTTAAAATGCTTTTCAGCTCCTGAATGGCCGTTTTCAATGCGTTTACATGGTTTTGCATTGTTCTAGTTCAAATAACATGACTTTGACTTAGATTTCATCTTAAAACAGGCCACACTGTCTCAAATAAACTGGAAATTTCCGAATCCATGCTACTTGACAAGATTTATCCATTAGATTGCGAGTTTTGAGACTAATTCTTTTATTGTTTTAAAGTGCTTTTCAGCTCATGAACGGCCGTTTTCAATGTATTTACGTTGTTTGGCATTGTACTGGTTCACATTACATGACTTTGACTTACATTTCAGCCTAAAACAGGCCACACTGACCCAATCAACTGGAAATCACCTAATCCATGCTACTTGACAAGATATATCCATTAGATTGCGAGTTTTGAGACTTTCATGCTTTTATTGCTTTAAAGTGCTTTTCCTGAATGGCCGTTTTCAATGCATTTACATTGTTTTGCATTGTACTGGTTCAAATAACGTGACTTTGACTTACATTTCAGCCTAAAACAGGCCACACTGACCAAATCAACTGGAAATCACCTAATCCATGCTACTTGACAAGATATATCCATTAGATTGCGAGTTTTGAGACTTAAATTCTTTTATTGTTTTAAAGTGCTTTTTAGCTCCTGGATGGCCATTTTCAATGCATTTACACTGTTTGGCATTGTACTGGTTCACATTACATGACTTTGACTTACATTTCAGCCTAAAACAGGCCACACTGACCCAAATCAACTGGAAATCACCTAATCCATGCTACTTGACAAGATTTATCCATTAGATTCTCAGTTTTGAGATTTTCATGCTTTTATTGCTTTAAAGTGCTTTTCAGCTCCTGGGTGTCCGTTTTCAATGCATTTACATGGTTTTGCAATGTACTAGTTCAAATAACATGACTTTGACTTACATTTCAGCCTAAAACAGGCCACACTGACCCAATCAACTGGAAATCACCTAATCCATGCTACTTGACAAGATATATCCATTAGATTGCGAGTTTTGAGACTTTCATGCTTTTATTGCTTTAAAGTGCTTTTCCTGAATGGCCGTTTTCAATGCATTTACAGTGTTTTGCATTGTACTGGTTCAAATAACGTGACTTTGACTTACATTTCAGCCTAAAACAGGCCACACTGACCAAATCAACTGGAAATCACCTAATCCATGCTACTTGACAAGATATATCCATTAGATTGCGAGTTTTGAGACTTAAATTCTTTTATTGTTTTAAAGTGCTTTTTAGCTCCTGGATGGCCATTTTCAATGCATTTACACTGTTTGGCATTGTACTGGTTCACATTACATGACTTTGACTTACATTTCAGCCTAAAACAGGCCACACTGACCCAAATCAACTGGAAATCACCTAATCCATGCTACTTGACAAGATTTAGCCATTGGATTTCGATTTTTGAGACCTTAATTCTTTTATTGCCTTAAAGTGCTTTTTAGCTCCTGGATGGCCGTTTTCAATGCATTTTCACAGTTTGTCATTGTACTGGTTCACATTACATGACTTTGAATTAGATTTCAGCCTAAAAAAGGCCACACTGACCCAAAACAATTGGAACTCACCTAATCCATGCTACTTGACAAGATTTATCCATTAGATTCTCAGTTTTGAGATTTTCATGCTTTTATTGCTTTAAAGTGCTTTTCAGCTCCTGGGTGTCCGTTTTCAATGCATTTACATCGTTTTGCAATGTACTAGTTCAAATAACATGACTTTGACTTACATTTCAGCCTAAAACAGGCCACACTGACCCAATCAACTGGAAATCACCTAATCCATGCTACTTGACAAGATATATCCATTAGATTGCGAGTTTTGAGACTTTCATGCTTTTATTGCTTTAAAGTGCTTTTCCTGAATGGCCGTTTTCAATGCATTTACATTGTTTTGCATTGTACTGGTTCAAATAACGTGACTTTGACTTACATTTCAGCCTAAAACAGGCCACACTGACCAAATCAACTGGAAATCACCTAATCCATGCTACTTGACAAGATATATCCATTAGATTGCGAGTTTTGAGACTTAAATTCTTTTATTGTTTTAAAGTGCTTTTTAGCTCCTGGATGGCCATTTTCAATGCATTTACACTGTTTGGCATTGTACTGGTTCACATTACATGACTTTGACTTACATTTCAGCCTAAAACAGGCCACACTGACCCAAATCAACTGGAAATCACCTAATCCATGCTACTTGACAAGATTTATCCATTAGATTCTCAGTTTTGAGATTTTCATGCTTTTATTGCTTTAAAGTGCTTTTCAGCTCCTGGGTGTCCGTTTTCAATGCATTTACATCGTTTTGCAATGTACTAGTTCAAATAACATGACTTTGACTTACATTTCAGCCTAAAACAGGCCACACTGACCCAATCAACTGGAAATCACCTAATCCATGCTACTTGACAAGATATATCCATTAGATTGCGAGTTTTGAGACTTTAATTCTTTTATTGTTTTAAAGTGCTTTTCAGCTCCTGGGTGGCCGTTTTCAATGCATTTACATGGTTTTGCATTGTACTAGTTCAAATAACATGACTTTGACTTACATTTCAGCCTAAAACAGGCCACACTGACCCAATCCCACACTGACCCAATCAACTGGAAATCACCTAATCCATGCTACTTGACAAGATATATCCATTAGATTGCGAGTTTTGAGACTTTCATGCTTTTATTGCTTTAAAGTGCTTTTCCTGAATGGCCATTTTCAATGCATTTACACTGTTTGGCATTGTACTGGTTCACATTACATGACTTTGACTTACATTTCAGCCTAAAACAGGCCACACTGACCCAAATCAACTGGAAATCACCTAATCCATGCTACTTGACAAGATTTATCCATTAGATTCTCAGTTTTGAGATTTTCATGCTTTTATTGCTTTAAAGTGCTTTTCAGCTCCTGGGTGTCCGTTTTCAATGCATTTACATGGTTTTGCAATGTACTAGTTCAAATAACATGACTTTGACTTACATTTCAGCCTAAAACAGGCCACACTGACCCAATCAACTGGAAATCACCTAATCCATGCTACTTGACAAGATATATCCATTAGATTGCGAGTTTTGAGACTTTCATGCTTTTATTGCTTTAAAGTGCTTTTCCTGAATGGCCGTTTTCAATGCATTTACAGTGTTTTGCATTGTACTGGTTCAAATAACGTGACTTTGACTTACATTTCAGCCTAAAACAGGCCACACTGACCAAATCAACTGGAAATCACCTAATCCATGCTACTTGACAAGATATATCCATTAGATTGCGAGTTTTGAGACTTAAATTCTTTTATTGTTTTAAAGTGCTTTTTAGCTCCTGGATGGCCATTTTCAATGCATTTACACTGTTTGGCATTGTACTGGTTCACATTACATGACTTTGACTTACATTTCAGCCTAAAACAGGCCACACTGACCCAAATCAACTGGAAATCACCTAATCCATGCTACTTGACAAGATTTAGCCATTGGATTTCGATTTTTGAGACCTTAATTCTTTTATTGCCTTAAAGTGCTTTTTAGCTCCTGGATGGCCGTTTTCAATGCATTTTCACAGTTTGTCATTGTACTGGTTCACATTACATGACTTTGAATTAGATTTCAGCCTAAAAAAGGCCACACTGACCCAAAACAATTGGAACTCACCTAATCCATGCTACTTGACAAGATTTATCCATTAGATTCTCAGTTTTGAGATTTTCATGCTTTTATTGCTTTAAAGTGCTTTTCAGCTCCTGGGTGTCCGTTTTCAATGCATTTACATCGTTTTGCAATGTACTAGTTCAAATAACATGACTTTGACTTACATTTCAGCCTAAAACAGGCCACACTGACCCAATCAACTGGAAATCACCTAATCCATGCTACTTGACAAGATATATCCATTAGATTGCGAGTTTTGAGACTTTCATGCTTTTATTGCTTTAAAGTGCTTTTCCTGAATGGCCGTTTTCAATGCATTTACATTGTTTTGCATTGTACTGGTTCAAATAACGTGACTTTGACTTACATTTCAGCCTAAAACAGGCCACACTGACCAAATCAACTGGAAATCACCTAATCCATGCTACTTGACAAGATATATCCATTAGATTGCGAGTTTTGAGACTTAAATTCTTTTATTGTTTTAAAGTGCTTTTTAGCTCCTGGATGGCCATTTTCAATGCATTTACACTGTTTGGCATTGTACTGGTTCACATTACATGACTTTGACTTACATTTCAGCCTAAAACAGGCCACACTGACCCAAATCAACTGGAAATCACCTAATCCATGCTACTTGACAAGATTTATCCATTAGATTCTCAGTTTTGAGATTTTCATGCTTTTATTGCTTTAAAGTGCTTTTCAGCTCCTGGGTGTCCGTTTTCAATGCATTTACATCGTTTTGCAATGTACTAGTTCAAATAACATGACTTTGACTTACATTTCAGCCTAAAACAGGCCACACTGACCCAATCAACTGGAAATCACCTAATCCATGCTACTTGACAAGATATATCCATTAGATTGCGAGTTTTGAGACTTTAATTCTTTTATTGTTTTAAAGTGCTTTTCAGCTCCTGGGTGGCCGTTTTCAATGCATTTACATGGTTTTGCATTGTACTAGTTCAAATAACATGACTTTGACTTACATTTCAGCCTAAAACAGGCCACACTGACCCAATCCCACACTGACCCAATCAACTGGAAATCACCTAATCCATGCTACTTGACAAGATATATCCATTAGATTGCGAGTTTTGAGACTTTCATGCTTTTATTGCTTTAAAGTGCTTTTCCTGAATGGCCATTTTCAATGCATTTACACTGTTTGGCATTGTACTGGTTCACATTACATGACTTTGACTTACATTTCAGCCTAAAACAGGCCACACTGACCCAAATCAACTGGAAATCACCTAATCCATGCTACTTGACAAGATTTATCCATTAGATTCTCAGTTTTGAGATTTTCATGCTTTTATTGCTTTAAAGTGCTTTTCAGCTCCTGGGTGTCCGTTTTCAATGCATTTACATGGTTTTGCAATGTACTAGTTCAAATAACATGACTTTGACTTACATTTCAGCCTAAAACAGGCCACACTGACCCAATCAACTGGAAATCACCTAATCCATGCTACTTGACAAGATATATCCATTAGATTGCGAGTTTTGAGACTTTCATGCTTTTATTGCTTTAAAGTGCTTTTCCTGAATGGCCGTTTTCAATGCATTTACAGTGTTTTGCATTGTACTGGTTCAAATAACGTGACTTTGACTTACATTTCAGCCTAAAACAGGCCACACTGACCAAATCAACTGGAAATCACCTAATCCATGCTACTTGACAAGATATATCCATTAGATTGCGAGTTTTGAGACTTAAATTCTTTTATTGTTTTAAAGTGCTTTTTAGCTCCTGGATGGCCATTTTCAATGCATTTACACTGTTTGGCATTGTACTGGTTCACATTACATGACTTTGACTTACATTTCAGCCTAAAACAGGCCACACTGACCCAAATCAACAGGAAATCACCTAATCCATGCTACTTGACTAAATTTAGCCTTAAGATTCTGAGTTTTGACTCTCATGCTTTTATCGCTTTAAAATGCTTTTCAGCTCCTGAATGGCCGTTTTCAATGCGTTTACATGGTTTTGCATTGTTCTAGTTCAAATAACATGACTTTGACTTAGATTTCATCTTAAAACAGGCCACACTGTCTCAAATAAACTGGAAATTTCCGAATCCATGCTACTTGACAAGATTTATCCATTAGATTGCGAGTTTTGAGACTAATTCTTTTATTGTTTTAAAGTGCTTTTCAGCTCATGAACGGCCGTTTTCAATGTATTTACGTTGTTTGGCATTGTACTGGTTCACATTACATGACTTTGACTTACATTTCAGCCTAAAACAGGCCAAACTGACCAAAATCAACTGGAAATCACCTAATCCATGCTACTTGACCAAATTTAGCCTTAAGATTCTGAGTTTTGACTTTCATGCTTTTATTGCTTTAAAGTGCTTTTTAGCTCCTGGATGGCCGTTTTCAATGCATTTTCACTGTTTGTCATTGTACTGGTTCACATTATATGACTTTGAATTAGATGTCAGCCAAAACAGGCCACACTGACCCAAATCAACTGGAAATCACCTAATCCATGCCAATTCTTTTATTGTTTTAAAGTGCTTTTCAGCTCATGAATGGCCGTTTTCAATGCATTTACGTTGTTTGGCATTGTACTGGTTCACATTACATGACTTTGACTTACATTTCAGCCTAAAACAGGCCAAACTGACCAAAATCAACTGGAAATCACCTAATCCATGCTACTTGACCAAATTTAGCCTTAAGATTCTGAGTTTTGACTTTCATGCTTTTATTGCTTTAAAGTGCTTTTTAGCTCCTGGATGGCCGTTTTCAATGCATTTTCACTCTTTGTCATTGTACTGGTTCACATTACATGGCTTTGAATTAGATGTCAGCCTAAAACAGGCCACACTGACCCAAATCAACTGGAAATCACCTAATCCATGCTACTTGACAAGATATATTCATTAGATTGCGAGTTTTGAGACCTTCATGCTTTTATTGCTTTAAAGTGCTTTTCCTGAATGGCCTTTTTCAATGCATTTACATTGTTTTGCATTGTACTAGTTCAAATAACGTGACTTTGACTTACATTTCAGCCTAAAACAGGCCACACTGACCCAAATCAATGGGAAATTACCGAATCCAAGCTACTTGACAAGATTTAGCCATTAGATTTCGATTATTGAGACCTTAATTCTTTTATTGCTTTAAAGTGCTTTTTAGCTCCTGGATGGCCGTTTTCAATGCTTTTTCACAGTTTGTCATTGTACTGGTTCACATTACATGACTTTGAATTAGATTTCAGCCTAAAAAAGGCCACACTGACCCAAAACAACTGGAAATCACCTAATCCATGCTACTTGACAAGATATATCCATTAGATTGCGAGTTTTGAGACTTTCATTCTTTTATTTTTTTAAACTGCTTTTCAGCTCATGAATGGCCGTTTTCAATGCATTTACGTTGTTTGGCATTGTACTGGTTCACATTACATGACTTTGACTTACATTTCAGCCTAAAACAGGCCAAACTGACCAAAATCAACTGGAAATCACCTAATCCATGCTACTTGACAAGATATATCCATTAGATTGCGAGTTTTGAGACTTTAATTCTTTTATTGTTTTAAAGTACTTTTGAGCTCCTGAATGGCCGTTTACAATGCATTTACACTGTTTGGCATTGTACTGGTTCACATTACATGACTTTGACTTACATTTCAGCCTAAAACAGGCCAAACTGACCAAAATCAACTGGAAATCACCTAATCCATGCTACTTGACAAGATATATCCATTAGATTGCGAGTTTTGAGACTTTCATGCTTTTATTGCTTTAAAGTGCTTTTCCTGAATGGCCGTTTTCTATGCATTTACATTGTTTTGCATTGTACTAGTTCAAATAACGTGACTTTGACTTACATTTCAGCCTAAAACAGGCCACACTGACCCAAATCAACTGGAAATCACCTAATCCATGCTACTTGACAAGATATATCCATTAGATTGCGAGTTTTGAGACTTTAATTCTTTTATTGTTTTAAAGTGCTTTTCAGCTCCTGGGTGGCCGTTTTCAATGCATTTACATGGTTTTGCATTGTACTAGTTCAAATAACATGACTTTGACTTACATTTCAGCCTAAAACAGGCCACACTGACCCAATCAACTGGAAATCACCTAATCCATGCTACTTGACAAGATATATCCATTAGATTGCGAGTTTTGAGACTTTCATGCTTTTATTGCTTTAAAGTGCTTTTCCTGAATGGCCGTTTTCAATGCATTTACATTGTTTTGCATTGTACTGGTTCAAATAACGTGACTTTGACTTACATTTCAGCCTAAAACAGGCCACACTGACCAAATCAACTGGAAATCACCTAATCCATGCTACTTGACAAGATATATCCATTAGATTGCGAGTTTTGAGACTTAAATTCTTTTATTGTTTTAAAGTGCTTTTTAGCTCCTGGATGGCCATTTTCAATGCATTTACACTGTTTGGCATTGTACTGGTTCACATTACATGACTTTGACTTACATTTCAGCCTAAAACAGGCCACACTGACCCAAATCAACTGGAAATCACCTAATCAATGCTACTTGACAAGATTTAGCAATTGGATTTCGATTTTTGAGACCTTAATTCTTTTATTGCCTTAAAGTGCTTTTTAGCTCCTGGATGGCCGTTTTCAATGCATTTTCACAGTTTGTCATTGTACTGGTTCACATTACATGACTTTGAATTAGATTTCAGCCTAAAAAAGGCCACACTGACCCAAAACAATTGGAACTCACCTAATCCATGCTACTTGACAAGATTTATCCATTAGATTCTCAGTTTTGAGATTTTCATGCTTTTATTGCTTTAAAGTGCTTTTCAGCTCCTGGGTGTCCGTTTTCAATGCATTTACATCGTTTTGCAATGTACTAGTTCAAATAACATGACTTTGACTTACATTTCAGCCTAAAACAGGCCACACTGACCCAATCAACTGGAAATCACCTAATCCATGCTACTTGACAAGATATATCCATTAGATTGCGAGTTTTGAGACTTTCATGCTTTTATTGCTTTAAAGTGCTTTTCCTGAATGGCCGTTTTCAATGCATTTACATTGTTTTGCATTGTACTGGTTCAAATAACGTGACTTTGACTTACATTTCAGCCTAAAACAGGCCACACTGACCAAATCAACTGGAAATCACCTAATCCATGCTACTTGACAAGATATATCCATTAGATTGCGAGTTTTGAGACTTAAATTCTTTTATTGTTTTAAAGTGCTTTTTAGCTCCTGGATGGCCATTTTCAATGCATTTACACTGTTTGGCATTGTACTGGTTCACATTACATGACTTTGACTTACATTTCAGCCTAAAACAGGCCACACTGACCCAAATCAACTGGAAATCACCTAATCCATGCTACTTGACAAGATTTATCCATTAGATTCTCAGTTTTGAGATTTTCATGCTTTTATTGCTTTAAAGTGCTTTTCAGCTCCTGGGTGTCCGTTTTCAATGCATTTACATCGTTTTGCAATGTACTAGTTCAAATAACATGACTTTGACTTACATTTCAGCCTAAAACAGGCCACACTGACCCAATCAACTGGAAATCACCTAATCCATGCTACTTGACAAGATATATCCATTAGATTGCGAGTTTTGAGACTTTAATTCTTTTATTGTTTTAAAGTGCTTTTCAGCTCCTGGGTGGCCGTTTTCAATGCATTTACATGGTTTTGCATTGTACTAGTTCAAATAACATGACTTTGACTTACATTTCAGCCTAAAACAGGCCACACTGACCCAATCCCACACTGACCCAATCAACTGGAAATCACCTAATCCATGCTACTTGACAAGATATATCCATTAGATTGCGAGTTTTGAGACTTTCATGCTTTTATTGCTTTAAAGTGCTTTTCCTGAATGGCCATTTTCAATGCATTTACACTGTTTGGCATTGTACTGGTTCACATTACATGACTTTGACTTACATTTCAGCCTAAAACAGGCCACACTGACCCAAATCAACTGGAAATCACCTAATCCATGCTACTTGACAAGATTTATCCATTAGATTCTCAGTTTTGAGATTTTCATGCTTTTATTGCTTTAAAGTGCTTTTCAGCTCCTGGGTGTCCGTTTTCAATGCATTTACATGGTTTTGCAATGTACTAGTTCAAATAACATGACTTTGACTTACATTTCAGCCTAAAACAGGCCACACTGACCCAATCAACTGGAAATCACCTAATCCATGCTACTTGACAAGATATATCCATTAGATTGCGAGTTTTGAGACTTTCATGCTTTTATTGCTTTAAAGTGCTTTTCCTGAATGGCCGTTTTCAATGCATTTACAGTGTTTTGCATTGTACTGGTTCAAATAACGTGACTTTGACTTACATTTCAGCCTAAAACAGGCCACACTGACCAAATCAACTGGAAATCACCTAATCCATGCTACTTGACAAGATATATCCATTAGATTGCGAGTTTTGAGACTTAAATTCTTTTATTGTTTTAAAGTGCTTTTTAGCTCCTGGATGGCCATTTTCAATGCATTTACACTGTTTGGCATTGTACTGGTTCACATTACATGACTTTGACTTACATTTCAGCCTAAAACAGGCCACACTGACCCAAATCAACAGGAAATCACCTAATCCATGCTACTTGACTAAATTTAGCCTTAAGATTCTGAGTTTTGACTCTCATGCTTTTATCGCTTTAAAATGCTTTTCAGCTCCTGAATGGCCGTTTTCAATGCGTTTACATGGTTTTGCATTGTTCTAGTTCAAATAACATGACTTTGACTTAGATTTCATCTTAAAACAGGCCACACTGTCTCAAATAAACTGGAAATTTCCGAATCCATGCTACTTGACAAGATTTATCCATTAGATTGCGAGTTTTGAGACTAATTCTTTTATTGTTTTAAAGTGCTTTTCAGCTCATGAACGGCCGTTTTCAATGTATTTACGTTGTTTGGCATTGTACTGGTTCACATTACATGACTTTGACTTACATTTCAGCCTAAAACAGGCCAAACTGACCAAAATCAACTGGAAATCACCTAATCCATGCTACTTGACCAAATTTAGCCTTAAGATTCTGAGTTTTGACTTTCATGCTTTTATTGCTTTAAAGTGCTTTTTAGCTCCTGGATGGCCGTTTTCAATGCATTTTCACTGTTTGTCATTGTACTGGTTCACATTATATGACTTTGAATTAGATGTCAGCCAAAACAGGCCACACTGACCCAAATCAACTGGAAATCACCTAATCCATGCCAATTCTTTTATTGTTTTAAAGTGCTTTTCAGCTCATGAATGGCCGTTTTCAATGCATTTACGTTGTTTGGCATTGTACTGGTTCACATTACATGACTTTGACTTACATTTCAGCCTAAAACAGGCCAAACTGACCAAAATCAACTGGAAATCACCTAATCCATGCTACTTGACCAAATTTAGCCTTAAGATTCTGAGTTTTGACTTTCATGCTTTTATTGCTTTAAAGTGCTTTTTAGCTCCTGGATGGCCGTTTTCAATGCATTTTCACTCTTTGTCATTGTACTGGTTCACATTACATGGCTTTGAATTAGATGTCAGCCTAAAACAGGCCACACTGACCCAATCCCACACTGACCCAATCAACTGGAAATCACCTAATCCATGCTACTTGACAAGATATATCCATTAGATTGCGAGTTTTGAGACTTTCATGCATTTACATGGTTTTGCATTGTACTAGTTCAAATAACATGACTTTGACTTACATTTCAGCCTAAAACAGGCCACACTGACCCAATCCCACACTGACCCAATCAACTGGAAATCACCTAATCCATGCTACTTGACAAGATATATCCATTAGATTGCGAGTTTTGAGACTTTCATGCTTTTATTGCTTTAAAGTGCTTTTCCTGAATGGCCGTTTTCAATGCATTTACATTGTTTTGCATTGTACTGGTTCAAATAACGTGACTTTGACTTACATTTCAGCCTAAAACAGGCCACACTGACCAAATCAACTGGAAATCACCTAATCCATGCTACTTGACAAGATATATCCATTAGATTGCGAGTTTTGAGACTTAAATTCTTTTATTGTTTTAAAGTGCTTTTTAGCTCCTGGATGGCCATTTTCAATGCATTTACACTGTTTGGCATTGTACTGGTTCACATTACATGACTTTGACTTACATTTCAGCCTAAAACAGGCCACACTGACCCAAATCAACTGGAAATCACCTAATCCATGCTACTTGACTAAATTTAGCCTTAAGATTCTGAGTTTTGACTCTCATGCTTTTATCGCTTTAAAATGCTTTTCAGCTCCTGAATGGCCGTTTTCAATGCGTTTACATGGTTTTGCATTGTTCTAGTTCAAATAACATGACTTTGACTTAGATTTCATCTTAAAACAGGCCACACTGTCTCAAATAAACTGGAAATTTCCGAATCCATGCTACTTGACAAGATTTATCCATTAGATTGCGAGTTTTGAGACTAATTCTTTTATTGTTTTAAAGTGCTTTTCAGCTCATGAACGGCCGTTTTCAATGTATTTACGTTGTTTGGCATTGTACTGGTTCACATTACATGACTTTGACTTACATTTCAGCCTAAAACAGGCCAAACTGACCAAAATCAACTGGAAATCACCTAATCCATGCTACTTGACCAAATTTAGCCTTAAGATTCTGAGTTTTGACTTTCATGCTTTTATTGCTTTAAAGTGCTTTTTAGCTCCTGGATGGCCGTTTTCAATGCATTTTCACTGTTTGTCATTGTACTGGTTCACATTATATGACTTTGAATTAGATGTCAGCCAAAACAGGCCACACTGACCCAAATCAACTGGAAATCACCTAATCCATGCCAATTCTTTTATTGTTTTAAAGTGCTTTTCAGCTCATGAATGGCCGTTTTCAATGCATTTACGTTGTTTGGCATTGTACTGGTTCACATTACATGACTTTGACTTACATTTCAGCCTAAAACAGGCCAAACTGACCAAAATCAACTGGAAATCACCTAATCCATGCTACTTGACCAAATTTAGCCTTAAGATTCTGAGTTTTGACTTTCATGCTTTTATTGCTTTAAAGTGCTTTTTAGCTCCTGGATGGCCGTTTTCAATGCATTTTCACTCTTTGTCATTGTACTGGTTCACATTACATGGCTTTGAATTAGATGTCAGCCTAAAACAGGCCACACTGACCCAAATCAACTGGAAATCACCTAATCCATGCTACTTGACAAGATATATTCATTAGATTGCGAGTTTTGAGACCTTCATGCTTTTATTGCTTTAAAGTGCTTTTCCTGAATGGCCTTTTTCAATGCATTTACATTGTTTTGCATTGTACTAGTTCAAATAACGTGACTTTGACTTACATTTCAGCCTAAAACAGGCCACACTGACCCAAATCAATGGGAAATTACCGAATCCAAGCTACTTGACAAGATTTAGCCATTAGATTTCGATTATTGAGACCTTAATTCTTTTATTGCTTTAAAGTGCTTTTTAGCTCCTGGATGGCCGTTTTCAATGCTTTTTCACAGTTTGTCATTGTACTGGTTCACATTACATGACTTTGAATTAGATTTCAGCCTAAAAAAGGCCACACTGACCCAAAACAACTGGAAATCACCTAATCCATGCTACTTGACAAGATATATCCATTAGATTGCGAGTTTTGAGACTTTCATTCTTTTATTTTTTTAAACTGCTTTTCAGCTCATGAATGGCCGTTTTCAATGCATTTACGTTGTTTGGCATTGTACTGGTTCACATTACATGACTTTGACTTACATTTCAGCCTAAAACAGGCCAAACTGACCAAAATCAACTGGAAATCACCTAATCCATGCTACTTGACAAGATATATCCATTAGATTGCGAGTTTTGAGACTTTAATTCTTTTATTGTTTTAAAGTACTTTTGAGCTCCTGAATGGCCGTTTACAATGCATTTACACTGTTTGGCATTGTACTGGTTCACATTACATGACTTTGACTTACATTTCAGCCTAAAACAGGCCAAACTGACCAAAATCAACTGGAAATCACCTAATCCATGCTACTTGACAAGATATATCCATTAGATTGCGAGTTTTGAGACTTTCATGCTTTTATTGCTTTAAAGTGCTTTTCCTGAATGGCCGTTTTCTATGCATTTACATTGTTTTGCATTGTACTAGTTCAAATAACGTGACTTTGACTTACATTTCAGCCTAAAACAGGCCACACTGACCCAAATCAACTGGAAATCACCTAATCCATGCTACTTGACAAGATATATCCATTAGATTGCGAGTTTTGAGACTTTAATTCTTTTATTGTTTTAAAGTGCTTTTCAGCTCCTGGGTGGCCGTTTTCAATGCATTTACATGGTTTTGCATTGTACTAGTTCAAATAACATGACTTTGACTTACATTTCAGCCTAAAACAGGCCACACTGACCCAATCAACTGGAAATCACCTAATCCATGCTACTTGACAAGATATATCCATTAGATTGCGAGTTTTGAGACTTTCATGCTTTTATTGCTTTAAAGTGCTTTTCCTGAATGGCCGTTTTCAATGCATTTACATTGTTTTGCATTGTACTGGTTCAAATAACGTGACTTTGACTTACATTTCAGCCTAAAACAGGCCACACTGACCAAATCAACTGGAAATCACCTAATCCATGCTACTTGACAAGATATATCCATTAGATTGCGAGTTTTGAGACTTTAATTCTTTTATTGTTTTAAAGTACTTTTGAGCTCCTGAATGGCCGTTTACAATGCATTTACACTGTTTGGCATTGTACTGGTTCACATTACATGACTTTGACTTACATTTCAGCCTAAAACAGGCCAAACTGACCAAAATCAACTGGAAATCACCTAATCCATGCTACTTGACAAGATATATCCATTAGATTGCGAGTTTTGAGACTTTCATGCTTTTATTGCTTTAAAGTGCTTTTCCTGAATGGCCGTTTTCTATGCATTTACATTGTTTTGCATTGTACTAGTTCAAATAACGTGACTTTGACTTACATTTCAGCCTAAAACAGGCCACACTGACCCAAATCAACTGGAAATCACCTAATCCATGCTACTTGACAAGATATATCCATTAGATTGCGAGTTTTGAGACTTTAATTCTTTTATTGTTTTAAAGTGCTTTTCAGCTCCTGGGTGGCCGTTTTCAATGCATTTACATGGTTTTGCATTGTACTAGTTCAAATAACATGACTTTGACTTACATTTCAGCCTAAAACAGGCCACACTGACCCAATCAACTGGAAATCACCTAATCCATGCTACTTGACAAGATATATCCATTAGATTGCGAGTTTTGAGACTTTCATGCTTTTATTGCTTTAAAGTGCTTTTCCTGAATGGCCGTTTTCAATGCATTTACATTGTTTTGCATTGTACTGGTTCAAATAACGTGACTTTGACTTACATTTCAGCCTAAAACAGGCCACACTGACCAAATCAACTGGAAATCACCTAATCCATGCTACTTGACAAGATATATCCATTAGATTGCGAGTTTTGAGACTTAAATTCTTTTATTGTTTTAAAGTGCTTTTTAGCTCCTGGATGGCCATTTTCAATGCATTTACACTGTTTGGCATTGTACTGGTTCACATTACATGACTTTGACTTACATTTCAGCCTAAAACAGGCCACACTGACCCAAATCAACTGGAAATCACCTAATCAATGCTACTTGACAAGATTTAGCAATTGGATTTCGATTTTTGAGACCTTAATTCTTTTATTGCCTTAAAGTGCTTTTTAGCTCCTGGATGGCCGTTTTCAATGCATTTTCACAGTTTGTCATTGTACTGGTTCACATTACATGACTTTGAATTAGATTTCAGCCTAAAACAGGCCACACTGACCCAAAACAATTGGAACTCACCTAATCCATGCTACTTGACAAGATTTATCCATTAGATTCTCAGTTTTGAGATTTTCATGCTTTTATTGCTTTAAAGTGCTTTTCAGCTCCTGGGTGTCCGTTTTCAATGCATTTACATCGTTTTGCAATGTACTAGTTCAAATAACATGACTTTGACTTACATTTCAGCCTAAAACAGGCCACACTGACCCAATCAACTGGAAATCACCTAATCCATGCTACTTGACAAGATATATCCATTAGATTGCGAGTTTTGAGACTTTCATGCTTTTATTGCTTTAAAGTGCTTTTCCTGAATGGCCGTTTTCAATGCATTTACATTGTTTTGCATTGTACTGGTTCAAATAACGTGACTTTGACTTACATTTCAGCCTAAAACAGGCCACACTGACCAAATCAACTGGAAATCACCTAATCCATGCTACTTGACAAGATATATCCATTAGATTGCGAGTTTTGAGACTTAAATTCTTTTATTGTTTTAAAGTGCTTTTTAGCTCCTGGATGGCCATTTTCAATGCATTTACACTGTTTGGCATTGTACTGGTTCACATTACATGACTTTGACTTACATTTCAGCCTAAAACAGGCCACACTGACCCAAATCAACTGGAAATCACCTAATCCATGCTACTTGACAAGATTTATCCATTAGATTCTCAGTTTTGAGATTTTCATGCTTTTATTGCTTTAAAGTGCTTTTCAGCTCCTGGGTGTCCGTTTTCAATGCATTTACATCGTTTTGCAATGTACTAGTTCAAATAACATGACTTTGACTTACATTTCAGCCTAAAACAGGCCACACTGACCCAATCAACTGGAAATCACCTAATCCATGCTACTTGACAAGATATATCCATTAGATTGCGAGTTTTGAGACTTTAATTCTTTTATTGTTTTAAAGTGCTTTTCAGCTCCTGGGTGGCCGTTTTCAATGCATTTACATGGTTTTGCATTGTACTAGTTCAAATAACATGACTCTGACTTACATTTCAGCCTAAAACAGGCCACACTGACCCAATCAACTGGAAATCACCTAATCCATGCTACTTGACAAGATATATCCATTAGATTGCGAGTTTTGAGACTTTCATGCTTTTATTGCTTTAAAGTGCTTTTCCTGAATGGCCGTTTTCAATGCATTTACATTGTTTTGCATTGTACTGGTTCAAATAACGTGACTTTGACTTACATTTCAGCCTAAAACAGGCCACACTGACCAAATCAACTGGAAATCACCTAATCCATGCTACTTGACAAGATATATCCATTAGATTGCGAGTTTTGAGACTTAAATTCTTTTATTGTTTTAAAGTGCTTTTTAGCTCCTGGATGGCCATTTTCAATGCATTTACACTGTTTGGCATTGTACTGGTTCACATTACATGACTTTGACTTACATTTCAGCCTAAAACAGGCCACACTGACCCAAATCAACTGGAAATCACCTAATCCATGCTACTTGACTAAATTTAGCCTTAAGATTCTGAGTTTTGACTCTCATGCTTTTATCGCTTTAAAATGCTTTTCAGCTCCTGAATGGCCGTTTTCAATGCGTTTACATGGTTTTGCATTGTTCTAGTTCAAATAACATGACTTTGACTTAGATTTCATCTTAAAACAGGCCACACTGTCTCAAATAAACTGGAAATTTCCGAATCCATGCTACTTGACAAGATTTATCCATTAGATTGCGAGTTTTGAGACTAATTCTTTTATTGTTTTAAAGTGCTTTTCAGCTCATGAACGGCCGTTTTCAATGTATTTACGTTGTTTGGCATTGTACTGGTTCACATTACATGACTTTGACTTACATTTCAGCCTAAAACAGGCCAAACTGACCAAAATCAACTGGAAATCACCTAATCCATGCTACTTGACCAAATTTAGCCTTAAGATTCTGAGTTTTGACTTTCATGCTTTTATTGCTTTAAAGTGCTTTTTAGCTCCTGGATGGCCGTTTTCAATGCATTTTCACTGTTTGTCATTGTACTGGTTCACATTATATGACTTTGAATTAGATGTCAGCCAAAACAGGCCACACTGACCCAAATCAACTGGAAATCACCTAATCCATGCCAATTCTTTTATTGTTTTAAAGTGCTTTTCAGCTCATGAATGGCCGTTTTCAATGCATTTACGTTGTTTGGCATTGTACTGGTTCACATTACATGACTTTGACTTACATTTCAGCCTAAAACAGGCCAAACTGACCAAAATCAACTGGAAATCACCTAATCCATGCTACTTGACCAAATTTAGCCTTAAGATTCTGAGTTTTGACTTTCATGCTTTTATTGCTTTAAAGTGCTTTTTAGCTCCTGGATGGCCGTTTTCAATGCATTTTCACTCTTTTCATTGTACTGGTTCACATTACATGGCTTTGAATTAGATGTCAGCCTAAAACAGGCCACACTGACCCAAATCAACTGGAAATCACCTAATCCATGCTACTTGACAAGATATATTCATTAGATTGCGAGTTTTGAGACCTTCATGCTTTTATTGCTTTAAAGTGCTTTTCCTGAATGGCCTTTTTCAATGCATTTACATTGTTTTGCATTGTACTAGTTCAAATAACGTGACTTTGACTTACATTTCAGCCTAAAACAGGCCACACTGACCCAAATCAATGGGAAATTACCGAATCCAAGCTACTTGACAAGATATATCCATTAGATTGCGAGTTTTGAGACTTAAATTCTTTTATTGTTTTAAAGTGCTTTTTAGCTCCTGGATGGCCATTTTCAATGCATTTACACTGTTTGGCATTGTACTGGTTCACATTACATGACTTTGACTTACATTTCAGCCTAAAACAGGCCACACTGACCCAAATCAACAGGAAATCACCTAATCCATGCTACTTGACTAAATTTAGCCTTAAGATTCTGAGTTTTGACTCTCATGCTTTTATCGCTTTAAAATGCTTTTCAGCTCCTGAATGGCCGTTTTCAATGCGTTTACATGGTTTTGCATTGTTCTAGTTCAAATAACATGACTTTGACTTAGATTTCATCTTAAAACAGGCCACACTGTCTCAAATAAACTGGAAATTTCCGAATCCATGCTACTTGACAAGATTTATCCATTAGATTGCGAGTTTTGAGACTAATTCTTTTATTGTTTTAAAGTGCTTTTCAGCTCATGAACGGCCGTTTTCAATGTATTTACGTTGTTTGGCATTGTACTGGTTCACATTACATGACTTTGACTTACATTTCAGCCTAAAACAGGCCAAACTGACCAAAATCAACTGGAAATCACCTAATCCATGCTACTTGACCAAATTTAGCCTTAAGATTCTGAGTTTTGACTTTCATGCTTTTATTGCTTTAAAGTGCTTTTTAGCTCCTGGATGGCCGTTTTCAATGCATTTTCACTGTTTGTCATTGTACTGGTTCACATTATATGACTTTGAATTAGATGTCAGCCAAAACAGGCCACACTGACCCAAATCAACTGGAAATCACCTAATCCATGCCAATTCTTTTATTGTTTTAAAGTGCTTTTCAGCTCATGAATGGCCGTTTTCAATGCATTTACGTTGTTTGGCATTGTACTGGTTCACATTACATGACTTTGACTTACATTTCAGCCTAAAACAGGCCAAACTGACCAAAATCAACTGGAAATCACCTAATCCATGCTACTTGACCAAATTTAGCCTTAAGATTCTGAGTTTTGACTTTCATGCTTTTATTGCTTTAAAGTGCTTTTTAGCTCCTGGATGGCCGTTTTCAATGCATTTTCACTCTTTGTCATTGTACTGGTTCACATTACATGGCTTTGAATTAGATGTCAGCCTAAAACAGGCCACACTGACCCAATCCCACACTGACCCAATCAACTGGAAATCACCTAATCCATGCTACTTGACAAGATATATCCATTAGATTGCGAGTTTTGAGACTTTCATGCATTTACATGGTTTTGCATTGTACTAGTTCAAATAACATGACTTTGACTTACATTTCAGCCTAAAACAGGCCACACTGACCCAATCCCACACTGACCCAATCAACTGGAAATCACCTAATCCATGCTACTTGACAAGATATATCCATTAGATTGCGAGTTTTGAGACTTTCATGCTTTTATTGCTTTAAAGTGCTTTTCCTGAATGGCCGTTTTCAATGCATTTACATTGTTTTGCATTGTACTGGTTCAAATAACGTGACTTTGACTTACATTTCAGCCTAAAACAGGCCACACTGACCAAATCAACTGGAAATCACCTAATCCATGCTACTTGACAAGATATATCCATTAGATTGCGAGTTTTGAGACTTAAATTCTTTTATTGTTTTAAAGTGCTTTTTAGCTCCTGGATGGCCATTTTCAATGCATTTACACTGTTTGGCATTGTACTGGTTCACATTACATGACTTTGACTTACATTTCAGCCTAAAACAGGCCACACTGACCCAAATCAACTGGAAATCACCTAATCCATGCTACTTGACTAAATTTAGCCTTAAGATTCTGAGTTTTGACTCTCATGCTTTTATCGCTTTAAAATGCTTTTCAGCTCCTGAATGGCCGTTTTCAATGCGTTTACATGGTTTTGCATTGTTCTAGTTCAAATAACATGACTTTGACTTAGATTTCATCTTAAAACAGGCCACACTGTCTCAAATAAACTGGAAATTTCCGAATCCATGCTACTTGACAAGATTTATCCATTAGATTGCGAGTTTTGAGACTAATTCTTTTATTGTTTTAAAGTGCTTTTCAGCTCATGAACGGCCGTTTTCAATGTATTTACGTTGTTTGGCATTGTACTGGTTCACATTACATGACTTTGACTTACATTTCAGCCTAAAACAGGCCAAACTGACCAAAATCAACTGGAAATCACCTAATCCATGCTACTTGACCAAATTTAGCCTTAAGATTCTGAGTTTTGACTTTCATGCTTTTATTGCTTTAAAGTGCTTTTTAGCTCCTGGATGGCCGTTTTCAATGCATTTTCACTGTTTGTCATTGTACTGGTTCACATTATATGACTTTGAATTAGATGTCAGCCAAAACAGGCCACACTGACCCAAATCAACTGGAAATCACCTAATCCATGCCAATTCTTTTATTGTTTTAAAGTGCTTTTCAGCTCATGAATGGCCGTTTTCAATGCATTTACGTTGTTTGGCATTGTACTGGTTCACATTACATGACTTTGACTTACATTTCAGCCTAAAACAGGCCAAACTGACCAAAATCAACTGGAAATCACCTAATCCATGCTACTTGACCAAATTTAGCCTTAAGATTCTGAGTTTTGACTTTCATGCTTTTATTGCTTTAAAGTGCTTTTTAGCTCCTGGATGGCCGTTTTCAATGCATTTTCACTCTTTGTCATTGTACTGGTTCACATTACATGGCTTTGAATTAGATGTCAGCCTAAAACAGGCCACACTGACCCAAATCAACTGGAAATCACCTAATCCATGCTACTTGACAAGATATATTCATTAGATTGCGAGTTTTGAGACCTTCATGCTTTTATTGCTTTAAAGTGCTTTTCCTGAATGGCCTTTTTCAATGCATTTACATTGTTTTGCATTGTACTAGTTCAAATAACGTGACTTTGACTTACATTTCAGCCTAAAACAGGCCACACTGACCCAAATCAATGGGAAATTACCGAATCCAAGCTACTTGACAAGATTTAGCCATTAGATTTCGATTATTGAGACCTTAATTCTTTTATTGCTTTAAAGTGCTTTTTAGCTCCTGGATGGCCGTTTTCAATGCTTTTTCACAGTTTGTCATTGTACTGGTTCACATTACATGACTTTGAATTAGATTTCAGCCTAAAAAAGGCCACACTGACCCAAAACAACTGGAAATCACCTAATCCATGCTACTTGACAAGATATATCCATTAGATTGCGAGTTTTGAGACTTTCATTCTTTTATTTTTTTAAACTGCTTTTCAGCTCATGAATGGCCGTTTTCAATGCATTTACGTTGTTTGGCATTGTACTGGTTCACATTACATGACTTTGACTTACATTTCAGCCTAAAACAGGCCAAACTGACCAAAATCAACTGGAAATCACCTAATCCATGCTACTTGACAAGATATATCCATTAGATTGCGAGTTTTGAGACTTTAATTCTTTTATTGTTTTAAAGTACTTTTGAGCTCCTGAATGGCCGTTTACAATGCATTTACACTGTTTGGCATTGTACTGGTTCACATTACATGACTTTGACTTACATTTCAGCCTAAAACAGGCCAAACTGACCAAAATCAACTGGAAATCACCTAATCCATGCTACTTGACAAGATATATCCATTAGATTGCGAGTTTTGAGACTTTCATGCTTTTATTGCTTTAAAGTGCTTTTCCTGAATGGCCGTTTTCTATGCATTTACATTGTTTTGCATTGTACTAGTTCAAATAACGTGACTTTGACTTACATTTCAGCCTAAAACAGGCCACACTGACCCAAATCAACTGGAAATCACCTAATCCATGCTACTTGACAAGATATATCCATTAGATTGCGAGTTTTGAGACTTTAATTCTTTTATTGTTTTAAAGTGCTTTTCAGCTCCTGGGTGGCCGTTTTCAATGCATTTACATGGTTTTGCATTGTACTAGTTCAAATAACATGACTTTGACTTACATTTCAGCCTAAAACAGGCCACACTGACCCAATCAACTGGAAATCACCTAATCCATGCTACTTGACAAGATATATCCATTAGATTGCGAGTTTTGAGACTTTCATGCTTTTATTGCTTTAAAGTGCTTTTCCTGAATGGCCGTTTTCAATGCATTTACATTGTTTTGCATTGTACTGGTTCAAATAACGTGACTTTGACTTACATTTCAGCCTAAAACAGGCCACACTGACCAAATCAACTGGAAATCACCTAATCCATGCTACTTGACAAGATATATCCATTAGATTGCGAGTTTTGAGACTTAAATTCTTTTATTGTTTTAAAGTGCTTTTTAGCTCCTGGATGGCCATTTTCAATGCATTTACACTGTTTGGCATTGTACTGGTTCACATTACATGACTTTGACTTACATTTCAGCCTAAAACAGGCCACACTGACCCAAATCAACTGGAAATCACCTAATCAATGCTACTTGACAAGATTTAGCAATTGGATTTCGATTTTTGAGACCTTAATTCTTTTATTGCCTTAAAGTGCTTTTTAGCTCCTGGATGGCCGTTTTCAATGCATTTTCACAGTTTGTCATTGTACTGGTTCACATTACATGACTTTGAATTAGATTTCAGCCTAAAACAGGCCACACTGACCCAAAACAATTGGAACTCACCTAATCCATGCTACTTGACAAGATTTATCCATTAGATTCTCAGTTTTGAGATTTTCATGCTTTTATTGCTTTAAAGTGCTTTTCAGCTCCTGGGTGTCCGTTTTCAATGCATTTACATCGTTTTGCAATGTACTAGTTCAAATAACATGACTTTGACTTACATTTCAGCCTAAAACAGGCCACACTGACCCAATCAACTGGAAATCACCTAATCCATGCTACTTGACAAGATATATCCATTAGATTGCGAGTTTTGAGACTTTCATGCTTTTATTGCTTTAAAGTGCTTTTCCTGAATGGCCGTTTTCAATGCATTTACATTGTTTTGCATTGTACTGGTTCAAATAACGTGACTTTGACTTACATTTCAGCCTAAAACAGGCCACACTGACCAAATCAACTGGAAATCACCTAATCCATGCTACTTGACAAGATATATCCATTAGATTGCGAGTTTTGAGACTTAAATTCTTTTATTGTTTTAAAGTGCTTTTTAGCTCCTGGATGGCCATTTTCAATGCATTTACACTGTTTGGCATTGTACTGGTTCACATTACATGACTTTGACTTACATTTCAGCCTAAAACAGGCCACACTGACCCAAATCAACTGGAAATCACCTAATCCATGCTACTTGACAAGATTTATCCATTAGATTCTCAGTTTTGAGATTTTCATGCTTTTATTGCTTTAAAGTGCTTTTCAGCTCCTGGGTGTCCGTTTTCAATGCATTTACATCGTTTTGCAATGTACTAGTTCAAATAACATGACTTTGACTTACATTTCAGCCTAAAACAGGCCACACTGACCCAATCAACTGGAAATCACCTAATCCATGCTACTTGACAAGATATATCCATTAGATTGCGAGTTTTGAGACTTTAATTCTTTTATTGTTTTAAAGTGCTTTTCAGCTCCTGGGTGGCCGTTTTCAATGCATTTACATGGTTTTGCATTGTACTAGTTCAAATAACATGACTCTGACTTACATTTCAGCCTAAAACAGGCCACACTGACCCAATCAACTGGAAATCACCTAATCCATGCTACTTGACAAGATATATCCATTAGATTGCGAGTTTTGAGACTTTCATGCTTTTATTGCTTTAAAGTGCTTTTCCTGAATGGCCGTTTTCAATGCATTTACATTGTTTTGCATTGTACTGGTTCAAATAACGTGACTTTGACTTACATTTCAGCCTAAAACAGGCCACACTGACCAAATCAACTGGAAATCACCTAATCCATGCTACTTGACAAGATATATCCATTAGATTGCGAGTTTTGAGACTTAAATTCTTTTATTGTTTTAAAGTGCTTTTTAGCTCCTGGATGGCCATTTTCAATGCATTTACACTGTTTGGCATTGTACTGGTTCACATTACATGACTTTGACTTACATTTCAGCCTAAAACAGGCCACACTGACCCAAATCAACTGGAAATCACCTAATCCATGCTACTTGACTAAATTTAGCCTTAAGATTCTGAGTTTTGACTCTCATGCTTTTATCGCTTTAAAATGCTTTTCAGCTCCTGAATGGCCGTTTTCAATGCGTTTACATGGTTTTGCATTGTTCTAGTTCAAATAACATGACTTTGACTTAGATTTCATCTTAAAACAGGCCACACTGTCTCAAATAAACTGGAAATTTCCGAATCCATGCTACTTGACAAGATTTATCCATTAGATTGCGAGTTTTGAGACTAATTCTTTTATTGTTTTAAAGTGCTTTTCAGCTCATGAACGGCCGTTTTCAATGTATTTACGTTGTTTGGCATTGTACTGGTTCACATTACATGACTTTGACTTACATTTCAGCCTAAAACAGGCCAAACTGACCAAAATCAACTGGAAATCACCTAATCCATGCTACTTGACCAAATTTAGCCTTAAGATTCTGAGTTTTGACTTTCATGCTTTTATTGCTTTAAAGTGCTTTTTAGCTCCTGGATGGCCGTTTTCAATGCATTTTCACTGTTTGTCATTGTACTGGTTCACATTATATGACTTTGAATTAGATGTCAGCCAAAACAGGCCACACTGACCCAAATCAACTGGAAATCACCTAATCCATGCCAATTCTTTTATTGTTTTAAAGTGCTTTTCAGCTCATGAATGGCCGTTTTCAATGCATTTACGTTGTTTGGCATTGTACTGGTTCACATTACATGACTTTGACTTACATTTCAGCCTAAAACAGGCCAAACTGACCAAAATCAACTGGAAATCACCTAATCCATGCTACTTGACCAAATTTAGCCTTAAGATTCTGAGTTTTGACTTTCATGCTTTTATTGCTTTAAAGTGCTTTTTAGCTCCTGGATGGCCGTTTTCAATGCATTTTCACTCTTTTCATTGTACTGGTTCACATTACATGGCTTTGAATTAGATGTCAGCCTAAAACAGGCCACACTGACCCAAATCAACTGGAAATCACCTAATCCATGCTACTTGACAAGATATATTCATTAGATTGCGAGTTTTGAGACCTTCATGCTTTTATTGCTTTAAAGTGCTTTTCCTGAATGGCCTTTTTCAATGCATTTACATTGTTTTGCATTGTACTAGTTCAAATAACGTGACTTTGACTTACATTTCAGCCTAAAACAGGCCACACTGACCCAAATCAATGGGAAATTACCGAATCCAAGCTACTTGACAAGATTTAGCCATTAGATTTCGATTATTGAGACCTTAATTCTTTTATTGCTTTAAAGTGCTTTTTAGCTCCTGGATGGCCGTTTTCAATGCTTTTTCACAGTTTGTCATTGTACTGGTTCACATTACATGACTTTGAATTAGATTTCAGCCTAAAAAAGGCCACACTGACCCAAAACAACTGGAAATCACCTAATCCATGCTACTTGACAAGATATATCCATTAGATTGCGAGTTTTGAGACTTTCATTCTTTTATTTTTTTAAACTGCTTTTCAGCTCATGAATGGCCGTTTTCAATGCATTTACGTTGTTTGGCATTGTACTGGTTCACATTACATGACTTTGACTTACATTTCAGCCTAAAACAGGCCAAACTGACCAAAATCAACTGGAAATCACCTAATCCATGCTACTTGGACAAGATATATCCATTAGATTGCGAGTTTTGAGACTTTAATTCTTTTATTGTTTTAAAGTACTTTTGAGCTCCTGAATGGCCGTTTACAATGCATTTACACTGTTTGGCATTGTACTGGTTCACATTACATGACTTTGACTTACATTTCAGCCTAAAACAGGCCAAACTGACCAAAATCAACTGGAAATCACCTAATCCATGCTACTTGACAAGATATATCCATTAGATTGCGAGTTTTGAGACTTTCATGCTTTTATTGCTTTAAAGTGCTTTTCCTGAATGGCCGTTTTCTATGCATTTACATTGTTTTGCATTGTACTAGTTCAAATAACGTGACTTTGACTTACATTTCAGCCTAAAACAGGCCACACTGACCCAAATCAACTGGAAATCACCTAATCCATGCTACTTGACAAGATATATCCATTAGATTGCGAGTTTTGAGACTTTAATTCTTTTATTGTTTTAAAGTGCTTTTCAGCTCCTGGGTGGCCGTTTTCAATGCATTTACATGGTTTTGCATTGTACTAGTTCAAATAACATGACTTTGACTTACATTTCAGCCTAAAACAGGCCACACTGACCCAATCAACTGGAAATCACCTAATCCATGCTACTTGACAAGATATATCCATTAGATTGCGAGTTTTGAGACTTTCATGCTTTTATTGCTTTAAAGTGCTTTTCCTGAATGGCCGTTTTCAATGCATTTACATTGTTTTGCATTGTACTGGTTCAAATAACGTGACTTTGACTTACATTTCAGCCTAAAACAGGCCACACTGACCAAATCTACTGGAAATCACCTAATCCATGCTACTTGACAAGATATATCCATTAGATTGCGAGTTTTGAGACTTAAATTCTTTTATTGTTTTAAAGTGCTTTTTAGCTCCTGGATGGCCATTTTCAATGCATTTACACTGTTTGGCATTGTACTGGTTCACATTACATGACTTTGACTTACATTTCAGCCTAAAACAGGCCACACTGACCCAAATCAACTGGAAATCACCTAATCCATGCTACTTGACAAGATTTAGCAATTGGATTTCGATTTTTGAGACCTTAATTCTTTTATTGCCTTAAAGTGCTTTTTAGCTCCTGGATGGCCGTTTTCAATGCATTTTCACAGTTTGTCATTGTACTGGTTCACATTACATGACTTTGAATTAGATTTCAGCCTAAAAAAGGCCACACTGACCCAAAACAATTGGAACTCACCTAATCCATGCTACTTGACAAGATTTATCCATTAGATTCTCAGTTTTGAGATTTTCATGCTTTTATTGCTTTAAAGTGCTTTTCAGCTCCTGGGTGTCCGTTTTCAATGCATTTACATCGTTTTGCAATGTACTAGTTCAAATAACATGACTTTGACTTACATTTCAGCCTAAAACAGGCCACACTGACCCAATCAACTGGAAATCACCTAATCCATGCTACTTGACAAGATATATCCATTAGATTGCGAGTTTTGAGACTTTCATGCTTTTATTGCTTTAAAGTGCTTTTCCTGAATGGCCGTTTTCAATGCATTTACATTGTTTTGCATTGTACTGGTTCAAATAACGTGACTTTGACTTACATTTCAGCCTAAAACAGGCCACACTGACCCAATCAACTGGAAATCACCTAATCCATGCTACTTGACAAGATATATCCATTAGATTGCGAGTTTTGAGACTTTAATTCTTTTATTGTTTTAAAGTGCTTTTCAGCTCCTGGGTGGCCGTTTTCAATGCATTTACATGGTTTTGCATTGTACTAGTTCAAATAACATGACTCTGACTTACATTTCAGCCTAAAACAGGCCACACTGACCCAATCAACTGGAAATCACCTAATCCATGCTACTTGACAAGATATATCCATTAGATTGCGAGTTTTGAGACTTTCATGCTTTTATTGCTTTAAAGTGCTTTTCCTGAATGGCCGTTTTCAATGCATTTACATTGTTTTGCATTGTACTGGTTCAAATAACGTGACTTTGACTTACATTTCAGCCTAAAACAGGCCACACTGACCAAATCAACTGGAAATCACCTAATCCATGCTACTTGACAAGATATATCCATTAGATTGCGAGTTTTGAGACTTAAATTCTTTTATTGTTTTAAAGTGCTTTTTAGCTCCTGGATGGCCATTTTCAATGCATTTACACTGTTTGGCATTGTACTGGTTCACATTACATGACTTTGACTTACATTTCAGCCTAAAACAGGCCACACTGACCCAAATCAACTGGAAATCACCTAATCCATGCTACTTGACTAAATTTAGCCTTAAGATTCTGAGTTTTGACTCTCATGCTTTTATTGCTTTAAAATGCTTTTCAGCTCCTGAATGGCCGTTTTCAATGCGTTTACATGGTTTTGCATTGTTCTAGTTCAAATAACATGACTTTGACTTAGATTTCATCTTAAAACAGGCCACACTGTCTCAAATAAACTGGAAATTTCCGAATCCATGCTACTTGACAAGATTTATCCATTAGATTGCGAGTTTTGAGACTAATTCTTTTATTGTTTTAAAGTGCTTTTCAGCTCATGAACGGCCGTTTTCAATGTATTTACGTTGTTTGGCATTGTACTGGTTCACATTACATGACTTTGACTTACATTTCAGCCTAAAACAGGCCACACTGACCCAATCAACTGGAAATCACCTAATCCATGCTACTTGACAAGATATATCCATTAGATTGCGAGTTTTGAGACTTTCATGCTTTTATTGCTTTAAAGTGCTTTTCCTGAATGGCCGTTTTCAATGCATTTACATTGTTTTGCATTGTACTGGTTCAAATAACGTGACTTTGACTTACATTTCAGCCTAAAACAGGCCACACTGACCAAATCAACTGGAAATCACCTAATCCATGCTACTTGACAAGATATATCCATTAGATTGCGAGTTTTGAGACTTAAATTCTTTTATTGTTTTAAAGTGCTTTTTAGCTCCTGGATGGCCATTTTCAATGCATTTACACTGTTTGGCATTGTACTGGTTCACATTACATGACTTTGACTTACATTTCAGCCTAAAACAGGCCACACTGACCCAAATCAACTGGAAATCACCTAATCCATGCTACTTGACAAGATTTATCCATTAGATTCTCAGTTTTGAGATTTTCATGCTTTTATTGCTTTAAAGTGCTTTTCAGCTCCTGGGTGTCCGTTTTCAATGCATTTACATGGTTTTGCAATGTACTAGTTCAAATAACATGACTTTGACTTACATTTCAGCCTAAAACAGGCCACACTGACCCAATCAACTGGAAATCACCTAATCCATGCTACTTGACAAGATATATCCATTAGATTGCGAGTTTTGAGACTTTCATGCTTTTATTGCTTTAAAGTGCTTTTCCTGAATGGCCGTTTTCAATGCATTTACAGTGTTTTGCATTGTACTGGTTCAAATAACGTGACTTTGACTTACATTTCAGCCTAAAACAGGCCACACTGACCAAATCAACTGGAAATCACCTAATCCATGCTACTTGACAAGATATATCCATTAGATTGCGAGTTTTGAGACTTAAATTCTTTTATTGTTTTAAAGTGCTTTTTAGCTCCTGGATGGCCATTTTCAATGCATTTACACTGTTTGGCATTGTACTGGTTCACATTACATGACTTTGACTTACATTTCAGCCTAAAACAGGCCACACTGACCCAAATCAACTGGAAATCACCTAATCCATGCTACTTGACAAGATTTAGCCATTGGATTTCGATTTTTGAGACCTTAATTCTTTTATTGCCTTAAAGTGCTTTTTAGCTCCTGGATGGCCGTTTTCAATGCATTTTCACAGTTTGTCATTGTACTGGTTCACATTACATGACTTTGAATTAGATTTCAGCCTAAAACAGGCCACACTGACCCAAATCAACTGGAAATCACCTAATCCATGCTACTTGACCAAATTTAGCCTTAAGATTCTGAGTTTTGACTTTCATGCTTTTATTGCTTTAAAATGCTTTTCAGCTCCTGAATGGCCGTTTACAAAGCATTTACACTGTTTGGCATTGTACTGGTTCACATTACATGACTTTGAATTAGATTTCAGCCTAAAAATGGCCACACTGACCCAAATCAACTGGAAATCACCTAATCCATGCTACTTGACCAAATTTAGCCTTAAGATTCTGAGTTTTGACTTTCATGCTTTTATTGCTTTAAAATGCTTTTCAGCTCCTGAATGGCCGTTTACAAAGCATTTACACTGTTTGGCATTGTACTGGTTCACATTACATGACTTTGAATTAGATTTCAGCCTAAAAATGGCCACACTGACCCAAATCAACTGGAAATCACCTAATCCATGCTACTTGACAAGATATATCCATTAGATTGCGAGTTTTGAGACTTTCATGCTTTTATTGCTTTAAAGTGCTTTTTAGCTCCTGGATGGCCATTTTCAATGCATTTACACTGTTTGGCATTGTACTGGTTCACATTACATGACTTTGAATTAGATTTCAGCCTAAAAATGGCCACACTGACCCAAATCAACTGGAAATCACCTAATCCATGCTACTTGACAAGATATATCCATTAGATTGCGAGTTTTGAGACTTTAATTCTTTTATTGTTTTAAAGTGCTTTTTAGCTCCTGGATGGCCGTTTTCAATGCATTTACGTTGTTTTGCATTGTACTGGTTCACATTACATGACTTTGACTTACATTTCAGCCTAAAACAGGCCACACTGACCAAAATCAACTGGAAATCACCTAATCCATGCTACTTGACCAAATTTAGCCTTAAGATTCTGAGTTTTGACTTTCATGCTTTTATTGCTTTAAAGTGCTTTTTAGCTCCTGGATGGCCGTTTTCAATGCATTTCTACTGTTTGTCATTGTACTGGTTCACATTACATGACTTTGAATTAGATTTCAGCCTAAAAAAGTCCACACTGACCCAAAACAACTGGAAATCACCTAATCCATGCTACTTGACAACATTTATCCATTAGATTGCGAGTTTTGAGACTTTCATTCTTTTATTTTTTTAAAGTGCTTTTCAGCTCATGAATGGCCATTTTCAATGCATTTACGCTATTTGGCATTGTACTGGTTCACATTACATGACTTTGACTTACATTTCAGCCTAAAACAGGCCACACTGACCCAAATCAACTGGAAATCACCTAATCCATGCTACTTGACAAGATATATCCATTAGATTGCGAGTTTTGAGACTTAAATTCTTTTATTGTTTTAAAGTGCTTTTTAGCTCCTGGATGGCCATTTTCAATGCATTTACACTGTTTGGCATTGTACTGGTTCACATTACATGACTTTGACTTACATTTCAGCCTAAAACAGGCCACACTGACCCAAATCAACTGGAAATCACCTAATCCATGCTACTTGACTAAATTTAGCCTTAAGATTCTGAGTTTTGACTCTCATGCTTTTATTGCTTTAAAATGCTTTTCAGCTCCTGAATGGCCGTTTTCAATGCGTTTACATGGTTTTGCATTGTTCTAGTTCAAATAACATGACTTTGACTTAGATTTCATCTTAAAACAGGCCACACTGTCTCAAATAAACTGGAAATTTCCGAATCCATGCTACTTGACAAGATTTATCCATTAGATTGCGAGTTTTGAGACTAATTCTTTTATTGTTTTAAAGTGCTTTTCAGCTCATGAACGGCCGTTTTCAATGTATTTACGTTGTTTGGCATTGTACTGGTTCACATTACATGACTTTGACTTACATTTCAGCCTAAAACAGGCCAAACTGACCAAAATCAACTGGAAATCACCTAATCCATGCTACTTGACCAAATTTAGCCTTAAGATTCTGAGTTTTGACTTTCATGCTTTTATTGCTTTAAAGTTCTTTTTAGCTCCTGGATGGCCGTTTTCAATGCATTTTCACTGTTTGTCATTGTACTGGTTCACATTATATGACTTTGAATTAGATGTCAGCCAAAACAGGCCACACTGACCCAAATCAACTGGAAATCACCTAATCCATGCCAATTCTTTTATTGTTTTAAAGTGCTTTTCAGCTCATGAATGGCCGTTTTCAATGCATTTACGTTGTTTGACATTGTACTGGTTCACATTACATGACTTTGACTTACATTTCAGCCTAAAACAGGCCACACTGTCCCAAATAAACTGGAAATTACCGAATCCAAGCTACTTGACAAGATTTAGCCATTGGATTTCGATTTTTGAGACCTTAATTCTTTTATTGCCTTAAAGTGCTTTTTAGCTCCTGGATGGCCGTTTTCAATGCATTTTCACAGTTTGTCATTGTTCTGGTTCACATTACATGACTTTGAATTAGATTTCAGCCTAAAAAAGGCCACACTGACCCAAAACAATTGGAACTCACCTAATCCATGCTACTTGACAAGATTTATCCATTAGATTCTCAGTTTTGAGATTTTCATGCTTTTATTGCTTTAAAGTGCTTTTCAGCTCCTGGGTGTCCGTTTTCAATGCATTTACATCGTTTTGCAATGTACTAGTTCAAATAACATGACTTTGACTTACATTTCAGCCTAAAACAGGCCACACTGACCCAATCAACTGGAAATCACCTAATCCATGCTACTTGACAAGATATATCCATTAGATTGCGAGTTTTGAGACTTTCATGCTTTTATTGCTTTAAAGTGCTTTTCCTGAATGGCCGTTTTCAATGCATTTACATTGTTTTGCATTGTACTGGTTCAAATAACGTGACTTTGACTTACATTTCAGCCTAAAACAGGCCACACTGACCAAATCAACTGGAAATCACCTAATCCATGCTACTTGACAAGATATATCCATTAGATTGCGAGTTTTGAGACTTAAATTCTTTTATTGTTTTAAAGTGCTTTTTAGCTCCTGGATGGCCATTTTCAATGCATTTACACTGTTTGGCATTGTACTGGTTCACATTACATGACTTTGACTTACATTTCAGCCTAAAACAGGCCACACTGACCCAAATCAACTGGAAATCACCTAATCCATGCTACTTGACAAGATTTATCCATTAGATTCTCAGTTTTGAGATTTTCATGCTTTTATTGCTTTAAAGTGCTTTTCAGCTCCTGGGTGTCCGTTTTCAATGCATTTACATCGTTTTGCAATGTACTAGTTCAAATAACATGACTTTGACTTACATTTCAGCCTAAAACAGGCCACACTGACCCAATCAACTGGAAATCACCTAATCCATGCTACTTGACAAGATATATCCATTAGATTGCGAGTTTTGAGACTTTCATGCTTTTATTGCTTTAAAGTGCTTTTCCTGAATGGCCGTTTTCAATGCATTTACAGTGTTTTGCATTGTACTGGTTCAAATAACGTGACTTTGACTTACATTTCAGCCTAAAACAGGCCACACTGACCAAATCAACTGGAAATCACCTAATCCATGCTACTTGACAAGATATATCCATTAGATTGCGAGTTTTGAGACTTAAATTCTTTTATTGTTTTAAAGTGCTTTTTAGCTCCTGGATGGCCATTTTCAATGCATTTACACTGTTTGGCATTGTACTGGTTCACATTACATGACTTTGACTTACATTTCAGCCTAAAACAGGCCACACTGACCCAAATCAACTGGAAATCACCTAATCCATGCTACTTGACTAAATTTAGCCTTAAGATTCTGAGTTTTGACTCTCATGCTTTTATTGCTTTAAAATGCTTTTCAGCTCCTGAATGGCCGTTTTCAATGCGTTTACATGGTTTTGCATTGTTCTAGTTCAAATAACATGACTTTGACTTAGATTTCATCTTAAAACAGGCCACACTGTCTCAAATAAACTGGAAATTTCCGAATCCATGCTACTTGACAAGATTTAGCCATTAGATTGCGAGTTTTGAGACTAATTCTTTTATTGTTTTAAAGTGCTTTTCAGCTCATGAACGGCCGTTTTCAATGTATTTACGTTGTTTGGCATTGTACTGGTTCACATTACATGACTTTGACTTACATTTCAGCCTAAAACAGGCCAAACTGACCAAAATCAACTGGAAATCACCTAATCCATGCTACTTGACCAAATTTAGCCTTAAGATTCTGAGTTTTGACTTTCATGCTTTTATTGCTTTAAAGTTCTTTTTAGCTCCTGGATGGCCGTTTTCAATGCATTTTCACTGTTTGTCATTGTACTGGTTCACATTATATGACTTTGAATTAGATGTCAGCCAAAACAGGCCACACTGACCCAAATCAACTGGAAATCACCTAATCCATGCCAATTCTTTTATTGTTTTAAAGTGCTTTTCAGCTCATGAATGGCCGTTTTCAATGCATTTACGTTGTTTGACATTGTACTGGTTCACATTACATGACTTTGACTTACATTTCAGCCTAAAACAGGCCACACTGTCCCAAATAAACTGGAAATTACCGAATCCAAGCTACTTGACAAGATTTAGCCATTGGATTTCGATTTTTGAGACCTTAATTCTTTTATTGCCTTAAAGTGCTTTTTAGCTCCTGGATGGCCGTTTTCAATGCATTTTCACAGTTTGTCATTGTACTGGTTCACATTACATGACTTTGAATTAGATTTCAGCCTAAAAAAGGCCACACTGACCCAAAACAATTGGAACTCACCTAATCCATGCTACTTGACAAGATTTATCCATTAGATTCTCAGTTTTGAGATTTTCATGCTTTTATTGCTTTAAAGTGCTTTTCAGCTCCTGGGTGTCCGTTTTCAATGCATTTACATCGTTTTGCAATGTACTAGTTCAAATAACATGACTTTGACTTACATTTCAGCCTAAAACAGGCCACACTGACCCAATCAACTGGAAATCACCTAATCCATGCTACTTGACAAGATATATCCATTAGATTGCGAGTTTTGAGACTTTCATGCTTTTATTGCTTTAAAGTGCTTTTCCTGAATGGCCGTTTTCAATGCATTTACATTGTTTTGCATTGTACTGGTTCAAATAACGTGACTTTGACTTACATTTCAGCCTAAAACAGGCCACACTGACCAAATCAACTGGAAATCACCTAATCCATGCTACTTGACAAGATATATCCATTAGATTGCGAGTTTTGAGACTTAAATTCTTTTATTGTTTTAAAGTGCTTTTTAGCTCCTGGATGGCCATTTTCAATGCATTTACACTGTTTGGCATTGTACTGGTTCACATTACATGACTTTGACTTACATTTCAGCCTAAAACAGGCCACACTGACCCAAATCAACTGGAAATCACCTAATCCATGCTACTTGACAAGATTTATCCATTAGATTCTCAGTTCTGAGATTTTCATGCTTTTATTGCTTTAAAGTGCTTTTCAGCTCCTGGGTGTCCGTTTTCAATGCATTTACATCGTTTTGCAATGTACTAGTTCAAATAACATGACTTTGACTTACATTTCAGCCTAAAACAGGCCACACTGACCCAATCAACTGGAAATCACCTAATCCATGCTACTTGACAAGATATATCCATTAGATTGCGAGTTTTGAGACTTTCATGCTTTTATTGCTTTAAAGTGCTTTTCCTGAATGGCCGTTTTCAATGCATTTACAGTGTTTTGCATTGTACTGGTTCAAATAACGTGACTTTGACTTACATTTCAGCCTAAAACAGGCCACACTGACCAAATCAACTGGAAATCACCTAATCCATGCTACTTGACAAGATATATCCATTAGATTGCGAGTTTTGAGACTTAAATTCTTTTATTGTTTTAAAGTGCTTTTTAGCTCCTGGATGGCCATTTTCAATGCATTTACACTGTTTGGCATTGTACTGGTTCACATTACATGACTTTGACTTACATTTCAGCCTAAAACAGGCCACACTGACCCAAATCAACTGGAAATCACCTAATCCATGCTACTTGACTAAATTTAGCCTTAAGATTCTGAGTTTTGACTCTCATGCTTTTATTGCTTTAAAATGCTTTTCAGCTCCTGAATGGCCGTTTTCAATGCGTTTACATGGTTTTGCATTGTTCTAGTTCAAATAACATGACTTTGACTTAGATTTCATCTTAAAACAGGCCACACTGTCTCAAATAAACTGGAAATTTCCGAATCCATGCTACTTGACAAGATTTATCCATTAGATTGCGAGTTTTGAGACTAATTCTTTTATTGTTTTAAAGTGCTTTTCAGCTCATGAACGGCCGTTTTCAATGTATTTACGTTGTTTGGCATTGTACTGGTTCACATTACATGACTTTGACTTACATTTCAGCCTAAAACAGGCCAAACTGACCAAAATCAACTGGAAATCACCTAATCCATGCTACTTGACCAAATTTAGCCTTAAGATTCTGAGTTTTGACTTTCATGCTTTTATTGCTTTAAAGTGCTTTTTAGCTCCTGGATGGCCGTTTTCAATGCATTTTCACTGTTTGTCATTGTACTGGTTCACATTATATGACTTTGAATTAGATGTCAGCCAAAACAGGCCACACTGACCCAAATCAACTGGAAATCACCTAATCCATGCCAATTCTTTTATTGTTTTAAAGTGCTTTTCAGCTCATGAATGGCCGTTTTCAATGCATTTACGTTGTTTGGCATTGTACTGGTTCACATTACATGACTTTGACTTACATTTCAGCCTAAAACAGGCCAAACTGACCAAAATCAACTGGAAATCACCTAATCCATGCTACTTGACCAAATTTAGCCTTAAGATTCTGAGTTTTGACTTTCATGCTTTTATTGCTTTAAAGTGCTTTTTAGCTCCTGGATGGCCGTTTTCAATGCATTTTCACTCTTTTCATTGTACTGGTTCACATTACATGGCTTTGAATTAGATGTCAGCCTAAAACAGGCCACACTGACCCAAATCAACTGGAAATCACCTAATCCATGCTACTTGACAAGATATATTCATTAGATTGCGAGTTTTGAGACCTTCATGCTTTTATTGCTTTAAAGTGCTTTTCCTGAATGGCCTTTTTCAATGCATTTACATTGTTTTGCATTGTACTAGTTCAAATAACGTGACTTTGACTTACATTTCAGCCTAAAACAGGCCACACTGACCCAAATCAATGGGAAATTACCGAATCCAAGCTACTTGACAAGATTTAGCCATTAGATTTCGATTATTGAGACCTTAATTCTTTTATTGCTTTAAAGTGCTTTTTAGCTCCTGGATGGCCGTTTTCAATGCTTTTTCACAGTTTGTCATTGTACTGGTTCACATTACATGACTTTGAATTAGATTTCAGCCTAAAAAAGGCCACACTGACCCAAAACAACTGGAAATCACCTAATCCATGCTACTTGACAAGATATATCCATTAGATTGCGAGTTTTGAGACTTTCATTCTTTTATTTTTTTAAACTGCTTTTCAGCTCATGAATGGCCGTTTTCAATGCATTTACGTTGTTTGGCATTGTACTGGTTCACATTACATGACTTTGACTTACATTTCAGCCTAAAACAGGCCAAACTGACCAAAATCAACTGGAAATCACCTAATCCATGCTACTTGACAAGATATATCCATTAGATTGCGAGTTTTGAGACTTTAATTCTTTTATTGTTTTAAAGTACTTTTGAGCTCCTGAATGGCCGTTTACAATGCATTTACACTGTTTGGCATTGTACTGGTTCACATTACATGACTTTGACTTACATTTCAGCCTAAAACAGGCCAAACTGACCAAAATCAACTGGAAATCACCTAATCCATGCTACTTGACAAGATATATCCATTAGATTGCGAGTTTTGAGACTTTCATGCTTTTATTGCTTTAAAGTGCTTTTCCTGAATGGCCGTTTTCTATGCATTTACATTGTTTTGCATTGTACTAGTTCAAATAACGTGACTTTGACTTACATTTCAGCCTAAAACAGGCCACACTGACCAAATCAACTGGAAATCACCTAATCCATGCTACTTGACAAGATATATCCATTAGATTGCGAGTTTTGAGACTTAAATTCTTTTATTGTTTTAAAGTGCTTTTTAGCTCCTGGATGGCCATTTTCAATGCATTTACACTGTTTGGCATTGTACTGGTTCACATTACATGACTTTGACTTACATTTCAGCCTAAAACAGGCCACACTGACCCAAATCAACTGGAAATCACCTAATCCATGCTACTTGACTAAATTTAGCCTTAAGATTCTGAGTTTTGACTCTCATGCTTTTATTGCTTTAAAATGCTTTTCAGCTCCTGAATGGCCGTTTTCAATGCGTTTACATGGTTTTGCATTGTTCTAGTTCAAATAACATGACTTTGACTTAGATTTCATCTTAAAACAGGCCACACTGTCTCAAATAAACTGGAAATTTCCGAATCCATGCTACTTGACAAGATTTAGCCATTAGATTGCGAGTTTTGAGACTAATTCTTTTATTGTTTTAAAGTGCTTTTCAGCTCATGAACGGCCGTTTTCAATGTATTTACGTTGTTTGGCATTGTACTGGTTCACATTACATGACTTTGACTTACATTTCAGCCTAAAACAGGCCAAACTGACCAAAATCAACTGGAAATCACCTAATCCATGCTACTTGACCAAATTTAGCCTTAAGATTCTGAGTTTTGACTTTCATGCTTTTATTGCTTTAAAGTTCTTTTTAGCTCCTGGATGGCCGTTTTCAATGCATTTTCACTGTTTGTCATTGTACTGGTTCACATTATATGACTTTGAATTAGATGTCAGCCAAAACAGGCCACACTGACCCAAATCAACTGGAAATCACCTAATCCATGCCAATTCTTTTATTGTTTTAAAGTGCTTTTCAGCTCATGAATGGCCGTTTTCAATGCATTTACGTTGTTTGACATTGTACTGGTTCACATTACATGACTTTGACTTACATTTCAGCCTAAAACAGGCCACACTGTCCCAAATAAACTGGAAATTACCGAATCCAAGCTACTTGACAAGATTTAGCCATTGGATTTCGATTTTTGAGACCTTAATTCTTTTATTGCCTTAAAGTGCTTTTTAGCTCCTGGATGGCCGTTTTCAATGCATTTTCACAGTTTGTCATTGTACTGGTTCACATTACATGACTTTGAATTAGATTTCAGCCTAAAAAAGGCCACACTGACCCAAAACAATTGGAACTCACCTAATCCATGCTACTTGACAAGATTTATCCATTAGATTCTCAGTTTTGAGATTTTCATGCTTTTATTGCTTTAAAGTGCTTTTCAGCTCCTGGGTGTCCGTTTTCAATGCATTTACATCGTTTTGCAATGTACTAGTTCAAATAACATGACTTTGACTTACATTTCAGCCTAAAACAGGCCACACTGACCCAATCAACTGGAAATCACCTAATCCATGCTACTTGACAAGATATATCCATTAGATTGCGAGTTTTGAGACTTTCATGCTTTTATTGCTTTAAAGTGCTTTTCCTGAATGGCCGTTTTCAATGCATTTACATTGTTTTGCATTGTACTGGTTCAAATAACGTGACTTTGACTTACATTTCAGCCTAAAACAGGCCACACTGACCAAATCAACTGGAAATCACCTAATCCATGCTACTTGACAAGATATATCCATTAGATTGCGAGTTTTGAGACTTAAATTCTTTTATTGTTTTAAAGTGCTTTTTAGCTCCTGGATGGCCATTTTCAATGCATTTACACTGTTTGGCATTGTACTGGTTCACATTACATGACTTTGACTTACATTTCAGCCTAAAACAGGCCACACTGACCCAAATCAACTGGAAATCACCTAATCCATGCTACTTGACAAGATTTATCCATTAGATTCTCAGTTCTGAGATTTTCATGCTTTTATTGCTTTAAAGTGCTTTTCAGCTCCTGGGTGTCCGTTTTCAATGCATTTACATCGTTTTGCAATGTACTAGTTCAAATAACATGACTTTGACTTACATTTCAGCCTAAAACAGGCCACACTGACCCAATCAACTGGAAATCACCTAATCCATGCTACTTGACAAGATATATCCATTAGATTGCGAGTTTTGAGACTTTCATGCTTTTATTGCTTTAAAGTGCTTTTCCTGAATGGCCGTTTTCAATGCATTTACAGTGTTTTGCATTGTACTGGTTCAAATAACGTGACTTTGACTTACATTTCAGCCTAAAACAGGCCACACTGACCAAATCAACTGGAAATCACCTAATCCATGCTACTTGACAAGATATATCCATTAGATTGCGAGTTTTGAGACTTAAATTCTTTTATTGTTTTAAAGTGCTTTTTAGCTCCTGGATGGCCATTTTCAATGCATTTACACTGTTTGGCATTGTACTGGTTCACATTACATGACTTTGACTTACATTTCAGCCTAAAACAGGCCACACTGACCCAAATCAACTGGAAATCACCTAATCCATGCTACTTGACTAAATTTAGCCTTAAGATTCTGAGTTTTGACTCTCATGCTTTTATTGCTTTAAAATGCTTTTCAGCTCCTGAATGGCCGTTTTCAATGCGTTTACATGGTTTTGCATTGTTCTAGTTCAAATAACATGACTTTGACTTAGATTTCATCTTAAAACAGGCCACACTGTCTCAAATAAACTGGAAATTTCCGAATCCATGCTACTTGACAAGATTTATCCATTAGATTGCGAGTTTTGAGACTAATTCTTTTATTGTTTTAAAGTGCTTTTCAGCTCATGAACGGCCGTTTTCAATGTATTTACGTTGTTTGGCATTGTACTGGTTCACATTACATGACTTTGACTTACATTTCAGCCTAAAACAGGCCAAACTGACCAAAATCAACTGGAAATCACCTAATCCATGCTACTTGACCAAATTTAGCCTTAAGATTCTGAGTTTTGACTTTCATGCTTTTATTGCTTTAAAGTGCTTTTTAGCTCCTGGATGGCCGTTTTCAATGCATTTTCACTGTTTGGCATTGTACTGGTTCACATTACATGACTTTGACTTACATTTCAGCCTAAAACAGGCCACACTGTCCCAAATAAACTGGAAATTACCGAATCCAAGCTACTTGACAAGATTTAGCCATTGGATTTCGATTTTTGAGACCTTAATTCTTTCATTGCCTTAAAGTGCTTTTTAGCTCCTGGATGGCCGTTTTCGATGCATTTTCACAGTTTGTCATTGTACTGGTTCACATTACATAACTTTGAATTAGATTTCAGCCTAAAAAAGGCCACACTGACCCAAATCAACTGGAAATCACCTAATCCATGCTACTTGACCAAATTTAGCCTTAAGATTCTGAGTTTTGACTTTCATGCTTTTATTGCTTTAAAATGCTTTTCAGCTCCTGTATGGCCGTTTTCAATGCATTTACATTGTTTTGCATTGTACTAGTTCAAATAACGTGACTTTGACTTACATTTCAGCCTAAAACAGGCCACACAGACCCAAATCAACTGTAAATGACCTAATCCATGCTACTTGACCAAATTTAGCCTTAAGATTCTGAGTTTTGACTTTCATGCTTTTATTGCTTTAAAATGCTTTTCAGCTCCTGAATGGCCGTTTACAAAGCATTTACACTGTTTGGCATTGTACTGGTTCACATTACATGACTTTGAATTAGATTTCAGCCTAAAAATGGCCACACTGACCCAAATCAACTGGAAATCACCTAATCCATGCTACTTGACAAGATATATCCATTAGATTGCGAGTTTTGAGACTTTCATGCTTTTATTGTTTTAAAGTACTTTTGAGCTCCTGAATGGCCGTTTACAATGCATTTACACTGTTTGGCATTGTACTAGTTAAAATTAAATGTCTTTGACTTAGAATTCATCTTAAAACAGGCCACACTGTCTCAAATAAACTGGAATTACCGAATCCATGCTGTAAACTACAAGATTAAGCCATTAAATCTAATGGCTTAATCTTGTCAAGTAGCTTGGCGAGAGACCAGTCTGATAGATCTGACCCGAGGCCAGCCTGATAGATCTTATTTGAGACAAGACTGATAGATCTGACCTGAAAACAGCTTGATAGATTTGACCTGAGACCAGCCTGATAGATCTGATCTGAGACCAGCCTGAAAGACCAGCCTTTTTGTATCTTATCTGAGACCAGTCTGATAGATCTGATCTGAGACTAGCCTGATAGATCGTATTTGAGACAAGACTGATAGATCTGACCTGAGACCAGCTTGATAGATTTGACCTGAGACCAGCCTTTTAGATTCGACCTGAACCAGCCTGATAGATCTGAAATGAGACCAGCCTTTTCGATCTCATCTGAGACCAGACTGATAGACCAGCCTTTTCGATCTGATCTGAGACCAGACTGATAGACCAGCGTTTTAGATCAGACCTGAGACCAGCATGATAGATCTGACCTGAGATCAGCCTGAAAGACCAGACTTTTTGTATCTTATCTGAGACCAGTCTGATAGATCCGACCTGAGACCAGCCTAATAGATCTGATCTGAGACCAGCCTGAAAGTGCAGACTTTTTGTATGTTATCTGAGACCAGTCTGATAGATCTGACCTGAGACCAGCCTGATAGATCTGATCTGAGACCAGCCTTTTAGATCTGAAATGAGACCAGCCTTTTAGATCTGATCTGAGACCAGCCTGAAAGACCAGCATTTTATATCGTATCTTAGTCCATTCCGATAGATCTGACCTGAGACCAGCCTTTTAGATCTGATCTGAGACCAGCATGAAAGACAAGCAATTTATATCTTATCTGAGACCAGTCTGATAGATCTGACCTGAGACCAGCTTGATAGATCTGATCTGAGACCAGCCTGAAAGACCAGCAATTTATATCTTATCTGAGACCAGTCTGATAGATCTGACCTGAGACCAGACTGATAGATCTGACCTGAGACCAGCCTGATAGATCTTATCTGAGACAAGTCTGATAGATCTTACCTGAGACCAGCCTGAAAGACCAGTCTTTTAGATCTGATCTGAGACCAGCCTTTTATATCTTATCTGAGACCAGCCTGATAGATCTGATCTGAGACCAGCCTGAAAGACCAGCATTTTATATCGTATCTTAGTCCAGTCCGATAGATCTGACCTGAGACCAGCCTTTTAGATCTGATCTGAGATCAGCCTGAAAGACCACCATTTTATATCTTATCTGAGACCAGTCTGATAGATCTGACCTGAGACCAGCTTGATAGATTTGACCTGAGACCAGCCTTTTAGATCTGACCTGAACCAGCCTGATAGCTCTGAAATGAGACCAGCCTTATAGATCTGATCTGAGACCAGCCTGAAAGACCAGCAATTTATATCTTATCTGAGACCAGTCTGATAGATCTGACCTGAGACCAGCCTGATAGATCTGATCTGAGACCAGCCTGAAAGACCAGCAATTTATATCTTATCTGAGACCAGTCTGATAGATCTGACCTGAGAACAGCCTGATATATCTGACCTGAGACCAGCCTGAAAGACCAGTTTTTTATATCTTATCTGAGACTAGTCTGATAGATCTGTCCTGAGACCAGTCTTTTAGATCTGACCTGAGACCAGCCTGATAGATCTGATCTGAGACCAGCCTTTTAGATCTGAAATGAGACCAGCCTTTTAGATCTGAAATGAGACCAGCCTTTTAGATCTGATCTGAGACCACCCTGAAAGACCAGCATTTTATATCGTATCTTAGTCCATTCCGATAGATCTGACCTGAGACCAGCCTTTTAGATCTGATCTGAGACCAGCATGAAAGACAAGCAATTTATATCTTATCTGAGACCAGTCTGATAGATCTGACCTGAGACCAGCTTGATAGATCTGATCTGAGACCAGCCTGAAAGACCAGCAATTTATATCTTATCTGAGACCAGTCTGATAGATCTGACCTGAGACAAATCTGATAGATCTGACCTGAGACCAGCCTTGTAGATCTCATCTGAGACCAGACTGATAGATCTGACCTGAGACCAGCCTGATAGATCTTATCTGAGACAAGTCTGATAGATCTTACCTGAGACCAGCCTGAAAGACCAGTCTTTTAGATCTGATCTGAGACCAGCCTTTTATATCTTATCTGAGACCAGTCTGATATATCTGACCTGAGACCAGCTTGATAGATCTGACCTGAGACCAGCCTGAAAGACCAGCCTTTTATATCTTATCTGAGGCAAGTCTGATAGATCTGACCTGAGACCAGCCTGATAGATCTGACCTGAACCAGCCTGATATATCTGACCTGAGACCAGCCTGAAAGACCAGCCTTTTAGACCTGAAATGAGACCAGCCTTTTATATCTGATCTGAGACCAGTCTGATAGATATGACCTGAGACCAGCCTGAAAATGCAGCCTTTTTGTATGTTATCTGAGACCAGTCTGATAGATCTGACCTGAGACCAGCCTGATAGATCTGATCTGAGACCAGCCTGCTAGATCTGAAATGAGACCAGCCTGATAGATCTGACCTGAGACCAGCCTGAAAGACCAGCAATTTATATCTTATCTGAGACCAGTCTGATAGATCTGACCTGAGACCAGCCTGATAGATCTGATCTGAGACCAGCCTGAAAGACCAGCAATTTATATTTTATCTGAGACCAGTCTGATAGATCTGACCTGAGAACAGCCTGATATATCTGACCTGAGACCAGCCTGAAAGACCAGTTTTTTATATCTTATCTGAGACTAGTCTGATAGATCTGTCCTGAGACCAGTCTTTTAGATCTGATCTGAGACCAGCCTTTTATATCTTATCTGAGACCAGCCTGATAGATCTGATCTGAGACCAGTCTGATATATCTGACCTGAGACCAGCCTGATAGATCTGATCTGAGACCAGCCTGAAAGACCAGCATTTTATTACTTATCTGAGACCAGCCTTTTATATGTTATCTGAGACCAGTCTGATAGATCTGACCTGAGACCAGCCTTTTAGATCTGATCTGAGACCAGTCTGATAGATCTGACCTGAGACCAGCCTGAAAGTGCAGCCTTTTCGTATGTTATCTGAGACCAGTCTGATAGATCTGACCTGAGACCAGCCTGATAGATCTGATCTGAGACCAGCCTTTTAGATCTGAAATGAGACCAGCCTTTTAGATCTGATCTGAGACCAGCCTGAAAGACCAGCATTTTATATCGTATCTTAGTCCATTCCGATAGATCTGACCTGAGACCAGCCTTTTAGATCTGATCTGAGACCAGCATGAAAGACAAGCAATTTATATCTTATCTGAGACCAGTCTGATAGATCTGACCTGAGACCAGCTTGATAGATCTGATCTGAGACCAGCCTGAAAGAACAGCAATTTATATCTTATCTGAGACCAGTCTGATAGATCTGACCTGAGACCAGCCTGATAGATCTGACCTGAGACCAGCCTTGTAGATCTCATCTGAGACCAGACTGATAGATCTGACCTGAGACCAGCCTGATAGATCTTATCTGAGACAAGTCTGATAGATCTTACCTGAGACCAGCCTGAAAGACCAGTCTTTTAGATCTGATCTGAGACCAGCCTTTTATATCTTATCTGAGACCAGTCTGATATATCTGACCTGAGACCAGCTTGATAGATCTGACCTGAGACCAGCCTGAAAGACCAGCTTTTTATATCTTAAATGAGAATAGTCTGATAGGTCTGTCCTGAGACCAGCCTTTTAGATCTGATCTGAGACCAGTCTGATATATCTGACCTGAGACCAGCCTGATAGGTCTGACCAGAGACCAGGCTGAAAGACCAGCCTTTTTGTATCATATCTGAGACCAGTCTGATAGATCTGACCTGAGACCAGCTTGATATATCTGATCTGAGACCAGCCTGAAAGACCAGCAATTTATATCTTATCTGAGACCAGTCTGATAGATCTGACCTGAGACCAGCCTGATATATCTGACCTGAGACCAGCCTGAAAGACCAGTTTTTTATATGTTATCTGAGACTAGTCTGATAGATCTGTCCTGAGACAAGTCTTTTAGATCTGATCTGAGACCAGCCTTTTATATCTTATCTGAGGCAAGTCTGATAGATCTGACCTGAGACCAGCCTGATAGATCTGACCTGAACAAGCCTGATAGATCTGAGATGAGACCAGCCTGAAAGACCAGCCTTTTAGATCTGACCTGAGACCAGCCTGATAGATTTGACCTGAGACCAGCCTGAAAGACCTGCCTTTTTGTATCTTATCTGAGACCAGTCTGATATATCTGACCTGAGACCAGCCTGAAAGATCTGATCTGAGACCAGCCTTTTCGATCTGATCTGAGACCAGACTGATAGACCAGCGTTTTAGATCTGATCTGAGACCAGCCTGAAAGACCAGCATTTTATATCTTATCTGAGACCAGTCTGATAGATCTGACCTGAGACCAGCCTGATATATCTGACCTGAGACCAGCCTTTTAGATCTGATCTGAGTCCAGCCTGAAAGACCAGCAATTTATATTTTATCTGAGACCAGTCTGATAGATCTGACCTGAGACCAGACTGATAGATCTGACCTGAACCAGTCTGATATATCTGACCTGAGAACAGCCTGATAGATCTGATCTGAGACCAGCCTTTTCGATCTGATCTGAGACCAGACTGATAGACCAGCGTTTTAGATCTGATCTGAGACCAGCCTGAAAGACCAGCATTTTATATCTTATCTGAGACCAGTCTGATAGATCTGACCTGAGACCAGCCTGATATATCTGACCTGAGACCAGCCTGATATATCTGACCTGAGACCAGCCTTTTAGATCTGATCTGAGACCAGCCTTTTATATCTTATCTGAGACCAGTCTGATAGATCTGACCTGAGACCAGCCTGTTAGATCTGACCTGAGACCAGCCTTTTAGATCTGAAATGAGACCAGCCTTTCAGATCTGATCTGAGACCAGCCTGAAAGACCAGCATTTTATATCGTATCTTAGTCCATTCCGATAGATCTGACCTGAGACCAGCCTGATAGATCTTATCTGAGACAAGTCTGATAGATCTTACCTGAGACCAGCCTGAAAGACCAGTCTTTTAGATCTGATCTGAGACCAGCCTTTTATATCTTATCTGAGACCAGTCTGATACATCTGACCTGAGACCAGCCTGAAAGACCAGCTTTTTATATCTTAAATGAGAATAGTCTGATAGGTCTGTCCTGAGACCAGCCTTTTAGATCTGATCTGAGACCAGCCTTTTATATCTTATCTGAGACCAGCCTGATAGATCTGATCTGAGACCAGTCTGATATATCTGACCTGAGACCAGCCTGATAGATCTGACCAGAGACCAGCCTGAAAGACCAGCCTTTTATATCTTATCTGAGGCAACTCTGATAGATCTGACCTGAGACCAGCCTGATAGATCTGACCAGAGAAAAGCCTGATAGATCTGACCAGAGACCAGGCTGAAAGACCAGCCTTTTTGTATCATATCTGAGACCAGTCTGATAGATCTGACCTGAGACCAGCTTGATAGATCTGAAATGAGACCAGCCTGCTAGATCTGAAATGAGACCAGCCTTTTAGATCTGATCTGAGACCAGCCTGAAAGACCAGCATTTTATATCGTATCTTAGTCCATTCCGATAGATCTGACCTGAGACCAGCCTTTTAGATCTGATCTGAGACCAGCATGAAAGACAAGCAATTTATATCTTATCTGAGACCAGTCTGATAGATCTGACCTGAGACCAGCTTGATAGATCTGATCTGAGACCAGCCTGAAAGACCAGCAATTTTTATCTTATCTGAGACCAGTCTGATAGATCTGACCTGAGACCAGCCTGATAGATCTGACCTGAGACCAGCCTTGTAGATCTCATCTGAGACCAGACTGATAGATCTGACCTGAGACCAGCCTGATAGATCTTATCTGAGACAAGTCTGATAGATCTTACCTGAGACCAGCCTGAAAGACCAGTCTTTTAGATCTGATCTGAGACCAGCCTTTTATATCTTATCTGAGACCAGTCTGATATATCTGACCTGAGACCAGCTTGATAGATCTGACCTGAGACCAGCCTGAAAGACCAGCCTTTTATATCTTATCTGAGGCAAGTCTGATAGATCTGACCTGAGACCAGCCTGATAGATCTGACCTGAACCAGCCTGATAGATCTGACCTGAGACCAGCCTGAAAGACCAGCCTTTTAGACCTGAAATGAGACCAGCCTTTTATATCTGATCTGAGACCAGTCTGATATATCTGACCTGAGACCAGCCTGAAAATGCAGCCTTTTTGTATGTTATCTGAGACCAGTCTGATAGATCTGACCTGAGACCAGCCTGATAGATCTGATCTGAGACCAGCCTGCTAGATCTGAAATGAGACCAGCCTGATAGATCTGACCTGAGACCAGCCTGAAAGACCAGCAATTTATATCTTATCTGAGACCAGTCTGATAGATCTGACCTGAGACCAGCCTGATAGATCTGATCTGAGACCAGCCTGAAAGACCAGCAATTTATATTTTATCTGAGACCAGTCTGATAGATCTGACCTGAGAACAGCCTGATATATCTGACCTGAGACCAGCCTGAAAGACCAGTTTTTTATATCTTATCTGAGACTAGTCTGATAGATCTGTCCTGAGACCAGTCTTTTAGATCTGATCTGAGACCAGCCTTTTATATCTTATCTGAGACCAGCCTGATAGATCTGATCTGAGACCAGTCTGATATATCTGACCTGAGACCAGCCTGATAGATCTGATCTGAGACCAGCCTGAAAGACCAGCATTTTATTACTTATCTGAGACCAGCCTTTTATATGTTATCTGAGACCAGTCTGATAGATCTGACCTGAGACCAGCCTTTTAGATCTGATCTGAGACCAGTCTGATAGATCTGACCTGAGACCAGCCTGAAAGTGCAGCCTTTTCGTATGTTATCTGAGACCAGTCTGATAGATCTGACCTGAGACCAGCCTGATAGATCTGATCTGAGACCAGCCTTTTAGATCTGAAATGAGACCAGCCTTTTAGATCTGATCTGAGACCAGCCTGAAAGACCAGCATTTTATATCGTATCTTAGTCCATTCCGATAGATCTGACCTGAGACCAGCCTTTTAGATCTGATCTGAGACCAGCATGAAAGACAAGCAATTTATATCTTATCTGAGACCAGTCTGATAGATCTGACCTGAGACCAGCTTGATAGATCTGATCTGAGACCAGCCTGAAAGACCAGCAATTTATATCTTATCTGAGACCAGTCTGATAGATCTGACCTGAGACCAGCCTGATAGATCTGACCTGAGACCAGCCTTGTAGATCTCATCTGAGACCAGACTGATAGATCTGACCTGAGACCAGCCTGATAGATCTTATCTGAGACAAGTCTGATAGATCTTACCTGAGACCAGCCTGAAAGACCAGTCTTTTAGAGCTGATCTGAGACCAGCCTTTTATATCTTATCTGAGACCAGTCTGATATATCTGACCTGAGACCAGCTTGATAGATCTGACCTGAGACCAGCCTGAAAGACCAGCTTTTTATATCTTAAATGAGAATAGTCTGATAGGTCTGTCCTGAGACCAGCCTTTTAGATCTGATCTGAGACCAGTCTGATAGGTCTGACCAGAGACCAGGCTGAAAGACCAGCCTTTTTGTATCATATCTGAGACCAGTCTGATAGATCTGACCTGAGACCAGCTTGATATATCTGATCTGAGACCAGCCTGAAAGACCAGCAATTTATATCTTATCTGAGACCAGTCTGATAGATCTGACCTGAGACCAGCCTGATATATCTGACCTGAGACCAGCCTGAAAGACCAGTTTTTTATATGTTATCTGAGACTAGTCTGATAGATCTGTCCTGAGACAAGTCTTTTAGATCTGATCTGAGACCAGCCTTTTATATCTTATCTGAGGCAAGTCTGATAGATCTGACCTGAGACCAGCCTGATAGATCTGACCTGAACAAGCCTGATAGATCTGAGATGAGACCAGCCTGAAAGACCAGCCTTTTAGATCTGACCTGAGACCAGCCTGATAGATTTGACCTGAGACCAGCCTGAAAGACCTGCCTTTTTGTATCTTATCTGAGACCAGTCTGATATATCTGACCTGAGACCAGCCTGAAAGATCTGATCTGAGACCAGCCTTTTTGATCTGATCTGAGACCAGACTGATAGACCAGCGTTTTAGATCTGATCTGAGACCAGCCTGAAAGACCAGCATTTTATATCTTATCTGAGACCAGTCTGATAGATCTGACCTGAGACCAGCCTGATATATCTGACCTGAGACCAGCCTTTTAGATCTGATCTGAGTCCAGCCTGAAAGACCAGCAATTTATATTTTATCTGAGACCAGTCTGATAGATCTGACCTGAGACCAGACTGATAGATCTGACCTGAACCAGTCTGATATATCTGACCTGAGAACAGCCTGATAGATCTGATCTGAGACCAGCCTTTTCGATCTGATCTGAGACCAGACTGATAGACCAGCGTTTTAGATCTGATCTGAGACCAGCCTGAAAGACCAGCATTTTATATCTTATCTGAGACCAGTCTGATAGATCTGACCTGAGACCAGCCTGATATATCTGACCTGAGACCAGCCTGATATATCTGACCTGAGACCAGCCTTTTAGATCTGATCTGAGACCAGCCTTTTATATCTTATCTGAGACCAGTCTGATAGATCTGACCTGAGACCAGCCTGTTAGATCTGACCTGAGACCAGCCTTTTAGATCTGAAATGAGACCAGCCTTTCAGATCTGATCTGAGACCAGCCTGAAAGACCAGCTTTTTATATCGTATCTTAGTCCATTCCGATAGATCTGACCTGAGACCAGCCTGATAGATCTTATCTGAGACAAGTCTGATAGATCTTACCTGAGACCAGCCTGAAAGACCAGTCTTTTAGATCTGATCTGAGACCAGCCTTTTATATCTTATCTGAGACCAGTCTGATACATCTGACCTGAGACCAGCTTGTTAGATCTGACCTGAGACCAGCCTGAAAGACCAGCTTTTTATATCTTAAATGAGAATAGTCTGATAGGTCTGTCCTGAGACCAGCCTTTTAGATCTGATCTGAGACCAGCCTTTTATATCTTATCTGAGACCAGCCTGATAGATCTGATCTGAGACCAGTCTGATATATCTGACCTGAGACCAGCCTGATAGATCTGACCAGAGACCAGCCTGAAAGACCAGCCTTTTATATCTTATCTGAGGCAACTCTGATAGATCTGACCTGAGACCAGCCTGATAGATCTGACCAGAGAAAAGCCTGATAGATCTGACCAGAGACCAGGCTGAAAGACCAGCCTTTTTGTATCATATCTGAGACCAGTCTGATAGATCTGACCTGAGACCAGCTTGATAGATCTGAAATGAGACCAGCCTGCTAGATCTGAAATGAGACCAGCCTTTTAGATCTGATCTGAGACCAGCCTGAAAGACCAGCATTTTATATCGTATCTTAGTCCATTCCGATAGATCTGACCTGAGACCAGCCTTTTAGATCTGATCTGAGACCAGCATGAAAGACAAGCAATTTATATCTTATCTGAGACCAGTCTGATAGATCTGACCTGAGACCAGCTTGATAGATCTGATCTGAGACCAGCCTGAAAGACCAGCAATTTATATCTTATCTGAGACCAGTCTGATAGATCTGACCTGAGACCAGCCTGATAGATCTGACCTGAGACCAGCCTTGTAGATCTCATCTGAGACCAGACTGATAGATCTGACCTGAGACCAGCCTGATAGATCTTATCTGAGACAAGTCTGATAGATCTTACCTGAGACCAGCCTGAAAGACCAGTCTTTTAGATCTGATCTGAGACCAGCCTTTTATATCTTATCTGAGACCAGTCTGATATATCTGACCTGAGACCAGCTTGATAGATCTGACCTGAGACCAGCCTGAAAGACCAGCTTTTTATATCTTAAATGAGAATAGTCTGATAGGTCTGTCCTGAGACCAGCCTTTTAGATCTGATCTGAGACCAGCCTTTTATATCTTATCTGAGACCAGCCTGATAGATCTGATCTGAGACCAGTCTGATATATCTGACCTGAGACCAGCCTGATAGATCTGACCAGAGACCAGCCTGAAAGACCAGCCTTTTATATCTTATCTGCGGCAACTCTGATAGATCTGACCTGAGACCAGCCTGATAGATCTGACCAGAGAAAAGCCTGATAGATCTGACCAGAGACCAGGCTGAAAGACCAGCCTTTTTGTATCATATCTGAGACCAGTCTGATAGATCTGACCTGAGACCAGCTTGATAGATCTGAAATGAGACCAGCCTGCTAGATCTGAAATGAGACCAGCCTTTTAGATCTGAAATGAGACCAGCCTTTTAGATCTGACCTGAGACCAGCCTGAGAGATCTGTCCTGAACAAGCCTGATAGATCTGACCTGAGACCAGCCTGAAAGACCAGCCTTTTAGATCTGACCTGGGACCAGCCTGATAGATTTGACCTGAGACCAGCCTGAGAGATCTGTCCTGAACAAGCCTGATAGATCTGACCTGAGACCAGCCTGAAAGACCAGCCTTTTTGTATCTTATCTGAGACCAGTCTGATATATCTGACCTGAGACCAGCCTGAAAGATCTGATCTGAGACCAGCCTTTTCGATCTGATCTGAGACCAGACTGATAGACCAGCGTTTTAGATCTGATCTGAGACCAGCCTGAAAGACCAGCATTTTATATCTTATCTGAGACCAGTCTGAAGATCTGACCTGAGACCAGACTGATAGACCAGCGTTTTAGATCTGATCTGAGACCAGCCTGAAAGACCAGCATTTTATATCTTATCTGAGACCAGTCTGATAGATCTGACCTGAGACCAGCCTGATATATCTGACCTGAGACCAGCCTGATATATCTGACCTGAGACCAGCCTTTTAGATCTGATCTGAGACCAGCCTTTTATATCTTATCTGAGACCAGTCTGATAGATCTGACCTGACACCAGCCTTTTAGATCTGATCTGAGACCAGCCTGATAGATTTGACCTGAGACCAGCCTGAAAGACCAGCCTTTTTGTATCTTATCTGAGACCAGTCTGACAGATCTGACCTGAGACCAGCCTGATAGATCTGATCTGAGACCAGCCTTTTAGATCTGACCTGAACCAGCCTGATAGATCTGAAATGAGACCAGCCTTTTAGATCTGATCTGAGACCACCCTTAAGGACGAGCAATTTATATCTTATCTGAGACCAGTCTGATAGATCTGACCTGAGACCAGCCTGATATATCTGATCTGAGACCATCCTGAAAGACCACCATTTTATATCTTATCTGAGACCAGTCTGATAGATCTGACCTGAGACCAGCTTGATAGATCTGAAATGAGACCAGCCTGCTAGATCTGAAATGAGACCAGCCTTTTAGATCTGAAATGAGACCAGCCTTTTAGATCTGATCTGAGACCAGCCTGAAAGACCAGCCTTTTAGACCTGAAATGAGACCAGCCTTTTATATCTGATCTGAGACCAGTCTGATAGATCTGACCTGAGACCAGCTTGATCGATCTGAAATGAGACCAGCCTGCTAGATCTGAAATGAGACCAGCCTTTTAGATCTGAAATGAGACCAGCCTTTTAGATCTGATCTGAGACCAGCCTGAAAGACCAGCCTTTTATATCTTATCTGAGGCAAGTCTGATAGATCTGACCTGAGACCAGCCTGATAGATCTGACCTGAACCAGCCTGATAGATCTGACCTGAGACCAGCCTGAAAGACCAGCCTTTTAGACCTGAAATGAGACCAGCCTTTTATATCTGATCTGAGACCAGTCTGATAGATCTGACCTGAGACCAGCCTGAAAATGCAGCCTTTTTGTATGTTATCAGAGACCAGTCTGATAGATCTGACCTGAGACCAGCCTGATAGATCTGATCTGAGACCAGCCTGCTAGATCTGAAATGAGACCAGCCTGATAGATCTGACCTGAGACCAGCCTGAAAGACCAGCAATTTATATCTTATCTGAGACCAGTCTGATAGATCTGACCTGAGACCAGCCTGATAGATCTGATCTGAGACCAGCCTGAAAGACCAGCAATTTATATTTTATCTGAGACCAGTCTGATAGATCTGACCTGAGAACAGCCTGATATATCTGACCTGAGACCAGCCTGAAAGACCAGTTTTTTATATCTTATCTGAGACCAGTCTGATAGATCTGTCCTGAGACCAGCCTTTTAGATCTGATCTGAGACCAGCCTTTTATATCTTATCTGAGACCAGCCTGATAGATCTGATCTGAGACCAGCCTGAAAGACCAGCATTTTATTACTTATCTGAGACCAGCCTTTTATATGTTATCTGAGACCAGTCTGATAGATCTGACCTGAGACCAGCCTTTTAGATCTGATCTGAGACCAGTCTGATAGATCTGACCTGAGACCAGCCTGAAAGTGCAGCCTTTTCGTATGTTATCTGAGACCAGTCTGATAGATCTGACCTGAGACCAGCCTGATAGATCTGATCTGAGACCAGGCTTTTAGATCTGAAATGAGACCAGCCTTTTAGATCTGATCTGAGACCAGCCTGAAAGACCAGCATTTTATATCGTATCTTAGTCCATTCCGATAGATCTGACCTGAGACCAGCCTTTTAGATCTGATCTGAGACCAGCATGAAAGACAAGCAATTTATATCTTATCTGAGACCAGTCTGATAGATCTGACTTGAGACCAGCTTGATAGATCTGATCTGAGACCAGCCTGAAAGACCAGCAATTTATATCTTATCTGAGACCAGTCTGATAGATCTGACCTGAGACCAGCCTGATAGATCTGACCTGAGACCAGCCTTGTAGATCTCATCTGAGACCAGACTGATAGATCTGACCTGAGACCAGCCTGATAGATCTTATCTGAGACAAGTCTGATAGATCTTACCTGAGACCAGCCTGAAAGACCAGTCTTTTAGATCTGATCTGAGACCAGCCTTTTATATCTTATCTGAGACCAGTCTGATATATCTGACCTGAGACCAGCTTGATAGATCTGACCTGAGACCAGCCTGAAAGACCAGCCTTTTATATCTTATCTGAGGCAAGTCTGATAGATCTGACCTGAGACCAGCCTGATAGATCTGACCTGAACCAGCCTGATAGATCTGACCTGAGACCAGCCTGAAAGACCAGCCTTTTAGACCTGAAATGAGACCAGCCTTTTATATCTGATCTGAGACCAGTCTGATAGATCTGACCTGAGACCAGCCTGAAAATGCAGCCTTTTTGTATGTTATCAGAGACCAGTCTGATAGATCTGACCTGAGACCAGCCTGATAGATCTGATCTGAGACCAGCCTGCTAGATCTGAAATGAGACCAGCCTGATAGATCTGACCTGAGACCAGCCTGAAAGACCAGCAATTTATATCTTATCTGAGACCAGTCTGATAGATCTGACCTGAGACCAGCCTGATAGATCTGATCTGAGACCAGCCTGAAAGACCAGCAATTTATATTTTATCTGAGACCAGTCTGATAGATCTGACCTGAGAACAGCCTGATATATCTGACCTGAGACCAGCCTGAAAGACCAGTTTTTTATATCTTATCTGAGACTAGTCTGATAGATCTGTCCTGAGACCAGTCTTTTAGATCTGATCTGAGACCAGCCTTTTATATCTTACCTGAGACCAGCCTGATAGATCTGATCTGAGACCAGTCTGATATATCTGACCTGAGACCAGCCTGATAGATCTGATCTGAGACCAGCCTGAAAGACCAGCATTTTATTACTTATCTGAGACCAGCCTTTTATATGTTATCTGAGACCAGTCTGATAGATCTGACCTGAGACCAGCCTTTTAGATCTGATCTGAGACCAGTCTGATAGATCTGACCTGAGACCAGCCTGAAAGTGCAGCCTTTTCGTATGTTATCTGAGACCAGTCTGATAGATCTGACCTGAGACCAGCCTGATAGATCTGATCTGAGACCAGGCTTTTAGATCTGAAATGAGACCAGCCTTTTAGATCTGATCTGAGACCAGCCTGAAAGACCAGCATTTTATATCGTATCTTAGTCCATTCCGATAGATCTGACCTGAGACCAGCCTTTTAGATCTGATCTGAGACCAGCATGAAAGACAAGCAATTTATATCTTATCTGAAACCAGTCTGATAGATCTGACTTGAGACCAGCTTGATAGATCTGATCTGAGACCAGCCTGAAAGACCAGCAATTTATATCTTATCTGAGACCAGTCTGATAGATCTGACCTGAGACCAGCCTGATAGATCTGACCTGAGACCAGCCTTGTAGATCTCATCTGAGACCAGACTGATAGATCTGACCTGAGACCAGCCTGATAGATCTTATCTGAGACAAGTCTGATAGATCTTACCTGAGACCAGCCTGAAAGACCAGTCTTTTAGATCTGATCTGAGACCAGCCTTTTATATCTTATCTGAGACCAGTCTGATATATCTGACCTGAGACCAGCTTGATAGATCTGACCTGAGACCAGCCTGAAAGACCAGCCTTTTATATCTTATCTGAGGCAAGTCTGATAGATCTGACCTGAGACCAGCCTGATAGATCTGACCTGAACCAGCCTGATAGATCTGACCTGAGACCAGCCTGAAAGACCAGCCTTTTAGACCTGAAATGAGACCAGCCTTTTATATCTGATCTGAGACCAGTCTGATAGATCTGACCTGAGACCAGCCTGAAAATGCAGCCTTTTTGTATGTTATCTGAGACCAGTCTGATAGATCTGACCTGAGACCAGCCTGATAGATCTGATCTGAGACCAGCCTGCTAGATCTGAAATGAGACCAGCCTGATAGAGCTGACCTGAGACCAGCCTGAAAGACCAGCAATTTATATCTTATCTGAGACCAGTCTGATAGATCTGACCTGAGACCAGCCTGATAGATCTGATCTGAGACCAGCCTGAAAGACCAGCAATTTATATTTTATCTGAGACCAGTCTGATAGATCTGACCTGAGAACAGCCTGATATATCTGACCTGAGACCAGCCTGAAAGACCAGTTTTTTATATCTTATCTGAGACTAGTCTGATAGATCTGTCCTGAGACCAGTCTTTTAGATCTGATCTGAGACCAGCCTTTTATATCTTATCTGAGACCAGCCTGATAGATCTGATCTGAGACCAGTCTGATATATCTGACCTGAGACCAGCCTGATAGATCTGATCTGAGACCAGCCTGAAAGACCAGCATTTTATTACTTATCTGAGACCAGCCTTTTATATGTTATCTGAGACCAGTCTGATAGATCTGACCTGAGACCAGCCTTTTAGATCTGATCTGAGACCAGTCTGATAGATCTGACCTGAGACCAGCCTGAAAGTGCAGCCTTTTCGTATGTTATCTGAGACCAGTCTGATAGATCTGACCTGAGACCAGCCTGATAGATCTGATCTGAGACCAGCCTTTTAGATCTGAAATGAGACCAGCCTTTTAGATCTGATCTGAGACCAGCATGAAAGACAAGCAATTTATATCTTATCTGAGACCAGTCTGATAGATCTGACCTGAGACCAGCTTGATAGATCTGATCTGAGACCAGCCTGAAAGACCAGCAATTTATATCTTATCTGAGACCAGTCTGATAGATCTGACCTGAGACCAGCCTGATAGATCTGACCTGAGACCAGCCTTGTAGATCTCATCTGAGACCAGACTGATAGATCTGACCTGAGACCAGCCTGATAGATCTTATCTGAGACAAGTCTGATAGATCTTACCTGAGACCAGCCTGAAAGACCAGTCTTTTAGATCTGATCTGAGACCAGCCTTTTATATCTTATCTGAGACCAGTCTGATATATCTGACCTGAGACCAGCTTGATAGATCTGACCTGAGACCAGCCTGAAAGACCAGCTTTTTATATCTTAAATGAGAATAGTCTGATAGGTCTGTCCTGAGACCAGCCTTTTAGATCTGATCTGAGACCAGTCTGATATATCTGACCTGAGACCAGCCTGATAGGTCTGACCAGAGACCAGGCTGAAAGACCAGCCTTTTTGTATCATATCTGAGACCAGTCTGATAGATCTGACCTGAGACCAGCTTGATATATCTGATCTGAGACCAGCCTGAAAGACCAGCAATTTATATCTTATCTGAGACCAGTCTGATAGATCTGACCTGAGACCAGCCTGATATATCTGACCTGAGACCAGCCTGAAAGACCAGTTTTTTATATGTTATCTGAGACTAGTCTGATAGATCTGTCCTGAGACAAGTCTTTTAGATCTGATCTGAGACCAGCCTTTTATATCTTATCTGAGGCAAGTCTGATAGATCTGACCTGAGACCAGCCTGATAGATCTGACCTGAACAAGCCTGATAGATCTGAGATGAGACCAGCCTGAAAGACCAGCCTTTTAGATCTGACCTGAGACCAGCCTGATAGATTTGACCTGAGACCAGCCTGAAAGACCTGCCTTTTTGTATCTTATCTGAGACCAGTCTGATAGATCTGACCTGAGACCAGCTTGATCGATCTGAAATGAGACCAGCCTGCTAGATCTGAAATGAGACCAGCCTTTTAGATCTGAAATGAGACCAGCCTTTTAGATCTGATCTGAGACCAGCCTGAAAGACCAGCCTTTTATATCTTATCTGAGGCAAGTCTGATAGATCTGACCTGAGACCAGCCTGATAGATCTGACCTGAACCAGCCTGATAGATCTGACCTGAGACCAGCCTGAAAGACCAGCCTTTTAGACCTGAAATGAGACCAGCCTTTTATATCTGATCTGAGACCAGTCTGATAGATCTGACCTGAGACCAGCCTGAAAATGCAGCCTTTTTGTATGTTATCTGAGACCAGTCTGATAGATCTGACCTGAGACCAGCCTGATAGATCTGATCTGAGACCAGCCTGCTAGATCTGAAATGAGACCAGCCTGATAGAGCTGACCTGAGACCAGCCTGAAAGACCAGCAATTTATATCTTATGTGAGACCAGTCTGATAGATCTGACCTGAGACCAGCCTGATAGATCTGATCTGAGACCAGCCTGAAAGACCAGCAATTTATATTTTATCTGAGACCAGTCTGATAGATCTGACCTGAGAACAGCCTGATATATCTGACCTGAGACCAGCCTGAAAGACCAGTTTTTTATATCTTATCTGAGACTAGTCTGATAGATCTGTCCTGAGACCAGTCTTTTAGATCTGATCTGAGACCAGCCTTTTATATCTTATCTGAGACCAGCCTGATAGATCTGATCTGAGACCAGTCTGATATATCTGACCTGAGACCAGCCTGAAAGACCAGCATTTTATTACTTATCTGAGACCAGCCTTTTATATGTTATCTGAGACCAGTCTGATAGATCTGACCTGAGACCAGCCTTTTAGATCTGATCTGAGACCAGTCTGATAGATCTGACCTGAGACCAGCCTGAAAGTGCAGCCTTTTCGTATGTTATCTGAGACCAGTCTGATAGATCTGACCTGAGATTAGCCTGATAGATCTGATCTGAGACCAGCCTTTTAGATCTGAAATGAGACCAGCCTTTTAGATCTGATCTGAGACCAGCCTGAAAGACCAGCATTTTATATCGTATCTTAGTCCATTCCGATAGATCTGACCTGAGACCAGCCTTTTAGATCTGATCTGAGACCAGCATGAAAGACAAGCAATTTATATCTTATCTGAGACCAGTCTGATAGATCTGACCTGAGACCAGCTTGATAGATCTGATCTGAGACCAGCCTGAAAGAACCAGCAATTTATATCTTATCTGAGACCAGTCTGATAGATCTGACCTGAGACCAGCCTGATAGATCTGACCTGAGACCAGCCTTGTAGATCTCATCTGAGACCAGACTGATAGATCTGACCTGAGACCAGCCTGATAGATCTTATCTGAGACAAGTCTGATAGATCTTACCTGAGACCAGCCTGAAAGACCAGTCTTTTAGATCTGATCTGAGACCAGCCTTTTATATCTTATCTGAGACCAGTCTGATATATCTGACCTGAGACCAGCTTGATAGATCTGACCTGAGACCAGCCTGAAAGACCAGCTTTTTATATCTTAAATGAGAATAGTCTGATAGGTCTGTCCTGAGACCAGCCTTTTAGATCTGATCTGAGACCAGTCTGATATATCTGACCTGAGACCAGCCTGATAGGTCTGACCAGAGACCAGGCTGAAAGACCAGCCTTTTTGTATCATATCTGAGACCAGTCTGATAGATCTGACCTGAGACCAGCTTGATATATCTGATCTGAGACCAGCCTGAAAGACCAGCAATTTATATCTTATCTGAGACCAGTCTGATAGATCTGACCTGAGACCAGCCTGATATATCTGACCTGAGACCAGCCTGAAAGACCAGTTTTTTATATGTTATCTGAGACTAGTCTGATAGATCTGTCCTGAGACAAGTCTTTTAGATCTGATCTGAGACCAGCCTTTTATATCTTATCTGAGGCAAGTCTGATAGATCTGACCTGAGACCAGCCTGATAGATCTGACCTGAACAAGCCTGATAGATCTGAGATGAGACCAGCCTGAAAGACCAGCCTTTTAGATCTGACCTGAGACCAGCCTGATAGATTTGACCTGAGACCAGCCTGAAAGACCTGCCTTTTTGTATCTTATCTGAGACCAGTCTGATAGATCTGACCTGAGACCAGCTTGATCGATCTGAAATGAGACCAGCCTGCTAGATCTGAAATGAGACCAGCCTTTTAGATCTGAAATGAGACCAGCCTTTTAGATCTGAAATGAGACCAGCCTTTTAGATCTGATCTGAGACCAGCCTGAAAGACCAGCCTTTTAGACCTGAAATGAGACCAGCCTTTTATATCTGATCTGAGACCAGTCTGATAGATCTGACCTGAGACCAGCTTGATCGATCTGAAATGAGACCAGCCTGCTAGATCTGAAATGAGACCAGCCTTTTAGATCTGAAATGAGACCAGCCTTTTAGATCTGATCTGAGACCAGCCTGAAAGACCAGCCTTTTATATCTTATCTGAGGCAAGTCTGATAGATCTGACCTGAGACCAGCCTGATAGATCTGACCTGAACCAGCCTGATAGATCTGACCTGAGACCAGCCTGAAAGACCAGCCTTTTAGACCTGAAATGAGACCAGCCTTTTATATCTGATCTGAGACCAGTCTGATAGATCTGACCTGAGACCAGCCTGAAAATGCAGCCTTTTTGTATGTTATCAGAGACCAGTCTGATAGATCTGACCTGAGACCAGCCTGATAGATCTGATCTGAGACCAGCCTGCTAGATCTGAAATGAGACCAGCCTGATAGATCTGACCTGAGACCAGCCTGAAAGACCAGCAATTTATATCTTATCTGAGACCAGTCTGATAGATCTGACCTGAGACCAGCCTGATAGATCTGATCTGAGACCAGCCTGAAAGACCAGCAATTTATATTTTATCTGAGACCAGTCTGATAGATCTGACCTGAGAACAGCCTGATATATCTGACCTGAGACCAGCCTGAAAGACCAGTTTTTTATATCTTATCTGAGACTAGTCTGATAGATCTGTCCTGAGACCAGTCTTTTAGATCTGATCTGAGACCAGCCTTTTATATCTTACCTGAGACCAGCCTGATAGATTTGACCTGAGACCAGCCTGAAAGACCAGCTTTTTTGTATCTTATCTGAGACCAGTCTGATAGATCTGTCCTGAGACCAGCCTTTTAGATCTGATCTGAGACCAGCCTTTTATATCTTATCTGAGACCAGCCTGATAGATCTGATCTGAGACCAGTCTGATATATCTGACCTGAGACCAGCCTGATAGATCTGATCTGAGACCAGCCTGAAAGACCAGCATTTTATTACTTATCTGAGACCAGCCTTTTATATGTTATCTGAGACCAGTCTGATAGATCTGACCTGAGACCAGCCTTTTAGATCTGATCTGAGACCAGTCTGATAGATCTGACCTGAGACCAGCCTGAAAGTGCAGCCTTTTCGTATGTTATCTGAGACCAGTCTGATAGATCTGACCTGAGACCAGCCTGATAGATCTGATCTGAGACCAGGCTTTTAGATCTGAAATGAGACCAGCCTTTTAGATCTGATCTGAGACCAGCCTGAAATACCAGCATTTTATATCGTATCTTAGTCCATTCCGATAGATCTGACCTGAGACCAGCCTTTTAGATCTGATCTGAGACCAGCATGAAAGACAAGCAATTTATATCTTATCTGAGACCAGTCTGATAGATCTGACTTGAGACCAGCTTGATAGATCTGATCTGAGACCAGCCTGAAAGACCAGCAATTTATATCTTATCTGAGACCAGTCTGATAGATCTGACCTGAGACCAGCCTGATAGATCTGACCTGAGACCAGCCTTGTAGATCTCATCTGAGACCAGACTGATAGATCTGACCTGAGACCAGCCTGATAGATCTTATCTGAGACAAGTCTGATAGATCTTACCTGAGACCAGCCTGAAAGACCAGTCTTTTAGATCTGATCTGAGACCAGCCTTTTATATCTTATCTGAGACCAGTCTGATATATCTGACCTGAGACCAGCTTGATAGATCTGACCTGAGACCAGCCTGAAAGACCAGCCTTTTATATCTTATCTGAGGCAAGTCTGATAGATCTGACCTGAGACCAGCCTGATAGATCTGACCTGAACCAGCCTGATAGATCTGACCTGAGACCAGCCTGAAAGACCAGCCTTTTAGACCTGAAATGAGACCAGACTTTTATATCTGATCTGAGACCAGTCTGATAGATCTGACCTGAGACCAGCCTGAAAATGCAGCCTTTTTGTATGTTATCTGAGACCAGTCTGATAGATCTGACCTGAGACCAGCCTGATAGATCTGATCTGAGACCAGCCTGCTAGATCTGAAATGAGACCAGCCTGATAGAGCTGACCTGAGACCAGCCTGAAAGACCAGCAATTTATATCTTATCTGAGACCAGTCTGATAGATCTGACCTGAGACCAGCCTGATAGATCTGATCTGAGACCAGCCTGAAAGACCAGCAATTTATATTTTATCTGAGACCAGTCTGATAGATCTGACCTGAGAACAGCCTGATATATCTGACCTGAGACCAGCCTGAAAGACCAGTTTTTTATATCTTATCTGAGACTAGTCTGATAGATCTGTCCTGAGACCAGTCTTTTAGATCTGATCTGAGACCAGCCTTTTATATCTTATCTGAGACCAGCCTGATAGATCTGATCTGAGACCAGTCTGATATATCTGACCTGAGACCAGCCTGATAGATCTGATCTGAGACCAGCGTGAAAGACCAGCATTTTATTACTTATCTGAGACCAGCCTTTTATATGTTATCTGAGACCAGTCTGATAGATCTGACCTGAGACCAGCCTTTTAGATCTGATCTGAGACCAGTCTGATAGATCTGACCTGAGACCAGCCTGATAGATCTGATCTGAGACCAGCCTTTTAGATCTGAAATGAGACCAGCCTTTTAGATCTGATCTGAGACCAGCCTGAAAGACCAGCATTTTATATCGTATCTTAGTCCATTCCGATAGATCTGACCTGAGACCAGCCTTTTAGATCTGATCTGAGACCAGCATGAAAGACAAGCAATTTATATCTTATCTGAGACCAGTCTGATAGATCTGACCTGAGACCAGCTTGATAGATCTGATCTGAGACCAGCCTGAAAGACCAGCAATTTATATCTTATCTGAGACCAGTCTGATAGATCTGACCTGAGACCAGCCTGATAGATCTGACCTGAGACCAGCCTTGTAGATCTCATCTGAGACCAGACTGATAGATCTGACCTGAGACCAGCCTGATAGATCTTATCTGAGACAAGTCTGATAGATCTTACCTGAGACCAGCCTGAAAGACCAGTCTTTTAGATCTGATCTGAGACCAGCCTTTTATATCTTATCTGAGACCAGTCTGATATATCTGACCTGAGACCAGCTTGATAGATCTGACCTGAGACCAGCCTGAAAGACCAGCCTTTTATATCTTATCTGAGGCAAGTCTGATAGATCTGACCTGAGACCAGCCTGATAGATCTGACCTGAACCAGCCTGATAGATCTGACCTGAGACCAGCCTGAAAGACCAGCCTTTTAGACCTGAAATGAGACCAGCCTTTTATATCTGACCTGAGACCAGCCTGATAGATCTGACCTGAACAAGCCTGATAGATCTGAGATGAGACCAGCCTGAAAGACCAGCCTTTTAGATCTGACCTGAGACCAGCCTGATAGATTTGACCTGAGACCAGCCTGAAAGACCTGCCTTTTTGTATCTTATCTGAGACCAGTCTGATAGATCTGACCTGAGACCAGCTTGATCGATCTGAAATGAGACCAGCCTGCTAGATCTGAAATGAGACCAGCCTTTTAGATCTGAAATGAGACCAGCCTTTTAGATCTGAAATGAGACCAGCCTTTTAGATCTGATCTGAGACCAGCCTGAAAGACCAGCCTTTTAGACCTGAAATGAGACCAGCCTTTTATATCTGATCTGAGACCAGTCTGATAGATCTGACCTGAGACCAGCTTGATCGATCTGAAATGAGACCAGCCTGCTAGATCTGAAATGAGACCAGCCTTTTAGATCTGAAATGAGACCAGCCTTTTAGATCTGATCTGAGACCAGCCTGAAAGACCAGCCTTTTATATCTTATCTGAGGCAAGTCTGATAGATCTGACCTGAGACCAGCCTGATAGATCTGACCTGAACCAGCCTGATAGATCTGACCTGAGACCAGCCTGAAAGACCAGCCTTTTAGACCTGAAATGAGACCAGCCTTTTATATCTGATCTGAGACCAGTCTGATAGATCTGACCTGAGACCAGCCTGAAAATGCAGCCTTTTTGTATGTTATCAGAGACCAGTCTGATAGATCTGACCTGAGACCAGCCTGATAGATCTGATCTGAGACCAGCCTGCTAGATCTGAAATGAGACCAGCCTGATAGATCTGACCTGAGACCAGCCTGAAAGACCAGCAATTTATATCTTATCTGAGACCAGTCTGATAGATCTGACCTGAGACCAGCCTGATAGATCTGATCTGAGACCAGCCTGAAAGACCAGCAATTTATATTTTATCTGAGACCAGTCTGATAGATCTGACCTGAGAACAGCCTGATATATCTGACCTGAGACCAGCCTGAAAGACCAGTTTTTTATATCTTATCTGAGACTAGTCTGATAGATCTGTCCTGAGACCAGTCTTTTAGATCTGATCTGAGACCAGCCTTTTATATCTTACCTGAGACCAGCCTGATAGATTTGACCTGAGACCAGCCTGAAAGACCAGCTTTTTTGTATCTTATCTGAGACCAGTCTGATAGATCTGTCCTGAGACCAGCCTTTTAGATCTGACCTGAGACCAGCCTTTTATATCTTATCTGAGACCAGCCTGATAGATCTGATCTGAGACCAGTCTGATATATCTGACCTGAGACCAGCCTGATAGATCTGATCTGAGACCAGCCTGAAAGACCAGCATTTTATTACTTATCTGAGACCAGCCTTTTATATGTTATCTGAGACCAGTCTGATAGATCTGACCTGAGACCAGCCTTTTAGATCTGATCTGAGACCAGTCTGATAGATCTGACCTGAGACCAGCCTGAAAGTGCAGCCTTTTCGTATGTTATCTGAGACCAGTCTGATAGATCTGACCTGAGACCAGCCTGATAGATCTGATCTGAGACCAGGCTTTTAGATCTGAAATGAGACCAGCCTTTTAGATCTGATCTGAGACCAGCCTGAAATACCAGCATTTTATATCGTATCTTAGTCCATTCCGATAGATCTGACCTGAGACCAGCCTTTTAGATCTGATCTGAGACCAGCATGAAAGACAAGCAATTTATATCTTATCTGAGACCAGTCTGATAGATCTGACTTGAGACCAGCTTGATAGATCTGATCTGAGACCAGCCTGAAAGACCAGCAATTTATATCTTATCTGAGACCAGTCTGATAGATCTGACCTGAGACCAGCCTGATAGATCTGACCTGAGACCAGCCTTGTAGATCTCATCTGAGACCAGACTGATAGATCTGACCTGAGACCAGCCTGATAGATCTTATCTGAGACAAGTCTGATAGATCTTACCTGAGACCAGCCTGAAAGACCAGTCTTTTAGATCTGATCTGAGACCAGCCTTTTATATCTTATCTGAGACCAGTCTGATATATCTGACCTGAGACCAGCTTGATAGATCTGACCTGAGACCAGCCTGAAAGACCAGCCTTTTATATCTTATCTGAGGCAAGTCTGATAGATCTGACCTGAGACCAGCCTGATAGATCTGACCTGAACCAGCCTGATAGATCTGACCTGAGACCAGCCTGAAAGACCAGCCTTTTAGACCTGAAATGAGACCAGCCTTTTATATCTGATCTGAGACCAGTCTGATAGATCTGACCTGAGACCAGCCTGAAAATGCAGCCTTTTTGTATGTTATCTGAGACCAGTCTGATAGATCTGACCTGAGACCAGCCTGATAGATCTGATCTGAGACCAGCCTGCTAGATCTGAAATGAGACCAGCCTGATAGAGCTGACCTGAGACCAGCCTGAAAGACCAGCAATTTATATCTTATCTGAGACCAGTCTGATAGATCTGACCTGAGACCAGCCTGATAGATCTGATCTGAGACCAGCCTGAAAGACCAGCAATTTATATTTTATCTGAGACCAGTCTGATAGATCTGACCTGAGAACAGCCTGATATATCTGACCTGAGACCAGCCTGAAAGACCAGTTTTTTATATCTTATCTGAGACTAGTCTGATAGATCTGTCCTGAGACCAGTCTTTTAGATCTGATCTGAGACCAGCCTTTTATATCTTATCTGAGACCAGCCTGATAGATCTGATCTGAGACCAGTCTGATATATCTGACCTGAGACCAGCCTGATAGATCTGATCTGAGACCAGCGTGAAAGACCAGCATTTTATTACTTATCTGAGACCAGCCTTTTATATGTTATCTGAGACCAGTCTGATAGATCTGACCTGAGACCAGCCTTTTAGATCTGATCTGAGACCAGTCTGATAGATCTGACCTGAGACCAGCCTGATAGATCTGATCTGAGACCAGCCTTTTAGATCTGAAATGAGACCAGCCTTTTAGATCTGATCTGAGACCAGCCTGAAAGACCAGCATTTTATATCGTATCTTAGTCCATTCCGATAGATCTGACCTGAGACCAGCCTTTTAGATCTGATCTGAGACCAGCATGAAAGACAAGCAATTTATATCTTATCTGAGACCAGTCTGATAGATCTGACCTGAGACCAGCTTGATAGATCTGATCTGAGACCAGCCTGAAAGACCAGCAATTTATATCTTATCTGAGACCAGTCTGATAGATCTGACCTGAGACCAGCCTGATAGATCTGACCTGAGACCAGCCTTGTAGATCTCATCTGAGACCAGACTGATAGATCTGACCTGAGACCAGCCTGATAGATCTTATCTGAGACAAGTCTGATAGATCTTACCTGAGACCAGCCTGAAAGACCAGTCTTTTAGATCTGATCTGAGACCAGCCTTTTATATCTTATCTGAGACCAGTCTGATATATCTGACCTGAGACCAGCTTGATAGATCTGACCTGAGACCAGCCTGAAAGACCAGCCTTTTATATCTTATCTGAGGCAAGTCTGATAGATCTGACCTGAGACCAGCCTGATAGATCTGACCTGAACCAGCCTGATAGATCTGACCTGAGACCAGCCTGAAAGACCAGCCTTTTAGACCTGAAATGAGACCAGCCTTTTATATCTGATCTGAGACCAGTCTGATAGATCTGACCTGAGACCAGCCTGAAAATGCAGCCTTTTTGTATGTTATCTGAGACCAGTCTGATAGATCTGACCTGAGACCAGCCTGATAGATCTGATCTGAGACCAGCCTGCTAGATCTGAAATGAGACCAGCCTGATAGAGCTGACCTGAGACCAGCCTGAAAGACCAGCAATTTATATCTTATCTGAGACCAGTCTGATAGATCTGACCTGAGACCAGCCTGATAGATCTGATCTGAGACCAGCCTGAAAGACCAGCAATTTATATTTTATCTGAGACCAGTCTGATAGATCTGACCTGAGAACAGCCTGATATATCTGACCTGAGACCAGCCTGAAAGACCAGTTTTTTATATCTTATCTGAGACTAGTCTGATAGATCTGTCCTGAGACCAGTCTTTTAGATCTGATCTGAGACCAGCCTTTTATATCTTATCTGAGACCAGCCTGATATATCTGATCTGAGACCAGTCTGATATATCTGACCTGAGACCAGCCTGATAGATCTGATCTGAGACCAGCCTGAAAGACCAGCATTTTATTACTTATCTGAGACCAGCCTTTTATATGTTATCTGAGACCAGTCTGATAGATCTGACCTGAGACCAGCCTTTTAGATCTGATCTGAGACCAGTCTGATAGATCTGACCTGAGACCAGCCTGAAAGTGCAGCCTTTTCGTATGTTATCTGAGACCAGTCTGATAGATCTGACCTGAGACCAGCCTGATAGATCTGATCTGAGACCAGGCTTTTAGATCTGAAATGAGACCAGCCTTTTAGATCTGATCTGAGACCAGCCTGAAAGACCAGCATTTTATATCGTATCTTAGTCCATTCCGATAGATCTGACCTGAGACCAGCCTTTTAGATCTGATCTGAGACCAGCATGAAAGACAAGCAATTTATATCTTATCTGAGACCAGTCTGATAGATCTGACCTGAGACCAGCTTGATAGATCTGATCTGAGACCAGCCTGAAAGACCAGCAATTTATATCTTATCTGAGACCAGTCTGATAGATCTGACCTGAGACCAGCCTGATAGATCTGACCTGAGACCAGCCTTGTAGATCTCATCTGAGACCAGACTGATAGATCTGACCTGAGACCAGCCTGATAGATATTATCTGAGACAAGTCTGATAGATCTTACCTGAGACCAGCCTGAAAGACCAGTCTTTTAGATCTGATCTGAGACCAGCCTTTTATATCTTATCTGAGACCAGTCTGATATATCTGACCTGAGACCAGCTTGATAGATCTGACCTGAGACCAGCCTGAAAGACCAGCCTTTTATATCTTATCTGAGGCAAGTCTGATAGATCTGACCTGAGACCAGCCTGATAGATCTGACCTGAACCAGCCTGATAGATCTGACCTGAGACCAGCCTGAAAGACCAGCCTTTTAGACCTGAAATGAGACCAGCCTTTTATATCTGATCTGAGACCAGTCTGATAGATCTGACCTGAGACCAGCCTGAAAATGCAGCCTTTTTGTATGTTATCTGAGACCAGTCTGATAGATCTGACCTGAGACCAGCCTGATAGATCTGATCTGAGACCAGCCTGCTAGATCTGAAATTAGACCAGCCTGATAGAGCTGACCTGAGACCAGCCTGAAAGACCAGCAATTTATATCTTATCTGAGACCAGTCTGATAGATCTGACCTGAGACCAGCCTGATAGATCTGATCTGAGACCAGCCTGAAAGACCAGCAATTTATATTTTATCTGAGACCAGTCTGATAGATCTGACCTGAGAACAGCCTGATATATCTGACCTGAGACCAGCCTGAAAGACCAGTTTTTTATATCTTATCTGAGACTAGTCTGATAGATCTGTCCTGAGACCAGTCTTTTAGATCTGATCTGAGACCAGCCTTTTATATCTTATCTGAGACCAGCCTGATAGATCTGATCTGAGACCAGTCTGATATATCTGACCTGAGACCAGCCTGATAGATCTGATCTGAGACCAGCCTGAAAGACCAGCATTTTATTACTTATCTGAGACCAGCCTTTTATATGTTATCTGAGACCAGTCTGATAGATCTGACCTGAGACCAGCCTTTTAGATCTGATCTGAGACCAGTCTGATAGATCTGACCTGAGACCAGCCTGAAAGTGCAGCCTTTTCGTATGTTATCTGAGACCAGTCTGATAGATCTGACCTGAGACCAGCCTGATAGATCTGATCTGAGACCAGCCTTTTAGATCTGAAATGAGACCAGCCTTTTAGATCTGATCTGAGACCAGCCTGAAAGACCAGCATTTTATATCGTATCTTAGTCCATTCCGATAGATCTGACCTGAGACCAGCCTTTTAGATCTGATCTGAGACCAGCATGAAAGACAAGCAATTTATATCTTATCTGAGACCAGTCTGATAGATCTGACTTGAGACCAGCTTGATAGATCTGATCTGAGACCAGCCTGAAAGACCAGCAATTTATATCTTATCTGAGACCAGTCTGATAGATCTGACCTGAGACCAGCCTGATAGATCTGACCTGAGACCAGCCTTGTAGATCTCATCTGAGACCAGACTGATAGATCTGACCTGAGACCAGCCTGATAGATCTTATCTGAGACAAGTCTGATAGATCTTACCTGAGACCAGCCTGAAAGACCAGTCTTTTAGATCTGATCTGAGACCAGCCTTTTATATCTTATCTGAGACCAGTCTGATATATCTGACCTGAGACCAGCTTGATAGATCTGACCTGAGACCAGCCTGAAAGACCAGCCTTTTATATCTTATCTGAGGCAAGTCTGATAGATCTGACCTGAGACCAGCCTGATAGATCTGACCTGAACCAGCCTGATAGATCTGACCTGAGACCAGCCTGAAAGACCAGCCTTTTAGACCTGAAATGAGACCAGCCTTTTATATCTGATCTGAGACCAGTCTGATAGATCTGACCTGAGACCAGCCTGAAAATGCAGCCTTTTTGTATGTTATATGAGACCAGTCTGATAGATCTGACCTGAGACCAGCCTGATAGATCTGATCTGAGACCAGCCTGCTAGATCTGAAATGAGACCAGCCTGATAGAGCTGACCTGAGACCAGCCTGAAAGACCAGCAATTTATATCTTATCTGAGACCAGTCTGATAGATCTGACCTGAGACCAGCCTGATAGATCTGATCTGAGACCAGCCTGAAAGACCAGCAATTTATATTTTATCTGAGACCAGTCTGATAGATCTGACCTGAGAACAGCCTGATATATCTGACCTGAGACCAGCCTGAAAGACCAGTTTTTTATATCTTATCTGAGACTAGTCTGATAGATCTGTCCTGAGACCAGTCTTTTAGATCTGATCTGAGACCAGCCTTTTATATCTTATCTGAGACCAGCCTGATAGATCTGATCTGAGACCAGTCTGATATATCTGACCTGAGAACAGCCTGATATATCTGACCTGAGACCAGCCTGAAAGACCAGTTTTTTATATCTTATCTGAGACTAGTCTGATAGATCTGTCCTGAGACCAGTCTTTTAGATCTGATCTGAGACCAGCCTTTTATATCTTATCTGAGACCAGCCTGATATATCTGATCTGAGACCAGTCTGATATATCTGACCTGAGACCAGCCTGATAGATCTGATCTGAGACCAGCCTGAAAGACCAGCATTTTATTACTTATCTGAGACCAGCCTTTTATATGTTATCTGAGACCAGTCTGATAGATCTGACCTGAGACCAGCCTTTTAGATCTGATCTGAGACCAGTCTGATAGATCTGACCTGAGACCAGCCTGAAAGTGCAGCCTTTTCGTATGTTATCTGAGACCAGTCTGATAGATCTGACCTGAGACCAGCCTGATAGATCTGATCTGAGACCAGGCTTTTAGATCTGAAATGAGACCAGCCTTTTAGATCTGATCTGAGACCAGCCTGAAAGACCAGCATTTTATATCGTATCTTAGTCCATTCCGATAGATCTGACCTGAGACCAGCCTTTTAGATCTGATCTGAGACCAGCATGAAAGACAAGCAATTTATATCTTATCTGAGACCAGTCTGATAGATCTGACCTGAGACCAGCTTGATAGATCTGATCTGAGACCAGCCTGAAAGACCAGCAATTTATATCTTATCTGAGACCAGTCTGATAGATCTGACCTGAGACCAGCCTGATAGATCTGACCTGAGACCAGCCTTGTAGATCTCATCTGAGACCAGACTGATAGATCTGACCTGAGACCAGCCTGATAGATATTATCTGAGACAAGTCTGATAGATCTTACCTGAGACCAGCCTGAAAGACCAGTCTTTTAGATCTGATCTGAGACCAGCCTTTTATATCTTATCTGAGACCAGTCTGATATATCTGACCTGAGACCAGCTTGATAGATCTGACCTGAGACCAGCCTGAAAGACCAGCCTTTTATATCTTATCTGAGGCAAGTCTGATAGATCTGACCTGAGACCAGCCTGATAGATCTGACCTGAACCAGCCTGATAGATCTGACCTGAGACCAGCCTGAAAGACCAGCCTTTTAGACCTGAAATGAGACCAGCCTTTTATATCTGATCTGAGACCAGTCTGATAGATCTGACCTGAGACCAGCCTGAAAATGCAGCCTTTTTGTATGTTATCTGAGACCAGTCTGATAGATCTGACCTGAGACCAGCCTGATAGATCTGATCTGAGACCAGCCTGCTAGATCTGAAATTAGACCAGCCTGATAGAGCTGACCTGAGACCAGCCTGAAAGACCAGCAATTTATATCTTATCTGAGACCAGTCTGATAGATCTGACCTGAGACCAGCCTGATAGATCTGATCTGAGACCAGCCTGAAAGACCAGCAATTTATATTTTATCTGAGACCAGTCTGATAGATCTGACCTGAGAACAGCCTGATATATCTGACCTGAGACCAGCCTGAAAGACCAGTTTTTTATATCTTATCTGAGACTAGTCTGATAGATCTGTCCTGAGACCAGTCTTTTAGATCTGATCTGAGACCAGCCTTTTATATCTTATCTGAGACCAGCCTGATAGATCTGATCTGAGACCAGTCTGATATATCTGACCTGAGACCAGCCTGATAGATCTGATCTGAGACCAGCCTGAAAGACCAGCATTTTATTACTTATCTGAGACCAGCCTTTTATATGTTATCTGAGACCAGTCTGATAGATCTGACCTGAGACCAGCCTTTTAGATCTGATCTGAGACCAGTCTGATAGATCTGACCTGAGACCAGCCTGAAAGTGCAGCCTTTTCGTATGTTATCTGAGACCAGTCTGATAGATCTGACCTGAGACCAGCCTGATAGATCTGATCTGAGACCAGCCTTTTAGATCTGAAATGAGACCAGCCTTTTAGATCTGATCTGAGACCAGCCTGAAAGACCAGCATTTTATATCGTATCTTAGTCCATTCCGATAGATCTGACCTGAGACCAGCCTTTTAGATCTGATCTGAGACCAGCATGAAAGACAAGCAATTTATATCTTATCTGAGACCAGTCTGATAGATCTGACTTGAGACCAGCTTGATAGATCTGATCTGAGACCAGCCTGAAAGACCAGCAATTTATATCTTATCTGAGACCAGTCTGATAGATCTGACCTGAGACCAGCCTGATAGATCTGACCTGAGACCAGCCTTGTAGATCTCATCTGAGACCACACTGATAGATCTGACCTGAGACCAGCCTGATAGATCTTATCTGAGACAAGTCTGATAGATCTTACCTGAGACCAGCCTGAAAGACCAGTCTTTTAGATCTGATCTGAGACCAGCCTTTTATATCTTATCTGAGACCAGTCTGATATATCTGACCTGAGACCAGCTTGATAGATCTGACCTGAGACCAGCCTGAAAGACCAGCCTTTTATATCTTATCTGAGGCAAGTCTGATAGATCTGACCTGAGACCAGCCTGATAGATCTGACCTGAACCAGCCTGATAGATCTGACCTGAGACCAGCCTGAAAGACCAGCCTTTTAGACCTGAAATGAGACCAGCCTTTTATATCTGATCTGAGACCAGTCTGATAGATCTGACCTGAGACCAGCCTGAAAATGCAGCCTTTTTGTATGTTATATGAGACCAGTCTGATAGATCTGACCTGAGACCAGCCTGATAGATCTGATCTGAGACCAGCCTGCTAGATCTGAAATGAGACCAGCCTGATAGAGCTGACCTGAGACCAGCCTGAAAGACCAGCAATTTATATCTTATCTGAGACCAGTCTGATAGATCTGACCTGAGACCAGCCTGATAGATCTGATCTGAGACCAGCCTGAAAGACCAGCAATTTATATTTTATCTGAGACCAGTCTGATAGATCTGACCTGAGAACAGCCTGATATATCTGACCTGAGACCAGCCTGAAAGACCAGTTTTTTATATCTTATCTGAGACTAGTCTGATAGATCTGTCCTGAGACCAGTCTTTTAGATCTGATCTGAGACCAGCCTTTTATATCTTATCTGAGACCAGCCTGATAGATCTGATCTGAGACCAGTCTGATATATCTGACCTGAGACCAGCCTGATAGATCTGATCTGAGACCAGCCTGAAAGACCAGCATTTTATTACTTATCTGAGACCAGCCTTTTATATGTTATCTGAGACCAGTCTGATAGATCTGACCTGAGACCAGCCTTTTAGATCTGATCTGAGACCAGTCTGATAGATCTGACCTGAGACCAGCCTGAAAGTGCAGCCTTTTCGTATGTTATCTGAGACCAGTCTGATAGATCTGACCTGAGACCAGCCTGATAGATCTGATCTGAGACCAGCCTTTTAGATCTGAAATGAGACCAGCCTTTTAGATCTGATCTGAGACCAGCCTGAAAGACCAGCATTTTATATCGTATCTTAGTCCATTCCGATAGATCTGACCTGAGACCAGCCTTTTAGATCTGATCTGAGACCAGCATGAAAGACAAGCAATTTATATCTTATCTGAGACCAGTCTGATAGATCTGACCTGAGACCAGCTTGATAGATCTGATCTGAGACCAGCCTGAAAGACCAGCAATTTATATCTTATCTGAGACCAGTCTGATAGATCTGACCTGAGACCAGCCTGATAGATCTGACCTGAGACCGGCCTTGTAGATCTCATCTGAGACCAGACTGATAGATCTGACCTGAGACCAGCCTGATAGATCTTATCTGAGACAAGTCTGATAGATCTTACCTGAGACCAGCCTGAAAGACCAGTCTTTTAGATCTGATCTGAGACCAGCCTTTTATATCTTATCTGAGACCAGTCTGATATATCTGACCTGAGACCAGCTTGATAGATCTGACCTGAGACCAGCCTGAAAGACCAGCTTTTTATATCTTAAATGAGAATAGTCTGATAGGTCTGTCCTGAGACCAGCCTTTTAGATCTGATCTGAGACCAGTCTGATATATCTGACCTGAGACCAGCCTGATAGGTCTGACCAGAGACCAGGCTGAAAGACCAGCCTTTTTGTATCATATCTGAGACCAGTCTGATAGATCTGACCTGAGACCAGCTTGATATATCTGATCTGAGACCAGCCTGAAAGACCAGCAATTTATATCTTATCTGAGACCAGTCTGATAGATCTGACCTGAGACCAGCCTGATATATCTGACCTGAGACCAGCCTGAAAGACCAGTTTTTTATATGTTATCTGAGACTAGTCTGATAGATCTGTCCTGAGACAAGTCTTTTAGATCTGATCTGAGACCAGCCTTTTATATCTTATCTGAGGCAAGTCTGATAGATCTGACCTGAGACCAGCCTGATAGATCTGACCTGAACAAGCCTGATAGATCTGAGATGAGACCAGCCTGAAAGACCAGCCTTTTAGATCTGACCTGAGACCAGCCTGATAGATTTGACCTCAGACCAGCCTGAAAGACCTGCCTTTTTGTATCTTATCTGAGACCAGTCTGATAGATCTGACCTGAGACCAGCTTGATCGATCTGAAATGAGACCAGCCTGCTAGATCTGAAATGAGACCAGCCTTTTAGATCTGAAATGAGACCAGCCTTTTAGATCTGATCTGAGACCAGCCTGAAAGACCAGCCTTTTATATCTTATCTGAGGCAAGTCTGATAGATCTGACCTGAGACCAGCCTGATAGATCTGACCTGAACCAGCCTGATAGATCTGACCTGAGACCAGCCTGAAAGACCAGCCTTTTAGACCTGAAATGAGACCAGCCTTTTATATCTGATCTGAGACCAGTCTGATAGATCTGACCTGAGACCAGCCTGAAAATGCAGCCTTTTTGTATGTTATCAGAGACCAGTCTGATAGATCTGACCTGAGACCAGCCTGATAGATCTGATCTGAGACCAGCCTGCTAGATCTGAAATGAGACCAGCCTGATAGATCTGACCTGAGACCAGCCTGAAAGACCAGCAATTTATATCTTATCTGAGACCAGCCTGAAAGACCAGCATTTTATATCGTATCTTAGTCCATTCCGATAGATCTGACCTGAGACCAGCCTTTTAGATCTGACCTGAGACCAGCTTGATAGATCTGATCTGAGACCAGCCTGAAAGACCAGCAATTTATATCTTATCTGAGACCAGTCTGATAGATCTGACCTGAGACCAGCCTGATAGATCTGACCTGAACCAGCCTGATAGATCTGACCTGAGACCAGCCTGAAAGACCAGCCTTTTAGACCTGAAATGAGACCAGCCTTTTATATCTGATCTGAGACCAGTCTGATAGATCTGACCTGAGACCAGCCTGAAAATGCAGCCTTTTTGTATGTTATCTGAGACCAGTCTGATAGATCTGACCTGAGACCAGCCTGATAGATCTGATCTGAGACCAGCCTGCTAGATCTGAAATGAGACCAGCCTGATAGAGCTGACCTGAGACCAGCCTGAAAGACCAGCAATTTATATCTTATCTGAGACCAGTCTGATAGATCTGACCTGAGACCAGCCTGATAGATCTGATCTGAGACCAGCCTTTTATATCTTATCTGAGACCAGTCTGATATATCTGACCTGAGACCAGCTTGATATATCTGACCTGAGACCAGCCTGAAAGACCAGCTTTTTATATCTTAAATGAGAATAGTCTGTTAGGTCTGTCCTGAGACCAGCCTTTTAGATCTGATCTGAGACCAGTCTGATATATCTGACCTGAGACCAGCCTGATAGGTCTGACCAGAGACCAGGCTGAAAGACCAGCCTTTTTGTATCATATCTGAGACCAGTCTGATAGATCTGACCTGAGACCAGCTTGATATATCTGATCTGAGACCAGCCTGAAAGACCAGCAATTTATATCTTATCTGAGACCAGTCTGATAGATCTGACCTGAGACCAGCCTGATATATCTGACCTGAGACCAGCCTGAAAGACCAGTTTTTTATATGTTATCTGAGACTAGTCTGATAGATCTGTCCTGAGACAAGTCTTTTAGATCTGATCTGAGACCAGCCTTTTATATCTTATCTGAGGCAAGTCTGATAGATCTGACCTGAGACCAGCCTGATAGATCTGACCTGAACAAGCCTGATAGATCTGAGATGAGACCAGCCTGAAAGACCAGCCTTTTAGATCTGACCTGAGACCAGCCTGATAGATTTGACATGAGACCAGCCTGAAAGACCTGCCTTTTTGTATCTTATCTGAGACCAGTCTGATATATCTGACCTGAGACCAGCCTGAAAGATCTGATCTGAGACCAGCCTTTTCGATCTGATCTGAGACCAGCCTGAAAGACCAGCATTTTATATCTTATCTGAGACCAGTCTGATAGATCTGACCTGAGACCAGCCTGATATATCTGACCTGAGACCAGCCTTTTAGATCTGATCTGAGTCCAGCCTGAAAGACCAGCAATTTATATTTTATCTGAGACCAGTCTGATAGATCTGACCTGAGACCAGACTGATAGATCTGACCTGAACCAGTCTGATATATCTGACCTGAGAACAGCCTGATAGATCTGATCTGAGACCAGCCTTTTCGATCTGATCTGAGACCAGACTGATAGACCAGCGTTTTAGATCTGATCTGAGACCAGCCTGAAAGACCAGCATTTTATATCTTATCTGAGACCAGTCTGATAGATCTGACCTGAGACCAGCCTGATATATCTGACCTGAGACCAGCCTGATATATCTGACCTGAGACCAGCCTTTTAGATCTGATCTGAGACCAGCCTTTTATATCTTATCTGAGACCAGTCTGATAGATCTGACCTGAGACCAGCCTGTTAGATCTGACCTGAGACCAGCCTTTTAGATCTGAAATGACACCAGCCTTTCAGATCTGATCTGAGACCAGCCTGAAAGACCAGCATTTTATATCGTATCTTAGTCCATTCCGATAGATCTGACCTGAGACCAGCCTGATAGATCTGACCTGAGACCAGCCTTGTAGATCTCATCTGAGACCAGACTGATAGATCTGACCTGAGACCAGCCTGATAGATCTTATCTGAGACAAGTCTGATAGATCTTACCTGAGACCAGCCTGAAAGACCAGTCTTTTAGATCTGATCTGAGACCAGCCTTTTATATCTTATCTGAGACCAGTCTGATACATCTGACCTGAGACCAGCTTGTTAGATCTGACCTGAGACCAGCCTGAAAGACCAGCTTTTTATATCTTAAATGAGAATAGTCTGATAGGTCTGTCCTGAGACCAGCCTTTTAGATCTGATCTGAGACCAGCCTTTTATATCTTATCTGAGACCAGCCTGATAGATCTGATCTGAGACCAGTCTGATATATCTGACCTGAAACCAGCCTGATAGATCTGACCAGAGACCAGCCTGAAAGACCAGCCTTTTATATCTTATCTGAGGCAACTCTGATAGATCTGACCTGAGACCAGCCTGATAGATCTGACCAGAGAAAAGCCTGATAGATCTGACCAGAGACCAGGCTGAAAGACCAGCCTTTTTGTATCATATCTGAGACCAGTCTGATAGATCTGACCTGAGACCAGCTTGATAGATCTGAAATGAGACCAGCCTGCTAGATCTGAAATGAGACCAGCCTTTTAGATCTGAAATGAGACCAGCCTTTTAGATCTGACCTGAGACCAGCCTGAGAGATCAGTCCTGAACAAGCCTGATAGATCTGACCTGAGACCAGCCTGAAAGACCAGCCTTTTAGATCTGACCTGGGACCAGCCTGATAGATTTGACCTGAGACCAGCCTGAGAGATCTGTCCTGAACAAGCCTGATAGATCTGACCTGAGACCAGCCTGAAAGACCTGCCTTTTTGTATCTTATCTGAGACCAGTCTGATATATCTGACCTGAGACCAGCCTGAAAGATCTGATCTGAGACCAGCCTTTTCGATCTGATCTGAGACCAGACTGATAGACCAGCGTTTTAGATCTGATCTGAGACCAGCCTGAAAGACCAGCATTTTATATCTTATCTGAGACCAGTCTGATAGATCTGACCTGAGACCAGACTGATAGACCAGCGTTTTAGATCTGATCTGAGACCAGCCTGAAAGACCAGCATTTTATATCTTATCTGAGACCAGTCTGATAGATCTGACCTGAGACCAGCCTGATATATCTGACCTGAGACCAGCCTGATATATCTGACCTGAGACCAGCCTTTTAGATCTGATCTGAGACCAGCCTTTTATATCTTATCTGAGACCAGTCTGATAGATCTGACCTGACACCAGCCTTTTAGATCTGATCTGAGACCAGCCTGATAGATTTGACCTGAGACCAGCCTGAAAAACCAGCCTTTTTGTATCTTATCTGAGACCAGTCTGACAGATCTGACCTGAGACCAGCCTGATAGATCTGATCTGAGACCAGCCTTTTAGATCTGACCTGAACCAGCCTGATAGATCTGAAATGAGACCAGCCTTTTAGATCTGATCTGAGACCACCCTTAAGGACGAGCAATTTATATCTTATCTGAGACCAGTCTGATAGATCTGACCTGAGACCAGCCTGATATATCTGATCTGAGACCATCCTGAAAGACCACCATTTTATATCTTATCTGAGACCAGTCTGATAGATCTGACCTGAGACCAGCTTGATAGATCTGAAATGAGACCAGCCTGCTAGATCTGAAATGAGACCAGCCTTTTAGATCTGAAATGAGACCAGCCTTTTAGATCTGATCTGAGACCAGCCTGAAAGACCAGCCTTTTAGACCTGAAATGAGACCAGCCTTTTATATCTGATCTGAGACCAGTCTGATAGATCTGACCTGAGACCAGCCTGAAAATGCAGCCTTTTTGTATGTTATCTGAGACCAGTCTGATAGATCTGACCTGAGACCAGCCTGATAGATCTGATCTGAGACCAGCCTGCTAGATCTGAAATGAGACCAGCCTTTTAGATCTGATCTGAGACCAGCCTGAAAGACCAGCAATTTATATTTTATCTGAGACCAGTCTGATAGATCTGACCTGAGACCAGCCTGATAGATCTGACCTGAATCAGCCTGATAGATCTGACCTGAGACCAGCCTGATAGATTTGACCTGAGACCAGCCTGAAAGACCTGCCTTTTTGTATCTTATCTGAGACCAGTCTGATATATCTGACCTGAGACCAGCCTGAAAGATCTGATCTGAGACCAGCCTTTTCGATCTGATCTGACACCAGACTGTTAGACCAGCGTTTTAGATCTGATCTGAGACCAGCCTGAAAGACCAGCCTTTTTGTATCATATCTGAGACCAGTCTGATAGATCTGACCTGAGACCAGCTTGATAGATCTGAAATGAGACCAGCCTGCTAGATCTGAAATGAGACCAGCCTTTTAGATCTGAAATGAGACCAGCCTTTTAGATCTGATCTGAGACCAGCCTGAAAGACAAGCCTTTTATATCTTATCTGAGGCAAGTCTGATAGATCTGACCTGAGACCAGCCTGATAGATCTGACCTGAACAAGCCTGATAGATCTGACCTGAGACCAGCCTGAAAGACCAGCCTTTTAGATCTGACCTGGGACCAGCCTGATAGATTTGACCTGAGACCAGCCTGAAAGACCTGCCTTTTTGTATCTTATCTGAGACCAGTCTGATATATCTGACCTGAGACCAGCCTGAAAGATCTGATTTGAGACCAGCCTTTTCGATCTGATCTGAGACAAGACTGATAGACCAGCGTTTTAGATCTGATCTGAGACCAGCCTGAAAGACCAGCATTTTATATCTTATCTGAGACCAGTCTGATAGATCTGACCTGAGACCAGCCTGATATATCTGACCTGAGACCAGCCTTTTAGATCTGATCTGAGTCCAGCCTGAAAGACCAGCAATTTATATTTTATCTGAGACCAGTCTGATAGATCTGACCTGAGACCAGCCTGATAGATCTGACCTGAACCAGTCTGATATATCTGACCTGAGAACAGCCTGATAGATCTGATCTGAGACCAGCCTTTTCGATCTGATCTGAGACAAGACTGATAGACCAGCGTTTTAGATCTGATCTGAGACCAGCCTGAAAGACCAGCATTTTATATCTTATCTGAGACCAGTCTGATAGATCTGACCTGAGACCAGCCTGATATATCTGACCTGAGACCAGCCTTTTAGATCTGATCTGAGTCCAGCCTGAAAGACCAGCCTTTTATATCTTATCTGAGACCAGTCTGTTAGATCTGACCTGAGACCAGCCTTTTAGATCTGATCTGAGACCAGCCTGAAAGACCAGCAATTTATATCTTATCTGAGACCAGTCTGATAGATCTGACCTGAGACCAGCCTGATAGATCTGACCTGAGACCAGCCTTGTAGATCTCATCTGAGACCAGACTGATAGATCTGACCTGAGACCAGCCTTTTAGATCTGATCTGAGACCAGTCTGATAGATCTGACCTGAGACCAGCCTGAAAGTGCAGCCTTTTTGTATGTTATCTGAGACCAGTCTGATAGATCTGACCTGAGACCAGCCTGATAGATCTGATCTGAGACCAGCCTTTTAGATCTGAAATGAGACCAGCCTTTCAGATCTGATCTGAGACCAGCCTGAAAGACCAGCATTTTATATCGTATCTTAGTCCATTCCGATAGTTCTGACCTGAGACCAGCCTTTTAGATCTGATCTGAGACCAGCATGAATAAACCAGCAATTTTTATCTTATCTGAGACCAGTCTGATAGATCTGACCTGAGACCAGCCTGATAGATCTGACCTGAGACCAGCCTTGTAGATCTCATCTGAGACCAGACTGATAGATCTGACCTGAGACCAGCCTGATAGATCTTATCTGAGACAAGTCTGATAGATCTTACCTGAGACCAGCCTGAAAGACCAGTCTTTTAGATCTGATCTGAGACCAGCCTTTTATATCTTATCTGAGACCAGTCTGATATATCTGACCTGAGACCAGCTTGATAGATCTGACCTGAGACCAGCCTGAAAGACCAGCTTTTTATATCTTAAATGAGAATAGTCTGATAGGTCTGTCCTGAGACCAGCCTTTTAGATCTGATCTGAGACCAGCCTTTTATATCTTATCTGAGACCAGCCTGATAGATCTGATCTGAGACCAGTCTGATATATCTGACCTGAGACCAGCCTGATAGATCTGACCAGAGAAAAGCCTGATAGATCTGACCAGAGACCAGGCTGAAAGACCAGCCTTTTTGTATCATATCTGAGACCAGTCTGATAGATCTGACCTGAGACCAGCTTGATAGATCTGATCCGAGACCAGCCTGAAAGACCAGCAATTTATATCTTATCTGAGACCAGTCTGATAGATCTGACCTGAGACCAGCCTGATATATCTGACCTGAGACCAGCTTGATAGATCTGATCTGAGACCAGCCTGAAAGACCAGCAATTTATATCTTATCTGAGACTAGTCTGATAGATCTGTCCTGAGACAAGTCTTTTAGATCTGATCTGAGACCAGCCTTTTATATCTTATCTGAGGCAAGTCTGATAGATCTGACCTGAGACCAGCCTGATAGATCTGACCTGAACAAGCCTGATAGATCTGAGATGAGACCAGCCTGAAAGACCAGCCTTTTAGAACTGACCTGAGACCAGCCTGATAGATTTGACCTGAGACCAGCCTGAAAGACCTGCCTTTTTGTATCTTATCTGAGACCAGTCTGATATATCTGACCTGAGACCAGCCTGAAAGATCTGATCTGAGACCAGCCTTTTCGATCTGATCTGAGACCAGACTGATAGACCAGCGTTTTAGATCTGATCTGAGACCAGCCTGAAAGACCAGCATTTTATATCTTATCTGAGACCAGTCTGATAGATCTGACCTGAGACCAGCCTGATATATCTGACCTGAGACCAGCCTTTTAGATCTGATCTGAGTCCAGCCTGAAAGACCAGCAATTTATATTTTATCTGAGACCAGTCTGATAGATCTGACCTGAGACCAGCCTGATATATCTGATCTGAGACCATCCTGAAAGACCACCATTTTATATCTTATCTGAGACCAGTCTGATAAATCTGACCTGAGACCAGCTTGATAGATCTGAAATGAGACCAGCCTGCTAGATCTGAAATGAGACCAGCCTTTTAGATCTGAAATGAGACCAGCCTTTTAGATCTGATCTGAGACCAGCCTGAAAGACCAGCCTTTTATATCTTATCTGAGGCAAGTCTGATAGATCTGACCTGAGACCAGCCTGATAGATCTGACCTGAACCAGCCTGATAGATCTGACCTGAGACCAGCCTGAAAGACCAGCCTTTTAGACCTGAAATTAGACCAGCCTTTTATATCTGATCTGAGACCAGCCTGATATATCTGATCTGAGACCATCCTGAAAGACCACCATTTTATATCTTATCTGAGACCAGTCTGATAGATCTGACCTGAGACCAGCTTGATAGATCTGAAATGAGACCAGCCTGCTAGATCTGAAATGAGACCAGCCTTTTAGATCTGAAATGAGACCAGCCTTTTAGATCTGATCTGAGACCAGCCTGAAAGACCAGCCTTTTATATCTTATCTGAGGCAAGTCTGATAGATCTGACCTGAGACCAGCCTGATAGATCTGACCTGAACCAGCCTGATAGATCTGACCTGAGACCAGCCTGAAAGACCAGCCTTTTAGACCTGAAATGAGACCAGCCTTTTATATCTGATCTGAGACCAGTCTGATAGATCTGACCTGAGACCAGCCTGAAAGACCAGCCTTTTAGACCTGAAATGAGACCAGCCTTTTATATCTGATGTGAGACCAGTCTGATAGATCTGACCTGAGACCAGCCTGATAGATCTGATCTGAGCCCAGCCTGCTAGATCTTAAATGAGACCAGCCTTTTAGATCTGATCTGAGACAAGCCTGAAAGACCAGCAATTTATATTTTATCTGAGACCAGTCTGATAGATCTGACCTGAGACCAGCCTGATAGTTCTGACCTGAACCAGCCTGATAGATCTGACCTGAGACCAGCCTGATAGATTTGACCTGAGACCAGCCTGAAAGACCTGCCTTTTTGTATCTTATCTGAGACCAGTCTGATATATCTGACCTGAGACCAGCCTGAAAGATCTGATCTGAGACCAGCCTTTTCGATCTGATCTGACACCAGACTGATAGACCAGCGTTTTAGATCTGATCTGAGACCAGCCTGAAAGACCAGCTTTTTATATCTTATCTGAGACCAGTCTGATAGATCTGACCTGAGACCAGCCTGATATATCTGACCTGAGACCAGCCTTTTAGATCTGATCTGAGTCCAGCCTGAAAGACCAGCAATTTATATTTTATCTGAGACCAGTCTGATAGATCTGACCTGAACCAGTCTGATATATCTGACCTGAGAACAGCCTGATAGATCTGATCTGAGACCAGCCTTTTCGATCTGATCTGAGACATGACTGATAGACCAGCGTTTTAGATCTGATCTGAGACCAGCCTGAAAGACCACCATTTTATATCCTTTCTGAGACCAGTCTGATAGATCTGACCTGAGACCAGCCTGATATATCTGACCTGAGACCAGCCTTTTAGATCTGATCTGAGACCAGCCTTTTATATCTTATCTGAGACCAGTCTGATAGATCTGACCTGACATCAGCCTTTTAGATCTGATCTGAGACCAGCCTGATAGATTTGACCTGAGACCAGCCTGAAAGACCAGCCTTTTTGTATCTTATCTGAGACCAGTCTGATAGATCTGACCTGAGACCAGCCTGATAGATCTGATATGAGACCAGCCTTTTAGATCTGACCTGAACCAGCCTGATAGATCTGAAATGAGACCAGCCTTTTAGATCTGATCTGAGACCACCCTTAAGGACCAGCAATTTATATCTTATCTGAGACCAGTCTGATAGATCTGACCTGAGACCAGCCTGATAGATCTGACCTGAAACCAGCCTTGTAGATCTTATCTGAGACCAGACTGATAGATCTGACCTGAGACCAGCCTGAAAGACCAGCTTTTTATATCTTATCTGAGACCAGTCTGATAGATCTGTCCTGAGACCAGCCTTTTAGATCTGATCTGAGACCAGCCTTTTATATCTTACCTGAGACCAGCCTGATAGATCTGATCTGAGACCAGCCTGAAAGACCAGCATTTTATATTTTATCTGAGACCAGTCTGATAGATCTGACCTGAACCAGTCTGATATATCTGACCTGAGAACAGCCTGATAGATCTGATCTGAGACCAGCCTTTTCGATCTGATCTGAGACATGACTGATAGACCAGCGTTTTAGATCTGATCTGAGACCAGCCTGAAAGACCAGCATTTTATATCTTATCTGAGACCAGTCTGATAGATCTGACCTGAGACCAGCCTGATATATCTGACCTGAGACCAGCCTTTTAGATCTGATCTGAGACCAGCCTTTTATATCTTATCTGAGACCAGTCTGATAGATCTGACCTGACACCAGCCTTTTAGATCTGATCTGAGACCAGCCTGATAGATTTGACCTGAGACCAGCCTGAAAGACCAGCCTTTTATATCTTATCTGAGACCAGTCTGATATATCTGACCTGAGACCAGCTTGATAGATCTGACCTGAGACCTGCCTGAAAGACCAGCTTTTTATATCTTAAATGAGAATAGTCTGATAGGTCTGTCCTGAGACCAGCCTTTTAGATCTGATCTGAGACCAGCCTTTTATATCTTATCTGAGACCAGCCTGATAGATCTGATCTGAGACCAGTCTGATATATCTGACCTGAGACCAGCCTGATAGATCTGACCTGAGACCAGCCTGAAAGACCAGCCTTTTATATCTTATCTGAGGCAACTCTGATAGATCTGACCTGAGACCAGCCTGATAGATCTGACCAGAGAAAAGCCTGATAGATCTGACCAGAGACCAGGCTGAAAGACCAGCCTTTTTGTATCATATCTGAGACCAGTCTGATAGATCTGACCTGAGACCAGCCTGAAAGACCAGTCTTTTAGATCTGATCTGAGACCAGCCTTTTATATCTTATCTGAGACCAGTCTGATATATCTGACCTGAGACCAGCTTGATAGATCTGACCTGAGACCAGCCTGAAAGACCAGCTTTTTATATCTTAAATGAGAATAGTCTGATAGGTCTGTCCTGAGACCAGCCTTTTAGATCTGATCTGAGACCAGCCTTTTATATCTTATCTGAGACCAGCCTGATAGATCTGATCTGAGACCAGTCTGATATATCTGACCTGAGACCAGCCTGATAGATCTGACCAGAGAAAAGCCTGATAGATCTGACAAGAGACCAGGCTGAAAGACCAGCCTTTTTGTATCATATCTGAGACCAGTCTGATAGATCTGACCTGAGACCAGCTTGATAGATCTGATCTGAGACCAGCCTGAAAGACCAGCAATTTATATCTTATCTGAGACCAGTCTGATAGATCTGACCTGAGACCAGCCTGATATATCTGACCTGAGACCAGCTTGATAGATCTGATCTGAGACCAGCCTGAAAGACCAGCAATTTATATCTTATCTGAGACTAGTCTGATAGATCTGTCCTGAGACAAGTCTTTTAGATCTGATCTGAGACCAGCCTTTTATATCTTATCTGAGGCAAGTCTGATAGATCTGACCTGAGACCAGCCTGATAGATCTGACCTGAACAAGCCTGATAGATCTGAGATGAGACCAGCCTGAAAGACCAGCCTTTTAGAACTGACCTGAGACCAGCCTGATAGATTTGACCTGAGACCAGCCTGAAAGACCTGCCTTTTTGTATCTTATCTGAGACCAGTCTGATATATCTGACCTGAGACCAGCCTGAAAGATCTGATCTGAGACCAGCCTTTTCGATCTGATCTGAGACCAGACTGATAGACCAGCGTTTTAGATCTGATCTGAGACCAGCCTGAAAGACCAGCATTTTATATCTTATCTGAGACCAGTCTGATAGATCTGACCTGAGACCAGCCTGATATATCTGACCTGAGACCAGCCTTTTAGATCTGATCTGAGTCCAGCCTGAAAGACCAGCAATTTATATTTTATCTGAGACCAGTCTGATAGATCTGACCTGAGACCAGCCTGATATATCTGATCTGAGACCATCCTGAAAGACCACCATTTTATATCTTATCTGAGACCAGTCTGATAGATCTGACCTGAGACCAGCTTGATAGATCTGAAATGAGACCAGCCTGCTAGATCTGAAATGAGACCAGCCTTTTAGATCTGAAATGAGACCAGCCTTTTAGATCTGATCTGAGACCAGCCTGAAAGACCAGCCTTTTATATCTTATCTGAGGCAAGTCTGATAGATCTGACCTGAGACCAGCCTGATAGATCTGACCTGAACCAGCCTGATAGATCTGACCTGAGACCAGCCTGAAAGACCAGCCTTTTAGACCTGAAATTAGACCAGCCTTTTATATCTGATCTGAGACCAGCCTGATATATCTGATCTGAGACCATCCTGAAAGACCACCATTTTATATCTTATCTGAGACCAGTCTGATAGATCTGACCTGAGACCAGCTTGATAGATCTGAAATGAGACCAGCCTGCTAGATCTGAAATGAGACCAGCCTTTTAGATCTGAAATGAGACCAGCCTTTTAGATCTGATCTGAGACCAGCCTGAAAGACCAGCCTTTTATATCTTATCTGAGGCAAGTCTGATAGATCTGACCTGAGACCAGCCTGATAGATCTGACCTGAACCAGCCTGATAGATCTGACCTGAGACCAGCCTGAAAGACCAGCCTTTTAGACCTGAAATGAGACCAGCCTTTTATATCTGATCTGAGACCAGTCTGATAGATCTGACCTGAGACCAGCCTGAAAGACCAGCCTTTTAGACCTGAAATGAGACCAGCCTTTTATATCTGATGTGAGACCAGTCTGATAGATCTGACCTGAGACCAGCCTGAAAATGCAGCCTTTTTGTATGTTATCTGAGACCAGTCTGATAGATCTGACCTGAGACCAGCCTGATAGATCTGATCTGAGCCCAGCCTGCTAGATCTTAAATGAGACCAGCCTTTTAGATCTGATCTGAGACAAGCCTGAAAGACCAGCAATTTATATTTTATCTGAGACCAGTCTGATAGATCTGACCTGAGACCAGCCTGATAGTTCTGACCTGAACCAGCCTGATAGATCTGACCTGAGACCAGCCTGATAGATTTGACCTGAGACCAGCCTGAAAGACCTGCCTTTTTGTATCTTATCTGAGACCAGTCTGATATATCTGACCTGAGACCAGCCTGAAAGATCTGATCTGAGACCAGCCTTTTCGATCTGATCTGACACCAGACTGATAGACCAGCGTTTTAGATCTGATCTGAGACCAGCCTGAAAGACCAGCTTTTTATATCTTATCTGAGACCAGTCTGATAGATCTGACCTGAGACCAGCCTGATATATCTGACCTGAGACCAGCCTTTTAGATCTGATCTGAGTCCAGCCTGAAAGACCAGCAATTTATATTTTATCTGAGACCAGTCTGATAGATCTGACCTGAACCAGTCTGATATATCTGACCTGAGAACAGCCTGATAGATCTGATCTGAGACCAGCCTTTTCGATCTGATCTGAGACATGACTGATAGACCAGCGTTTTAGATCTGATCTGAGACCAGCCTGAAAGACCACCATTTTATATCCTTTCTGAGACCAGTCTGATAGATCTGACCTGAGACCAGCCTGATATATCTGACCTGAGACCAGCCTTTTAGATCTGATCTGAGACCAGCCTTTTATATCTTATCTGAGACCAGTCTGATAGATCTGACCTGACATCAGCCTTTTAGATCTGATCTGAGACCAGCCTGATAGATTTGACCTGAGACCAGCCTGAAAGACCAGCCTTTTTGTATCTTATCTGAGACCAGTCTGATAGATCTGACCTGAGACCAGCCTGATAGATCTGATATGAGACCAGCCTTTTAGATCTGACCTGAACCAGCCTGATAGATCTGAAATGAGACCAGCCTTTTAGATCTGATCTGAGACCACCCTTAAGGACCAGCAATTTATATCTTATCTGAGACCAGTCTGATAGATCTGACCTGAGACCAGCCTGATAGATCTGACCTGAAACCAGCCTTGTAGATCTTATCTGAGACCAGACTGATAGATCTGACCTGAGACCAGCCTGAAAGACCAGCTTTTTATATCTTATCTGAGACCAGTCTGATAGATCTGTCCTGAGACCAGCCTTTTAGATCTGATCTGAGACCAGCCTTTTATATCTTACCTGAGACCAGCCTGATAGATCTGATCTGAGACCAGCCTGAAAGACCAGCATTTTATATTTTATCTGAGACCAGTCTGATAGATCTGACCTGAACCAGTCTGATATATCTGACCTGAGAACAGCCTGATAGATCTGATCTGAGACCAGCCTTTTCGATCTGATCTGAGACATGACTGATAGACCAGCGTTTTAGATCTGATCTGAGACCAGCCTGAAAGACCAGCTTTTTATATCTTATCTGAGACCAGTCTGATAGATCTGACCTGAGACCAGCCTGATATATCTGACCTGAGACCAGCCTTTTAGATCTGATCTGAGACCAGCCTTTTATATCTTATCTGAGACCAGTCTGATAGATCTGACCTGACACCAGCCTTTTAGATCTGATCTGAGACCAGCCTGATAGATTTGACCTGAGACCAGCCTGAAAGACCAGCCTTTTATATCTTATCTGAGACCAGTCTGATATATCTGACCTGAGACCAGCTTGATAGATCTGACCTGAGACCTGCCTGAAAGACCAGCTTTTTATATCTTAAATGAGAATAGTCTGATAGGTCTGTCCTGAGACCAGCCTTTTAGATCTGATCTGAGACCAGCCTTTTATATCTTATCTGAGACCAGCCTGATAGATCTGATCTGAGACCAGTCTGATATATCTGACCTGAGACCAGCCTGATAGATCTGACCTGAGACCAGCCTGAAAGACCAGCCTTTTATATCTTATCTGAGGCAACTCTGATAGATCTGACCTGAGACCAGCCTGATAGATCTGACCAGAGAAAAGCCTGATAGATCTGACCAGAGACCAGGCTGAAAGACCAGCCTTTTTGTATCATATCTGAGACCAGTCTGATAGATCTGACCTGAGACCAGCTTGATAGATCTGAAATGAGACCAGCCTGCTAGATCTGAAATGAGACCAGCCTTTTAGATCTGAAATGAGACCAGCCTTTTAGATCTGATCTGAGACCAGCCTGAAAGACCAGCCTTTTATATCTTATCTGAGGCAAGTCTGATAGATCTGACCTGAGACCAGCCTGAGATTTCTGTCCTGAACAAGCCTGATAGATCTGACTTGAGACCAGCCTGAAAGACCAGCCTTTTAGATCTGACCTGGGACCAGCCTGATAGATTTGACCTGAGACCAGCCTGAAAGACCTGCCTTTTTGTATCTTATCTGAGACCAGTCTGATATATCTGACCTGAGACCAGCCTGAAAGATCTGATCTGAGACCAGCCTTTTCGATCTGATCTGAGACCAGACTGATAGACCAGCGTTTTAGATCTGATCTGAGACCAGCCTGAAAGACCAGCATTTTATATCTTATCTGAGACCAGTCTGATAGATCTGACCTGAGACCAGACTGATATATCTGACCTGAGACCAGCCTTTTAGATCTGATCTGAGTCCAGCCTGAAAGACCAGCAATTTATATTTTATCTGAGACCAGTCTGATAGATCTGACCTGAGACCAGCCTGATAGATCTGACCTGAACCAGTCTGATATATCTGACCTCCGAACAGCCTGATAGATCTGATCTGAGACCAGCCTTTTCGATCTGATCTGAGACCAGACTGATAGACCAGCGTTTTAGATCTGATCTGAGACCAGCCTGAAAGACCAGCATTTTATATCTTATCTGAGACCAGTCTGATAGATCTGACCTGAGATCAGCCTGATATATCTGACCTGAGACCAGCCTGATATATCTGACCTGAGACCAGCCTTTTAGATCTGATCTGAGACCAGCCTTTTATATCTTATCTGAGACCAGTCTGATAGATCTGACCTGAGACCAGCCTGATATATCTGATCTGAGACCATCCTGAAAGACCACCATTTTATATCTTATCTGAGACCAGTCTGATAGATCTGACCTGAGACCAGCTTGATAGATCTGAAATGAGACCAGCCTGCTAGATCTGAAATGAGACCAGCCTTTTAGATCTGAAATGAGACCAGCCTTTTAGATCTGATCTGAGACCAGCCTGAAAGACCAGCCTTTTATATCTTATCTGAGGCAAGTCTGATAGATCTGACCTGAGACCAGCCTGATAGATCTGACCTGAACCAGCCTGATAGATCTGACCTGAGACCAGCCTGAAAGACCAGCCTTTTAGACCTGAAATGAGACCAGCCTTTTATATCTGATCTGAGACCAGTCTGATAGATCTGACCTGAGACCAGCCTGAAAGACCAGCCTTTTAGACCTGAAATGAGACCAGCCTTTTATATCTGATCTGAGACCAGTCTGATAGATCTGACCTGAGACCAGCCTGAAAATGCAGCCTTTTTGTATGTTATCTGAGACCAGTCTGATAGATCTGACCTGAGACCAGCCTGATAGATCTGATCTGAGCCCAGCCTGCTAGATCTTAAATGAGACCAGCCTTTTAGATCTGATCTGAGACAAGCCTGAAAGACCAGCAATTTATATTTTATCTGAGACCAGTCTGATATATCTGACCTGAGACCAGCCTGATAGTTCTGACCTGAACCAGCCTGATAGATCTGACCTGAGACCAGCCTGATAGATTTGACCTGAGACCAGCCTGAAAGACCTGCCTTTTTGTATCTTATCTGAGACCAGTCTGATATATCTGACCTGAGACCAGCCTGAAAGATCTGATCTGAGACCAGCCTTTTCGATCTGATCTGACACCAGACTGATACACCAGCGTTTTAGATCTGATCTGAGACCAGCCTGAAAGACCAGCTTTTTATATCTTATCTGAGACCAGTCTGATAGATCTGACCTGAGACCAGCCTGATATATCTGACCTGAACCAGTCTGATATATCTGACCTGAGAACAGCCTGATAGATCTGATCTGAGACCAGCCTTTTCGATCTGATCTGAGACATGACTGATAGACCAGCGTTTTAGATCTGATCTGAGACCAGCCTGAAAGACCACCATTTTATATCTTATCTGAGACCAGTCTGATAGATCTGACCTGAGACCAGCCTGATATATCTGACCTGAGACCAGCCTTTTAGATCTGATCTGAGACCAGCCTTTTATATCTTATCTGAGACCAGTCTGATAGATCTGACCTGACATCAGCCTTTTAGATCTGATCTGAGACCAGCCTGATAGATCTGATCTGAGACCACCCTTAAGGACCAGCAATTTATATCTTATCTGAGACCAGTCTGATAGATCTGACCTGAGACCAGCCTGATAGATCTGACCTGAAACCAGCCTTGTAGATCTTATCTGAGACCAGACTGATAGATCTGACCTGAGACCAGCCTGAAAGACCAGCTTTTTATATCTTATCTGAGACCAGTCTGATAGATCTGTCCTGAGACCAGCCTTTTAGATCTGATCTGAGACCAGCCTTTTATATCTTACCTGAGACCAGCCTGATAGATCTGATCTGAGACCAGCCTGAAAGACCAGCATTTTATATTTTATCTGAGACCAGTCTGATAGATCTGACCTGAACCAGTCTGATATATCTGACCTGAGAACAGCCTGATAGATCTGATCTGAGACCAGCCTTTTCGATCTGATCTGAGACATGACTGATAGACCAGCGTTTTAGATCTGATCTGAGACCAGCCTGAAAGACCAGCATTTTATATCTTATCTGAGACCAGTCTGATAGATCTGACCTGAGACCAGCCTGATATATCTGACCTGAGACCAGCCTTTTAGATCTAATCTGAGTCCAGCCTGAAAGACCAGCAATTTATATTTTATCTGAGACCAGTCTGATAGATCTGACCTGAACCAGTCTGATATATCTGACCTGAGAACAGCCTGATAGATCTGATCTGAGACCAGCCTTTTCGATCTGATCTGAGACATGACTGATAGACCAGCGTTTTAGATCTGATCTGAGACCAGCCTGAAAGACCAGCATTTTATATCTTATCTGAGACCAGTCTGATAGATCTGACCTGAGACCAGCCTGATATATCTGACCTGAGACCAGCCTTTTAGATCTGATCTGAGACCAGCCTTTTATATCTTATCTGAGACCAGTCTGATAGATCTGACCTGAGACCAGCCTGAAAGACCAGCCTTTTAGACCTGAAATGAGACCAGCCTTTTATATCTGATCTGAGACCAGTCTGATAGATCTGACCTGAGACCAGCCTGAAAATGCAGCCTTTTTGTATGTTATCTGAGACCAGTCTGATAGATCTGACCTGAGACCAGCCTGATAGATCTGATCTGAGCCCAGCCTGCTAGATCTTAAATGAGACCAGCCTTTTAGATCTGATCTGAGACAAGCCTGAAAGACCAGCAATTTATATTTTATCTGAGACCAGTCTGATATATCTGACCTGAGACCAGCCTGATAGTTCTGACCTGAACCAGCCTGATAGATCTGACCTGAGACCAGCCTGATAGATTTGACCTGAGACCAGCCTGAAAGACCTGCCTTTTTGTATCTTATCTGAGACCAGTCTGATATATCTGACCTGAGACCAGCCTGAAAGATCTGATCTGAGACCAGCCTTTTCGATCTGATCTGACACCAGACTGATACACCAGCGTTTTAGATCTGATCTGAGACCAGCCTGAAAGACCAGCTTTTTATATCTTATCTGAGACCAGTCTGATAGATCTGACCTGAGACCAGCCTGATATATCTGACCTGAACCAGTCTGATATATCTGACCTGAGAACAGCCTGATAGATCTGATCTGAGACCAGCCTTTTCGATCTGATCTGAGACATGACTGATAGACCAGCGTTTTAGATCTGATCTGAGACCAGCCTGAAAGACCACCATTTTATATCTTATCTGAGACCAGTCTGATAGATCTGACCTGAGACCAGCCTGATATATCTGACCTGAGACCAGCCTTTTAGATCTGATCTGAGACCAGCCTTTTATATCTTATCTGAGACCAGTCTGATAGATCTGACCTGACATCAGCCTTTTAGATCTGATCTGAGACCAGCCTGATAGATCTGATCTGAGACCACCCTTAAGGACCAGCAATTTATATCTTATCTGAGACCAGTCTGATAGATCTGACCTGAGACCAGCCTGATAGATCTGACCTGAAACCAGCCTTGTAGATCTTATCTGAGACCAGACTGATAGATCTGACCTGAGACCAGCCTGAAAGACCAGCTTTTTATATCTTATCTGAGACCAGTCTGATAGATCTGTCCTGAGACCAGCCTTTTAGATCTGATCTGAGACCAGCCTTTTATATCTTACCTGAGACCAGCCTGATAGATCTGATCTGAGACCAGCCTGAAAGACCAGCATTTTATATTTTATCTGAGACCAGTCTGATAGATCTGACCTGAACCAGTCTGATATATCTGACCTGAGAACAGCCTGATAGATCTGATCTGAGACCAGCCTTTTCGATCTGATCTGAGACATGACTGATAGACCAGCGTTTTAGATCTGATCTGAGACCAGCCTGAAAGACCAGCATTTTATATCTTATCTGAGACCAGTCTGATAGATCTGACCTGAGACCAGCCTGATATATCTGACCTGAGACCAGCCTTTTAGATCTGATCTGAGTCCAGCCTGAAAGACCAGCAATTTATATTTTATCTGAGACCAGTCTGATAGATCTGACCTGAACCAGTCTGATATATCTGACCTGAGAACAGCCTGATAGATCTGATCTGAGACCAGCCTTTTCGATCTGATCTGAGACATGACTGATAGACCAGCGTTTTAGATCTGATCTGAGACCAGCCTGAAAGACCAGCATTTTATATCTTATCTGAGACCAGTCTGATAGATCTGACCTGAGACCAGGCTGATATATCTGACCTGAGACCAGCCTGATATATCTGACCTGAGACCAGCCTTTTAGATCTGATCTGAGACCAGCCTTTTATATCTTATCTGAGACCAGTCTGTTAGATCTGACCTGAGACCAGCCTGTTAGATCTGACCTGAGACCAGCATTTTATATCGTATCTTAGTCCATTCTGTAAGATCTGACCTGAGACCAGCCTTTTAGATCTGATCTGAGACCAGCATGAAAGACAAGCAATTTATATCTTATCTGAGACCAGTCTGATAAATCTGACCTGAGACCAGCTTGATAGATCTGATCTGAGACCAGCCTGAAAGACCAGCAATTTATATCTTATCTGAGACCAGTCTGATAGATCTGACCTGAGACCAGCCTGATAGATCTGACCTGAGACCAGCCTTGTAGATCTCATCTGAGACCAGACTGATAGATCTGACCTGAGACCAGCCTTTTAGATCTGATCTGAGACCAGTCTGATAGATCTGACCTGAGACCAGCCTGAAAGTGCAGCCTTTTTGTATGTTATCTGAGACCAGTCTGATAGATCTGACCTGAGACCAGCCTGATAGATCTGATCTGAGACCAGCCTTTTAGATCTGAAATGAGACCAGCCTTTCAGATCTGATCTGAGACCAGCCTGAAAGACCAGCAATTTATATCTTATCTGAGACCAGTCTGATAGATCTGACCTGAGACCAGCCTGATAGATCTGACCTGAGACCAGCCTTGTAGATCTCATCTGAGACCAGACTGATAGATCTGACCTGAGACCAGCCTGATAGATCTTATCTGAGACAAGTCTGATAGATCTTACCTGAGACCAGCCTGAAAGACCAGTCTTTTAGATCTGATCTGAGACCAGCCTTTTATATCTTATCTGAGACCAGTCTGATATATCTGACCTGAGACCAGCTTGATAGATCTGACCTGAGACCAGCCTGAAAGACCAGCTTTTTATATCTTAAATGAGAATAGTCTGATAGGTCTGTCCTGAGACCAGCCTTTTAGATCTGATCTGAGACCAGCCTTTTATATCTTATCTGAGACCAGCCTGATAGATCTGATCTGAGACCAGTCTGATATATCTGACCTGAGACCAGCCTGATAGATCTGATCTGAGACCAGCCTGAAAGACCAGCCTTTTTGTATCCTATCTGAGACCAGTCTGATATATCTGACCTGAGACCAGCCTGATAGATCTGATCTGAGACCAGCCTGAAAGACCAGCATTTTATATCTTATCTGAGACCAGCCTTTTATATGTTATCTGAGACCAGTCTGATAGATCTGACCTGAGACCAGCCTTTTAGATCTGATCTGAGACCAGTCTGATAGATCTGACCTGAGACCAGCCTGAAAGTGCAGCCTTTTTGTATGTTATATGAGACTAGTCTGATAGATCTGACCTGAGACCAGCCTGATAGATCTGATCTGAGACCAGCCTTTTAGATCTGAAATGAGACCAGCCTTTTAGATCTGATCTTAGACCAGTCTGAAAGACCAGCCTTTTTGTATCTTATCTGAGACCAGTGTGATAGATCTGACCTGAGACCAGCCTGATAGATCTGATCTGAGACCAGCCTGAAAGACTAGCCTTTTTGTATCCTATTTGAGACCAGTCTGATATATCTGACCTGAGACCAGCCTGATAGATCTGATCTGAGACCAGCCTGAAAGACCAGCAATTTATATATTATCTGAGACCAGCCTTTTATATGTTATCTTAGACCAGTCTGATAGATCTGACCTGAACCAGTCTGATATATCTGACCTGAGAACAGCCTGATAGATCTGATCTGAGACCAGCCTTTTCGATCTGATCTGAGACATGACTGATAGACCAGCGTTTTAGATCTGATCTGAGACCAGCCTGAAAGACCAGCATTTTATATCTTATCTGAGACCAGTCTGATAGATCTGACCTGAGACCAGCCTGATATATCTGACCTGAGACCAGCCTTTTAGATCTGATCTGAGACCAGCCTTTTATATCTTATCTGAGACCAGTCTGATAGATCTGACCTGACACCAGCCTTTTAGATCTGATCTGAGACCAGTCTGATAGATCTGACCTGAGACCAGCCTGATAGATCTGACCTGAACCAGCCTGATAGATCTGACCTGAGACCAGCCTGATAGATTTGACCTGAGACCAGCCTGAAAGACCTGCCTTTTTGTATCTTATCTGAGACCAGTCTGATATATCTGACCTGAGACCAGCTTGATAGATCTGACCTGAGACCTGCCTGAAAGACCAGCTTTTTATATCTTAAATGAGAATAGTCTGATAGGTCTGTCCTGAGACCAGCCTTTTAGATCTGATCTGAGACCAGCCTTTTATATCTTATCTGAGACCAGCCTGATAGATCTGATCTGAGACCAGTCTGATATATCTGACCTGAGACCAGCCTGATAGATCTGACCTGAGACCAGCCTGAAAGACCAGCCTTTTATATCTTATCTGAGGCAACTCTGATAGATCTGACCTGAGACCAGCCTGATAGATCTGACCAGAGAAAAGCCTGATAGATCTGACCAGAGACCAGGCTGAAAGACCAGCCTTTTTGTATCATATCTGAGACCAGTCTGATAGATCTGACCTGAGACCAGCTTGATAGATCTGAAATGAGACCAGCCTGCTAGATCTGAAATGAGACCAGCCTTTTAGATCTGAAATGAGACCAGCCTTTTAGATCTGATCTGAGACCAGCCTGAAAGACCAGCCTTTTATATCTTATCTGAGGCAAGTCTGATAGATCTGACCTGAGACCAGCCTGAGAGATCTGTCCTGAACAAGCCTGATAGATCTGACCTGAGACCAGCCTGAAAGACCAGCCTTTTAGATCTGACCTGGGACCAGCCTGATAGATTTGACCTGAGACCAGCCTGAAAGACCTGCCTTTTTGTATCTTATCTGAGACCAGTCTGATATATCTGACCTGAGACCAGCCTGAAAGATCTGATCTGAGACCAGCCTTTTCGATCTGATCTGAGACCAGACTGATAGACCAGCGTTTTAGATCTGATCTGAGACCAGCCTGAAAGACCAGCATTTTATATCTTATCTGAGACCAGTCTGATAGATCTGACCTGAGACCAGACTGATATATCTGACCTGAGACCAGCCTTTTAGATCTGATCTGAGTCCAGCCTGAAAGACCAGCAATTTATATTTTATCTGAGACCAGTCTGATAGATCTGACCTGAGACCAGCCTGATAGATCTGACCTGAACCAGTCTGATATATCTGACCTCCGAACAGCCTGATAGATCTGATCTGAGACCAGCCTTTTCGATCTGATCTGAGACCAGACTGATAGACCAGCGTTTTAGATCTGATCTGAGACCAGCCTGAAAGACCAGCATTTTAGATCTTATCTGAGACCAGTCTGATAGATCTGACCTGAGATCAGCCTGATATATCTGACCTGAGACCAGCCTGATATATCTGACCTGAGACCAGCCTTTTAGATCTGATCTGAGACCAGCCTTTTATATCTTATCTGAGACCAGTCTGATAGATCTGACCTGACACCAGCCTTTTAGATCTGATCTGAGACCAGCCTGATAGATTTGACCTGAGACCAGCCTGAAAGACCAGCCTTTTTGTATCTTATCTGAGACCAGTCTGACAGATCTGACCTGAGACCAGCCTGATAGATCTGATCTGAGACCAGCCTTTTAGATCTGACCTGAACCAGCCTGATAGATCTGAAATTAGACCAGCCTTTTAGATCTGATCTGAGACCACCCTTAAGGACGAGCAATTTATATCTTATCTGAGACCAGTCTGATAGATCTGACCTGAGACCAGCCTGATATATCTGATCTGAGACCATCCTGAAAGACCACCATTTTATATCTTATCTGAGACCAGTCTGATAGATCTGAACTGAGACCAGCTTGATAGATCTGAAATGAGACCAGCCTGCTAGATCTGAAATGAGACCAGCCTTTTAGATCTGAAATGAGACCAGCCTTTTAGATCTGAAATGAGACCAGCCTTTTAGATCTGATCTGAGACCAGCCTGAAAGACCAGCCTTTTATATCTTATCTGAGGCAAGTCTGATAGATCTGACCTGAGACCAGCCTGATAGATCTGACCTGAACCAGCCTGATAGATCTGACCTGAGACCAGCCTGAAAGACCAGCCTTTTAGACCTGAAATGAGACCAGCCTTTTATATCTGATCTGAGACCAGTCTGATAGATCTGACCTGAGACCAGCCTGAAAATGCAGCCTTTTTGTATGTTATCTGAGACCAGTCTGATAGATCTGACCTGAGACCAGCCTTTTAGATCTGATCTGAGTCCAGCCTGAAAGACCAGCAATTTATATTTTATCTGAGACCAGTCTGATAGATCTGACCTGAGACCAGCCTGATAGATCTGACCTGAACCAGTCTGATATATCTGACCTGAGAACAGCCTGATAGATCTGATCTGAGACCAGCCTTTTCGATCTGATCTGAGACCAGACTGATAGACCAGCGTTTTAGATCTGATCTGAGACCAGCCTGAAAGACCAGCATTTTATATTTTATCTGAGACCAGTCTGATAGATCTGACCTGAGACCAGCCTGATATATCTGACCTGAGACCAGCCTGATATATCTGACCTGAGACCAGCCTTTTAGATCTGATCTGAGACCAGCCTTTTATATCTTATCTGAGACCAGTCTGATAGATCTGACCTGACACCAGCCTTTTAGATCTGATCTGAGACCAGCCTGATAGATTTGACCTGAGACCAGCCTGAAAGACCAGCCTTTTTGTATCTTATCTGAGACCAGTCTGACAGATCTGACCTGAGACCAGCCTGATAGATCTGATCTGAGACCAGCCTTTTAGATCTGACCTGAACCAGCCTGATAGATCTGAAATTAGACTAGCCTTTTAGATCTGATCTGAGACCACCCTTAAGGACGAGCAATTTATATCTTATCTGAGACCAGTCTGATAGATCTGACCTGAGACCAGCCTGATATATCTGATCTGAGACCATCCTGAAAGACCACCATTTTATATCTTATCTGAGACCAGTCTGATAGATCTGAACTGAGACCAGCTTGATAGATCTGAAATGAGACCAGCCTGCTAGATCTGAAATGAGACCAGCCTTTTAGATCTGAAATGAGACCAGGCTTTTAGATCTGATCTGAGACCAGCCTCAAAGACCAGCCTTTTATATCTTATCTGAGGCAAGTCTAATAGATCTGACCTGAGACCAGCCTGATAGATCTGACCTGAACCAGCCTGAAAGATCTGACCTGAGACCAGCCTGAAAGACCAGCCTTTTAGACCTGAAATGAGACCAGCCTTTTATATATGATCTGAGACCAGTCTGATAGATCTGACCTGAGACCAGCCTGAAAATGCAGCCTTTTTGTATGTTATCTGAGACCAGTCTGATAGATCTGACCTGAGACCAGCCTGATAGATCTGATCTGAGACCAGCCTGCTAGATCTGAAATGAGACTAGCCTTTTAGATCTGATCTGAGACCAGCCTGAAAGACCAGCAATTTATATTTTATCTGAGACCAGTCTGATAGATTTGACCTGAGACCAGCCTGATAGATCTGACCTGAACCAGCCTGATAGATCTGACCTGAGACCAGCCTGATAGATTTGACCTGAGACCAGCCTGAAAGACCTGCCTTTTTGTATCTTATCTGAGACCAGTCTGATATATCTGACCTGAGACCAGCCTGAAAGATCTGATCTGAGACCAGCCTTTTCGATCTGATCTGACACCAGACTGATAGACCAGCGTTTTAGATCTGATCTGAGACCAGCCTGAAAGACCAGCATTTTATATCTTATCTGAGACCAGTCTGATAGATCTGACCTGAGACCAGCCTGATATATCTGACCTGAGACCAGCCTTTTAGATCTGATCTGAGTCCAGCCTGAAAGACCAGCAATTTATATGTTATCTTAGACCAGTCTGATAGATCTGACCTGAACCAGTCTGATATATCTGACCTGAGAACAGCCTGATAGATCTGATCTGAGACCAGCCTTTTCGATCTGATCTGAGACATGACTGATAGACCAGCGTTTTAGATCTGATCTGAGACCAGCCTGAAAGACCAGCATTTTATATCTTATCTGAGACCAGTCTGATAGATCTGACCTGAGACCAGCCTGATATATCTGACCTGAGACCAGCCTTTTAGATCTGATCTGAGACCAGCCTTTTATATCTTATCTGAGACCAGTCTGATAGATCTGACCTGACACCAGCCTTTTAGATCTGATCTGAGACCAGTCTGATAGATCTGACCTGAGACCAGCCTGATAGATCTGACCTGAACCAGCCTGATAGATCTGACCTGAGACCAGCCTGATAGATTTGACCTGAGACCAGCCTGAAAGACCTGCCTTTTTGTATCTTATCTGAGACCAGTCTGATATATCTGACCTGAGACCAGCCTGAAAGATCTGATCTGAGACCAGCCTTTTCGATCTGATCTGACACCAGACTGATAGACCAGCGTTTTAGATCTGATCTGAGACCAGCCTGAAAGACCAGCATTTTATATCTTATCTGAGACCAGTCTGATAGATCTGACCTGAGACCAGCCTGATATATCTGACCTGAGACCAGCCTTTTAGATCTGATCTGAGTCCAGCCTGAAAGACCAGCAATTTATATTTTATCTGAGACCAGTCTGATAGATCTGACCTGAGACCAGCCTGATATATCTGACCTGAGACCAGCCTTTTAGATCTGATCTGAGACCAGCCTTTTATATCTTATCTGAGACCAGTCTGATAGATCTGACCTGACACCAGCCTTTTAGATCTGATCTGAGACCAGTCTGATAGATCTGACCTGAACCAGCCTGATAGATCTGACCTGAGACCAGCCTGATAGATTTGACCTGAGACCAGCCTGAAAGACCTGCCTTTTTGTATCTTATCTGAGACCAGTCTGATATATCTGACCTGAGACCAGCCTGAAAGATCTGATCTGAGACCAGCCTTTTCGATCTGATCTGACACCAGACTGATAGACCAGCGTTTTAGATCTGATCTGAGACCAGCCTGAAAGACCAGCATTTTATATCTTATCTGAGACCAGTCTGATAGATCTGACCTGAGACCAGCCTGATATATCTGACCTGAGACCAGCCTTTTAGATCTGATCTGAGTCCAGCCTGAAAGACCAGCAATTTATATTTTATCTGAGACCAGTCTGATAGATCTGACCTGAACCAGTCTGATATATCTGACCTGAGAACAGCCTGATAGATCTGATCTGAGACCAGCGTTTTAGATCTGATCTGAGACCAGCCTGAAAGACCAGCATTTTATATCTTATCTGAGACCAGTCTGATTGATCTGACCTGAGACCAGCCTGATATATCTGACCTGAGACCAGCCTTTTAGATCTGATCTGAGACCAGCCTTTTATATCTTATCTGAGACCAGTCTGATAGATCTGACCTGACACCAGCCTTTTAGATCTGATCTGAGACCAGCCTGATAGATTTGACCTGAGACCAGCCTGAAAGACCAGCCTTTTTGTATCTTATCTGAGACCAGCCTGATAGATCTGACCTGAGACCAGCCTGATAGATCTGATATGAGACCAGCCTTTTAGATCTGACCTGAACCAGCCTGAAAGACCAGCCTTTTCGATCTGATCTGAGACCAGCCTTTTCGATCTGATCTGAGACCAGACTGATAGACCAGCGTTTTAGATCTGATCTGAGACCAGCCTGAAAGACCAGCATTTTATATCTTATCTGAGACCAGTCTGATAGATCTGACCTGAGACCAGACTGATATATCTGACCTGAGACCAGCCTTTTAGATCTGATCTGAGTCCAGCCTGAAAGACCAGCAATTTATATTTTATCTGAGACCAGTCTGATATATCTGACCTGAGACCAGCCTTTTAGATCTGATCTGAGACCAGCCTTTTATATCTTATCTGAGACCAGTCTGATAGATCTGACCTGACACCAGCCTTTTAGATCTGATCTGAGACCAGCCTGATAGATTTGACCTGAGACCAGCCTGAAAGACCAGCCTTTTTGTATCTTATCTGAGACCAGTCTGACAGATCTGACCTGAGACCAGCCTGATAGATCTGATCTGAGACCAGCCTTTTAGATCTGACCTGAACCAGCCTGATAGATCTGAAATGAGACCAGCCTTTTAGATCTGATCTGAGACCATCCTGAAAGACCACCATTTTATATCTTATCTGAGACCAGTCTGATAGATCTGACCTGAGACCAGCTTGACAGATCTGAAATGAGACCAGCCTGCTAGATCTGAAATGAGACCAGCCTTTTAGATCTGAAATGAGACCAGCCTTTTAGATCTGATCTGAGACCAGCCTGAAAGACCAGCCTTTTAGACCTGAAATGAGACCAGCCTTTTATATCTGATCTTAGACCAGTCTGATAGATCTGACCTGAGACCAGCCTGAAAATGCAGCCTTTTTGTATGTTATCTGAGACCAGTCTGATAGATCTGACCTGAGACCAGCCTGATAGAACTGATCTGAGACCAGCCTGCTAGATCTGAAATGAGACCAGCCTTTTAGATCTGATCTGAGACCAGCCTGAAAGACCAGCAATTTATATTTTATCTGAGACCAGCCTGATAGATCTGACCTGAGACCAGCCTGATAGATCTGAAATGAGACCAGCCTTTTAGATCTGATCTGAGACCATCCTGAAAGACCACCATTTTATATCTTATCTGAGACCAGTCTGATAGATCTGACCTGAGACCAGCTTGATAGATCTGAAATGAGACCAGCCTGCTAGATCTGAAATGAGACCAGCCTTTTAGATCTGAAATGAGACCAGCCTTTTAGATCTGATCTGAGACCAGCCTGAAAGACCAGCCTTTTAGACCTGAAATGAGACCAGCCTTTTATATCTGATCTGAGACCAGTCTGATAGATCTGACCTGAGACCAGCCTGAAAATGCAGCCTTTTTGTATGTTATCTGAGACCAGTCTGATAGATCTGACCTGAGACCAGCCTGATAGATCTGATCTGAGACCAGCCTGCTAGATCTGAAATGAGACCAGCCTTTTAGATCTGATCTGAGACCAGCCTGAAAGACCAGCAATTTATATTTTATCTGAGACCAGTCTGATAGATCTGACCTGAGACCAGCCTGATAGATCTGACCTGAATCAGCCTGATAGATCTGACCTGAGACCAGCCTGATAGATTTGACCTGAGACCAGCCTGAAAGACCTGCCTTTTTGTATCTTATCTGAGACCAGTCTGATATATCTGACCTGAGACCAGCCTGAAAGATCTGATCTGAGACCAGCCTTTTCGATCTGATCTGACACCAGACTGTTAGACCAGCGTTTTAGATCTGATCTGAGACCAGCCTGAAAGACCAGCCTTTTTGTATCATATCTGAGACCAGTCTGATAGATCTGACCTGAGACCAGCTTGATAGATCTGAAATGAGACCAGCCTGCTAGATCTGAAATGAGACCAGCCTTTTAGATCTGAAATGAGACCAGCCTTTTAGATCTGATCTGAGACCAGCCTGAAAGACCAGCCTTTTATATCTTATCTGAGGCAAGTCTGATAGATCTGACCTGAGACCAGCCTGATAGATCTGACCTGAACAAGCCTGATAGATCTGACCTGAGACCAGCCTGAAAGACCAGCCTTTTAGATCTGACCTGGGACCAGCCTGATAGATTTGACCTGAGACCAGCCTGAAAGACCTGCCTTTTTGTATCTTATCTGAGACCAGTCTGATATATCTGACCTGAGACCAGCCTGAAAGATCTGATCTGAGACCAGCCTTTTCGATCTGATCTGAGACAAGACTGATAGACCAGCGTTTTAGATCTGATCTGAGACCAGCCTGAAAGACCAGCATTTTATATCTTATCTGAGACCAGTCTGATAGATCTGACCTGAGACCAGCCTGATATATCTGACCTGAGACCAGCCTTTTAGATCTGATCTGAGTCCAGCCTGAAAGACCAGCAATTTATATTTTATCTGAGACCAGTCTGATAGATCTGACCTGAGACCAGCCTGATAGATCTGACCTGAACCAGTCTGATATATCTTACCTGAGAACAGCCTGATAGATCTGATCTGAGACCAGCCTTTTCGATCTGATCTGAGACCAGACTGATAGACCAGCGTTTTAGATCTGATCTGAGACCAGCCTGAAAGACCAGCATTTTATATCTTATCTGAGACCAGTCTGATAGATCTGACCTGAGACCAGCCTGATATATCTGACCTGAGACCAGCCTGATATATCTGACCTGAGACCAGCCTTTTAGATCTGATCTGAGACCAGCCTTTTATATCTTATCTGAGACCAGTCTGTTAGATCTGACCTGAGACCAGCCTTTTAGATCTGATCTGAGACCAGCATGAAAGACAAGCAATTTATATCTTATCTGAGACCAGTCTGATAGATCTGACCTGAGACCAGCTTGATAGATCTGATCTGAGACCAGCCTGAAAGACCAGCAATTTATATCTTATCTGAGACCAGTCTGATAGATCTGACCTGAGACCAGCCTGATAGATCTGACCTGAGACCAGCCTTGTAGATCTCATCTGAGACCAGACTGATAGATCTGACCTGAGACCAGCCTTTTAGATCTGATCTGAGACCAGTCTGATAGATCTGACCTGAGACCAGCCTGAAAGTGCAGCCTTTTTGTATGTTATCTGAGACCAGTCTGATAGATCTGACCTGAGACCAGCCTGATAGATCTGATCTGAGACCAGCCTTTTAGATCTGAAATGAGACCAGCCTTTCAGATCTGATCTGAGACCAGCCTGAAAGACCAGCATTTTATATCGTATCTTAGTCCATTCCGATAGTTCTGACCTGAGACCAGCCTTTTAGATCTGATCTGAGACCAGCATGAATAAACCAGCAATTTTTATCTTATCTGAGACCAGTCTGATAGATCTGACCTGAGACCAGCCTGATAGATCTGACCTGAGACCAGCCTTGTAGATCTCATCTGAGACCAGACTGATAGATCTGACCTGAGACCAGCCTGATAGATCTTATCTGAGACAAGTCTGATAGATCTTACCTGAGACCAGCCTGAAAGACCAGTCTTTTAGATCTGATCTGAGACCAGCCTTTTATATCTTATCTGAGACCAGTCTGATATATCTGACCTGAGACCAGCTTGATAGATCTGACCTGAGACCAGCCTGAAAGACCAGCTTTTTATATCTTAAATGAGAATAGTCTGATAGGTCTGTCCTGAGACCAGCCTTTTAGATCTGATCTGAGACCAGCCTTTTATATCTTATCTGAGACCAGCCTGATAGATCTGATCTGAGACCAGTCTGATATATCTGACCTGAGACCAGCCTGATAGATCTGACCAGAGAAAAGCCTGATAGATCTGACCAGAGACCAGGCTGAAAGACCAGCCTTTTTGTATCATATCTGAGACCAGTCTGATAGATCTGACCTGAGACCAGCTTGATAGATCTGATCCGAGACCAGCCTGAAAGACCAGCAATTTATATCTTATCTGAGACCAGTCTGATAGATCTGACCTGAGACCAGCCTGATATATCTGACCTGAGACCAGCCTGATATATCTGACCTGAGACCAGCCTTTTAGATCTGATCTGAGACCAGCCTTTTATATCTTATCTGAGACCAGTCTGATAGATCTGACCTGAGACCAGCCTGTTAGATCTGACCTGAGACCAGCATTTTATATCGTATCTTAGTCCATTCCGTAAGATCTGACCTGAGACCAGCCTTTTAGATCTGATCTGAGACCAGCATGAAAGACAAGCAATTTATATCTTATCTGAGACCAGTCTGATAGATCTGACCTGAGACCAGCTTGATAGATCTGATCTGAGACCAGCCTGAAAGACCAGCAATTTATATCTTACCTGAGACCAGTCTGATAGATCTGACCTGAGACCAGCCTGATAGATCTGACCTGAGACCAGCCTTGTAGATCTCATCTGAGACCAGACTGATAGATCTGACCTGAGACCAGCCTTTTAGATCTGATCTGAGACCAGTCTGATAGATCTGACCTGAGACCAGCCTGAAAGTGCAGCCTTTTTGTATGTTATCTGAGACCAGTCTGATAGATCTGACCTGAGACCAGCCTGATAGATCTGATCTGAGACCAGCCTTTTAGATCTGAAATGAGACCAGCCTTTCAGATCTGATCTGAGACCAGCCTGAAAGACCAGCATTTTATATCGTATCTTAGTCCATTCCGATAGATCTGACCTGAGACCAGCCTTTTAGATCTGATCTGAGACCAGCATGAAAGACCAGCAATTTATATCTTATCTGAGACCAGTCTGATAGATCTGACCTGAGACCAGCCTGATAGATCTGACCTGAGACCAGCCTTGTAGATCTCATCTGAGACCAGACTGATAGATCTGACCTGAGACCAGCCTGATAGATCTTATCTGAGACAAGTCTGATAGATCTTACCTGAGACCAGCCTGAAAGACCAGTCTTTTAGATCTGATCTGAGACCAGCCTTTTATATCTTATCTGAGACCAGTCTGATATATCTGACCTGAGACCAGCTTGATAGATCTGACCTGAGACCAGCCTGAAAGACCAGCTTTTTATATCTTAAATGAGAATAGTCTGATAGGTCTGTCCTGAGACCAGCCTTTTAGATCTGATCTGAGACCAGCCTTTTATATCTTATCTGAGACCAGCCTGATAGATCTGATCTGAGACCAGTCTGATATATCTGACCTGAGACCAGCCTGATAGATCTGACCAGAGAAAAGCCTGATAGATCTGACCAGAGACCAGGCTGAAAGACCAGCCTTTTTGTATCATATCTGAGACCAGTCTGATAGATCTGACCTGAGACCAGCTTGATAGATCTGATCTGAGACCAGCCTGAAAGACCAGCAATTTATATCTTATCTGAGACCAGTCTGATAGATCTGACCTGAGACCAGCCTGATATATCTGACCTGAGACCAGCTTGATAGATCTGATCTGAGACCAGCCTGAAAGACCAGCAATTTATATCTTATCTGAGACTAGTCTGATAGATCTGTCCTGAGACAAGTCTTTTAGATCTGATCTGAGACCAGCCTTTTATATCTTATCTGAGGCAAGTCTGATAGATCTGACCTGAGACCAGCCTGATAGATCTGACCTGAACAAGCCTGATAGATCTGAGATGAGACCAGCCTGAAAGACCAGCCTTTTAGAACTGACCTGAGACCAGCCTGATAGATTTGACCTGAGACCAGCCTGAAAGACCTGCCTTTTTGTATCTTATCTGAGACCAGTCTGATATATCTGACCTGAGACCAGCCTGAAAGATCTGATCTGAGACCAGCCTTTTCGATCTGATCTGAGACCAGACTGATAGACCAGCGTTTTAGATCTGATCTGAGACCAGCCTGAAAGACCAGCATTTTATATCTTATCTGAGACCAGTCTGATAGATCTGACCTGAGACCAGCCTGATATATCTGACCTGAGACCAGCCTTTTAGATCTGATCTGAGTCCAGCCTGAAAGACCAGCAATTTATATTTTATCTGAGACCAGTCTGATAGATCTGACCTGAGACCAGCCTGATATATCTGATCTGAGACCATCCTGAAAGACCACCATTTTATATCTTATCTGAGACCATATCTGACCTGAGACCAGCCTGAAAGACCAGCTTTTTATATCTTATCTGAGACCAGTCTGATAGATCTGTCCTGAGACCAGCCTTTTAGATCTGATCTGAGACCAGCCTTTTATATCTTACCTGAGACCAGCCTGATAGATCTGATCTTAGACCAGCCTGAAAGACCAGCATTTTATATTTTATCTGAGACCAGTCTGATAGATCTGACCTGAACCAGTCTGATATATCTGACCTGAGAACAGCCTGATAGATCTGATCTGAGACCAGCCTTTTCGATCTGATCTGAGACATGACTGATAGACCAGCGTTTTAGATCTGATCTGAGACCAGCCTGAAAGACCAGCATTTTATATCTTATCTGAGACCAGTCTGATAGATCTGACCTGAGACCAGCCTGATATATCTGACCTGAGACCAGCCTTTTAGATCTGATCTGAGTCCAGCCTGAAAGACCAGCAATTTATATTTTATCTGAGACCAGTCTGATAGATCTGACCTGAACCAGTCTGATATATCTGACCTGAGAACAGCCTGATAGATCTGATCTGAGACCAGCCTTTTCGATCTGATCTGAGACATGACTGATAGACCAGCGTTTTAGATCTGATCTGAGACCAGCCTGAAAGACCAGCATTTTATATCTTATCTGAGACCAGTCTGATAGATCTGACCTGAGACCAGGCTGATATATCTGACCTGAGACCAGCCTGATATATCTGACCTGAGACCAGCCTTTTAGATCTGATCTGAGACCAGCCTTTTATATCTTATCTGAGACCAGTCTGTTAGATCTGACCTGAGACCAGCCTGTTAGATCTGACCTGAGACCAGCATTTTATATCGTATCTTAGTCCATTCTGTAAGATCTGACCTGAGACCAGCCTTTTAGATCTGATCTGAGACCAGCATGAAAGACAAGCAATTTATATCTTATCTGAGACCAGTCTGATAAATCTGACCTGAGACCAGCTTGATAGATCTGATCTGAGACCAGCCTGAAAGACCAGCAATTTATATCTTATCTGAGACCAGTCTGATAGATCTGACCTGAGACCAGCCTGATAGATCTGACCTGAGACCAGCCTTGTAGATCTCATCTGAGACCAGACTAATAGATCTGACCTGAGACCAGCCTTTTAGATCTGATCTGAGACCAGTCTGATAGATCTGACCTGAGACCAGCCTGAAAGTGCAGCCTTTTTGTATGTTATCTGAGACCAGTCTGATAGATCTGACCTGAGACCAGCCTGATAGATCTGATCTGAGACCAGCCTTTTAGATCTGAAATGAGACCAGCCTTTCAGATCTGATCTGAGACCAGCCTGAAAGACCAGCAATTTATATCTTATCTGAGACCAGTCTGATAGATCTGACCTGAGACCAGCCTGATAGATCTGACCTGAGACCAGCCTTGTAGATCTCATCTGAGACCAGACTGATAGATCTGACCTGAGACCAGCCTGATAGATCTTATCTGAGACAAGTCTGATAGATCTTACCTGAGACCAGCCTGAAAGACCAGTCTTTTAGATCTGATCTGAGACCAGCCTTTTATATCTTATCTGAGACCAGTCTGATATATCTGACCTGAGACCAGCTTGATAGATCTGACCTGAGACCAGCCTGAAAGACCAGCTTTTTATATCTTAAATGAGAATAGTCTGATAGGTCTGTCCTGAGACCAGCCTTTTAGATCTGATCTGAGACCAGCCTTTTATATCTTATCTGAGACCAGCCTGATAGATCTGATCTGAGACCAGTCTGATATATCTGACCTGAGACCAGCCTGATAGATCTGATCTGAGACCAGCCTGAAAGACCAGCATTTTATATCTTATCTGAGACCAGCCTTTTATATGTTATCTGAGACCAGTCTGATAGATCTGACCTGAGACCAGCCTTTTAGATCTGATCTGAGACCAGTCTGATAGATCTGACCTGAGACCAGCCTGAAAGTGCAGCCTTTTTGTATGTTATATGAGACTAGTCTGATAGATCTGACCTGAGACCAGCCTGATAGATCTGATCTGAGACCAGCCTTTTAGATCTGAAATGAGACCAGCCTTTTAGATCTGATCTTAGACCAGTCTGAAAGACCAGCCTTTTTGTATCTTATCTGAGACCAGTGTGATAGATCTGACCTGAGACCAGCCTGATAGATCTGATCTGAGACCAGCCTGAAAGACTAGCCTTTTTGTATCCTATTTGAGACCAGTCTGATATATCTGACCTGAGACCAGCCTGATAGATCTGATCTGAGACCAGCCTGAAAGACCAGCAATTTATATCTTATCTGAGACCAGCCTTTTATATGTTATCTTAGACCAGTCTGATAGATCTGACCTGAACCAGTCTGATATATCTGACCTGAGAACAGCCTGATAGATCTGATCTGAGACCAGCCTTTTCGATCTGATCTGAGACATGACTGATAGACCAGCGTTTTAGATCTGATCTGAGACCAGCCTGAAAGACCAGCATTTTATATCTTATCTGAGACCAGTCTGATAGATCTGACCTGAGACCAGCCTGATATATCTGACCTGAGACCAGCCTTTTAGATCTGATCTGAGACCAGCCTTTTATATCTTATCTGAGACCAGTCTGATAGATCTGACCTGACACCAGCCTTTTAGATCTGATCTGAGACCAGTCTGATAGATCTGACCTGAGACCAGCCTGATAGATCTGACCTGAACCAGCCTGATAGATCTGACCTGAGACCAGCCTGATAGATTTGACCTGAGACCAGCCTGAAAGACCTGCCTTTTTGTATCTTATCTGAGACCAGTCTGATATATCTGACCTGAGACCAGCTTGATAGATCTGACCTGAGACCTGCCTGAAAGACCAGCTTTTTATATCTTAAATGAGAATAGTCTGATAGGTCTGTCCTGAGACCAGCCTTTTAGATCTGATCTGAGACCAGCCTTTTATATCTTATCTGAGACCAGCCTGATAGATCTGATCTGAGACCAGTCTGATATATCTGACCTGAGACCAGCCTGATAGATCTGACCTGAGACCAGCCTGAAAGACCAGCCTTTTATATCTTATCTGAGGCAACTCTGATAGATCTGACCTGAGACCAGCCTGATAGATCTGACCAGAGAAAAGCCTGATAGATCTGACCAGAGACCAGGCTGAAAGACCAGCCTTTTTGTATCATATCTGAGACCAGTCTGATAGATCTGACCTGAGACCAGCTTGATAGATCTGAAATGAGACCAGCCTGCTAGATCTGAAATGAGACCAGCCTTTTAGATCTGAAATGAGACCAGCCTTTTAGATCTGATCTGAGACCAGCCTGAAAGACCAGCCTTTTATATCTTATCTGAGGCAAGTCTGATAGATCTGACCTGAGACCAGCCTGAGAGATCTGTCCTGAACAAGCCTGATAGATCTGACCTGAGACCAGCCTGAAAGACCAGCCTTTTAGATCTGACCTGGGACCAGCCTGATAGATTTGACCTGAGACCAGCCTGAAAGACCTGCCTTTTTGTATCTTATCTGAGACCAGTCTGATATATCTGACCTGAGACCAGCCTGAAAGATCTGATCTGAGACCAGCCTTTTCGATCTGATCTGAGACCAGACTGATAGACCAGCGTTTTAGATCTGATCTGAGACCAGCCTGAAAGACCAGCATTTTATATCTTATCTGAGACCAGTCTGATAGATCTGACCTGAGACCAGACTGATATATCTGACCTGAGACCAGCCTTTTAGATCTGATCTGAGTCCAGCCTGAAAGACCAGCAATTTATATTTTATCTGAGACCAGTCTGATAGATCTGACCTGAGACCAGCCTGATAGATCTGACCTGAACCAGTCTGATATATCTGACCTCCGAACAGCCTGATAGATCTGATCTGAGACCAGCCTTTTCGATCTGATCTGAGACCAGACTGATAGACCAGCGTTTTAGATCTGATCTGAGACCAGCCTGAAAGACCAGCATTTTAGATCTTATCTGAGACCAGTCTGATAGATCTGACCTGAGATCAGCCTGATATATCTGACCTGAGACCAGCCTGATATATCTGACCTGAGACCAGCCTTTTAGATCTGATCTGAGACCAGCCTTTTATATCTTATCTGAGACCAGTCTGATAGATCTGACCTGACACCAGCCTTTTAGATCTGATCTGAGACCAGCCTGATAGATTTGACCTGAGACCAGCCTGAAAGACCAGCCTTTTTGTATCTTATCTGAGACCAGTCTGACAGATCTGACCTGAGACCAGCCTGATAGATCTGATCTGAGACCAGCCTTTTAGATCTGACCTGAACCAGCCTGATAGATCTGAAATTAGACCAGCCTTTTAGATCTGATCTGAGACCACCCTTAAGGACGAGCAATTTATATCTTATCTGAGACCAGTCTGATAGATCTGACCTGAGACCAGCCTGATATATCTGATCTGAGACCATCCTGAAAGACCACCATTTTATATCTTATCTGAGACCAGTCTGATAGATCTGAACTGAGACCAGCTTGATAGATCTGAAATGAGACCAGCCTGCTAGATCTGAAATGAGACCAGCCTTTTAGATCTGAAATGAGACCAGCCTTTTAGATCTGAAATGAGACCAGCCTTTTAGATCTGATCTGAGACCAGCCTGAAAGACCAGCCTTTTATATCTTATCTGAGGCAAGTCTGATAGATCTGACCTGAGACCAGCCTGATAGATCTGACCTGAACCAGCCTGATAGATCTGACCTGAGACCAGCCTGAAAGACCAGCCTTTTAGACCTGAAATGAGACCAGCCTTTTATATCTGATCTGAGACCAGTCTGATAGATCTGACCTGAGACCAGCCTGAAAATGCAGCCTTTTTGTATGTTATCTGAGACCAGTCTGATAGATCTGACCTGAGACCAGCCTTTTAGATCTGATCTGAGTCCAGCCTGAAAGACCAGCAATTTATATTTTATCTGAGACCAGTCTGATAGATCTGACCTGAGACCAGCCTGATAGATCTGACCTGAACCAGTCTGATATATCTGACCTGAGAACAGCCTGATAGATCTGATCTGAGACCAGCCTTTTCGATCTGATCTGAGACCAGACTGATAGACCAGCATTTTAGATCTGATCTGAGACCAGCCTGAAAGACCAGCATTTTATATTTTATCTGAGACCAGTCTGATAGATCTGACCTGAGACCAGCCTGATATATCTGACCTGAGACCAGCCTGATATATCTGACCTGAGACCAGCCTTTTATATCTTATCTGAGGCAACTCTGATAGATCTGACCTGAGACCAGCCTGATAGATCTGACCAGAGAAAAGCCTGATAGATCTGACCAGAGACCAGGCTGAAAGACCAGCCTTTTTGTATCATATCTGAGACCAGTCTGATAGATCTGACCTGAGACCAGCTTGATAGATCTGAAATGAGACCAGCCTGCTAGATCTGAAATGAGACCAGCCTTTTAGATCTGAAATGAGACCAGCCTTTTAGATCTGATCTGAGACCAGCCTGAAAGACCAGCCTTTTATATCTTATCTGAGGCAAGTCTGATAGATCTGACCTGAGACCAGCCTGAGAGATCTGTCCTGAACAAGCCTGATAGATCTGACCTGAGACCAGCCTGAAAGACCAGCCTTTTAGATCTGACCTGGGACCAGCCTGATAGATTTGACCTGAGACCAGCCTGAAAGACCTGCCTTTTTGTATCTTATCTGAGACCAGTCTGATATATCTGACCTGAGACCAGCCTGAAAGATCTGATCTGAGACCAGCCTTTTCGATCTGATCTGAGACCAGACTGATAGACCAGCGTTTTAGATCTGATCTGAGACCAGCCTGAAAGACCAGCATTTTATATCTTATCTGAGACCAGTCTGATAGATCTGACCTGAGACCAGACTGATATATCTGACCTGAGACCAGCCTTTTAGATCTGATCTGAGTCCAGCCTGAAAGACCAGCAATTTATATTTTATCTGAGACCAGTCTGATAGATCTGACCTGAGACCAGCCTGATAGATCTGACCTGAACCAGTCTGATATATCTGACCTCCGAACAGCCTGATAGATCTGATCTGAGACCAGCCTTTTCGATCTGATCTGAGACCAGACTGATAGACCAGCGTTTTAGATCTGATCTGAGACCAGCCTGAAAGACCAGCATTTTAGATCTTATCTGAGACCAGTCTGATAGATCTGACCTGAGATCAGCCTGATATATCTGACCTGAGACCAGCCTGATATATCTGACCTGAGACCAGCCTTTTAGATCTGATCTGAGACCAGCCTTTTATATCTTATCTGAGACCAGTCTGATAGATCTGACCTGACACCAGCCTTTTAGATCTTATCTGAGACCAGTCTGATAGATCTGACCTGACACCAGCCTTTTAGATCTGATCTGAGACCAGTCTGATAGATCTGACCTGAGACCAGCCTGATAGATCTGACCTGAACCAGCCTGATAGATCTGACCTGAGACCAGCCTGATAGATTTGACCTGAGACCAGCCTGAAAGACCTGCCTTTTTGTATCTTATCTGAGACCAGTCTGATATATCTGACCTGAGACCAGCTTGATAGATCTGACCTGAGACCTGCCTGAAAGACCAGCTTTTTATATCTTAAATGAGAATAGTCTGATAGGTCTGTCCTGAGACCAGCCTTTTAGATCTGATCTGAGACCAGCCTTTTATATCTTATCTGAGACCAGCCTGATAGATCTGATCTGAGACCAGTCTGATATATCTGACCTGAGACCAGCCTGATAGATCTGACCTGAGACCAGCCTGAAAGACCAGCCTTTTATATCTTATCTGAGGCAACTCTGATAGATCTGACCTGAGACCAGCCTGATAGATCTGACCAGAGAAAAGCCTGATAGATCTGACCAGAGACCAGGCTGAAAGACCAGCCTTTTTGTATCATATCTGAGACCAGTCTGATAGATCTGACCTGAGACCAGCTTGATAGATCTGAAATGAGACCAGCCTGCTAGATCTGAAATGAGACCAGCCTTTTAGATCTGAAATGAGACCAGCCTGAAAGACCAGCCTTTTATATCTTATCTGAGGCAAGTCTGATAGATCTGACCTGAGACCAGCCTGAGAGATCTGTCCTGAACAAGCCTGATAGATCTGACCTGAGACCAGCCTGAAAGACCAGCCTTTTAGATCTGACCTGGGACCAGCCTGATAGATTTGACCTGAGACCAGCCTGAAAGACCTGCCTTTTTGTATCTTATCTGAGACCAGTCTGATATATCTGACCTGAGACCAGCCTGAAAGATCTGATCTGAGACCAGCCTTTTCGATCTGATCTGAGACCAGACTGATAGACCAGCGTTTTAGATCTGATCTGAGACCAGCCTGAAAGACCAGCATTTTATATCTTATCTGAGACCAGTCTGATAGATCTGACCTGAGACCAGACTGATATATCTGACCTGAGACCAGCCTTTTAGATCTGATCTGAGTCCAGCCTGAAAGACCAGCAATTTATATTTTATCTGAGACCAGTCTGATAGATCTGACCTGAGACCAGCCTGATAGATCTGACCTGAACCAGTCTGATATATCTGACCTCCGAACAGCCTGATAGATCTGATCTGAGACCAGCCTTTTCGATCTGATCTGAGACCAGACTGATAGACCAGCGTTTTAGATCTGATCTGAGACCAGCCTGAAAGACCAGCATTTTAGATCTTATCTGAGACCAGTCTGATAGATCTGACCTGAGATCAGCCTGATATATCTGACCTGAGACCAGCCTGATATATCTGACCTGAGACCAGCCTTTTAGATCTGATCTGAGACCAGCCTTTTATATCTTATCTGAGACCAGTCTGATAGATCTGACCTGACACCAGCCTTTTAGATCTGATCTGAGACCAGCCTGATAGATTTGACCTGAGACCAGCCTGAAAGACCAGCCTTTTTGTATCTTATCTGAGACCAGTCTGACAGATCTGACCTGAGACCAGCCTGATAGATCTGATCTGAGACCAGCCTTTTAGATCTGACCTGAACCAGCCTGATAGATCTGAAATTAGACCAGCCTTTTAGATCTGATCTGAGACCACCCTTAAGGACGAGCAATTTATATCTTATCTGAGACCAGTCTGATAGATCTGACCTGAGACCAGCCTGATATATCTGATCTGAGACCATCCTGAAAGACCACCATTTTATATCTTATCTGAGACCAGTCTGATAGATCTGAACTGAGACCAGCTTGATAGATCTGAAATGAGACCAGCCTGCTAGATCTGAAATGAGACCAGCCTTTTAGATCTGAAATGAGACCAGCCTTTTAGATCTGAAATGAGACCAGCCTTTTAGATCTGATCTGAGACCAGCCTGAAAGACCAGCCTTTTATATCTTATCTGAGGCAAGTCTGATAGATCTGACCTGAGACCAGCCTGATAGATCTGACCTGAACCAGCCTGATAGATCTGACCTGAGACCAGCCTGAAAGACCAGCCTTTTAGACCTGAAATGAGACCAGCCTTTTATATCTGATCTGAGACCAGTCTGATAGATCTGACCTGAGACCAGCCTGAAAATGCAGCCTTTTTGTATGTTATCTGAGACCAGTCTGATAGATCTGACCTGAGACCAGCCTTTTAGATCTGATCTGAGTCCAGCCTGAAAGACCAGCAATTTATATTTTATCTGAGACCAGTCTGATAGATCTGACCTGAGACCAGCCTGATAGATCTGACCTGAACCAGTCTGATATATCTGACCTGAGAACAGCCTGATAGATCTGATCTGAGACCAGCCTTTTCGATCTGATCTGAGACCAGACTGATAGACCAGCGTTTTAGATCTGATCTGAGACCAGCCTGAAAGACCAGCATTTTATATTTTATCTGAGACCAGTCTGATAGATCTGACCTGAGACCAGCCTGATATATCTGACCTGAGACCAGCCTGATATATCTGACCTGAGACCAGCCTTTTAGATCTGATCTGAGACCAGCCTTTTATATCTTATCTGAGACCAGTCTGATAGATCTGACCTGACACCAGCCTTTTAGATCTGATCTGAGACCAGCCTGATAGATTTGACCTGAGACCAGCCTGAAAGACCAGCCTTTTTGTATCTTATCTGAGACCAGTCTGACAGATCTGACCTGAGACCAGCCTGATAGATCTGATCTGAGACCAGCCTTTTAGATCTGACCTGAACCAGCCTGATAGATCTGAAATTAGACTAGCCTTTTAGATCTGATCTGAGACCACCCTTAAGGACGAGCAATTTATATCTTATCTGAGACCAGTCTGATAGATCTGACCTGAGACCAGCCTGATATATCTGATCTGAGACCATCCTGAAAGACCACCATTTTATATCTTATCTGAGACCAGTCTGATAGATCTGAACTGAGACCAGCTTGATAGATCTGAAATGAGACCAGCCTGCTAGATCTGAAATGAGACCAGCCTTTTAGATCTGAAATGAGACCAGGCTTTTAGATCTGATCTGAGACCAGCCTCAAAGACCAGCCTTTTATATCTTATCTGAGGCAAGTCTAATAGATCTGACCTGAGACCAGCCTGATAGATCTGACCTGAACCAGCCTGAAAGATCTGACCTGAGACCAGCCTGAAAGACCAGCCTTTTAGACCTGAAATGAGACCAGCCTTTTATATATGATCTGAGACCAGTCTGATAGATCTGACCTGAGACCAGCCTGAAAATGCAGCCTTTTTGTATGTTATCTGAGACCAGTCTGATAGATCTGACCTGAGACCAGCCTGATAGATCTGATCTGAGACCAGCCTGCTAGATCTGAAATGAGACTAGCCTTTTAGATCTGATCTGAGACCAGCCTGAAAGACCAGCAATTTATATTTTATCTGAGACCAGTCTGATAGATTTGACCTGAGACCAGCCTGATAGATCTGACCTGAACCAGCCTGATAGATCTGACCTGAGACCAGCCTGATAGATTTGACCTGAGACCAGCCTGAAAGACCTGCCTTTTTGTATCTTATCTGAGACCAGTCTGATATATCTGACCTGAGACCAGCCTGAAAGATCTGATCTGAGACCAGCCTTTTCGATCTGATCTGACACCAGACTGATAGACCAGCGTTTTAGATCTGATCTGAGACCAGCCTGAAAGACCAGCATTTTATATCTTATCTGAGACCAGTCTGATAGATCTGACCTGAGACCAGCCTGATATATCTGACCTGAGACCAGCCTTTTAGATCTGATCTGAGTCCAGCCTGAAAGACCAGCAATTTATATGTTATCTTAGACCAGTCTGATAGATCTGACCTGAACCAGTCTGATATATCTGACCTGAGAACAGCCTGATAGATCTGATCTGAGACCAGCCTTTTCGATCTGATCTGAGACATGACTGATAGACCAGCGTTTTAGATCTGATCTGAGACCAGCCTGAAAGACCAGCATTTTATATCTTATCTGAGACCAGTCTGATAGATCTGACCTGAGACCAGCCTGATATATCTGACCTGAGACCAGCCTTTTAGATCTGATCTGAGACCAGCCTTTTATATCTTATCTGAGACCAGTCTGATAGATCTGACCTGACACCAGCCTTTTAGATCTGATCTGAGACCAGTCTGATAGATCTGACCTGAGACCAGCCTGATAGATCTGACCTGAACCAGCCTGATAGATCTGACCTGAGACCAGCCTGATAGATTTGACCTGAGACCAGCCTGAAAGACCTGCCTTTTTGTATCTTATCTGAGACCAGTCTGATATATCTGACCTGAGACCAGCCTGAAAGATCTGATCTGAGACCAGCCTTTTCGATCTGATCTGACACCAGACTGATAGACCAGCGTTTTAGATCTGATCTGAGACCAGCCTGAAAGACCAGCATTTTATATCTTATCTGAGACCAGTCTGATAGATCTGACCTGAGACCAGCCTGATATATCTGACCTGAGACCAGCCTTTTAGATCTGATCTGAGTCCAGCCTGAAAGACCAGCAATTTATATTTTATCTGAGACCAGTCTGATAGATCTGACCTGAGACCAGCCTGATATATCTGACCTGAGACCAGCCTTTTAGATCTGATCTGAGACCAGCCTTTTATATCTTATCTGAGACCAGTCTGATAGATCTGACCTGACACCAGCCTTTTAGATCTGATCTGAGACCAGTCTGATAGATCTGACCTGAACCAGCCTGATAGATCTGACCTGAGACCAGCCTGATAGATTTGACCTGAGACCAGCCTGAAAGACCTGCCTTTTTGTATCTTATCTGAGACCAGTCTGATATATCTGACCTGAGACCAGCCTGAAAGATCTGATCTGAGACCAGCCTTTTCGATCTGATCTGACACCAGACTGATAGACCAGCGTTTTAGATCTGATCTGAGACCAGCCTGAAAGACCAGCATTTTATATCTTATCTGAGACCAGTCTGATAGATCTGACCTGAGACCAGCCTGATATATCTGACCTGAGACCAGCCTTTTAGATCTGATCTGAGTCCAGCCTGAAAGACCAGCAATTTATATTTTATCTGAGACCAGTCTGATAGATCTGACCTGAACCAGTCTGATATATCTGACCTGAGAACAGCCTGATAGATCTGATCTGAGACCAGCGTTTTAGATCTGATCTGAGACCAGCCTGAAAGACCAGCATTTTATATCTTATCTGAGACCAGTCTGATAGATCTGACCTGAGACCAGCCTGATATATCTGACCTGAGACCAGCCTTTTAGATCTGATCTGAGACCAGCCTTTTATATCTTATCTGAGACCAGTCTGATAGATCTGACCTGACACCAGCCTTTTAGATCTGATCTGAGACCAGCCTGATAGATTTGACCTGAGACCAGCCTGAAAGACCAGCCTTTTTGTATCTTATCTGAGACCAGCCTGATAGATCTGACCTGAGACCAGCCTGATAGATCTGATATGAGACCAGCCTTTTAGATCTGACCTGAACCAGCCTGAAAGACCAGCCTTTTCGATCTGATCTGAGACCAGCCTTTTCGATCTGATCTGAGACCAGACTGATAGACCAGCGTTTTAGATCTGATATGAGACCAGCCTGAAAGACCAGCATTTTATATCTTATCTGAGACCAGTCTGATAGATCTGACCTGAGACCAGACTGATATATCTGACCTGAGACCAGCCTTTTAGATCTGATCTGAGTCCAGCCTGAAAGACCAGCAATTTATATTTTATCTGAGACCAGTCTGATATATCTGACCTGAGACCAGCCTTTTAGATCTGATCTGAGACCAGCCTTTTATATCTTATCTGAGACCAGTCTGATAGATCTGACCTGACACCAGCCTTTTAGATCTGATCTGAGACCAGCCTGATAGATTTGACCTGAGACCAGCCTGAAAGACCAGCCTTTTTGTATCTTATCTGAGACCAGTCTGACAGATCTGACCTGAGACCAGCCTGATAGATCTGATCTGAGACCAGCCTTTTAGATCTGACCTGAACCAGCCTGATAGATCTGAAATGAGACCAGCCTTTTAGATCTGATCTGAGACCATCCTGAAAGACCACCATTTTATATCTTATCTGAGACCAGTCTGATAGATCTGACCTGAGACCAGCTTGATAGATCTGAAATGAGACCAGCCTGCTAGATCTGAAATGAGACCAGCCTTTTAGATCTGAAATGAGACCAGCCTTTTAGATCTGATCTGAGACCAGCCTGAAAGACCAGCCTTTTAGACCTGAAATGAGACCAGCCTTTTATATCTGATCTTAGACCAGTCTGATAGATCTGACCTGAGACCAGCCTGAAAATGCAGCCTTTTTGTATGTTATCTGAGACCAGTCTGATAGATCTGACCTGAGACCAGCCTGATAGAACTGATCTGAGACCAGCCTGCTAGATCTGAAATGAGACCAGCCTTTTAGATCTGATCTGAGACCAGCCTGAAAGACCAGCAATTTATATTTTATCTGAGACCAGCCTGATAGATCTGACCTGAGACCAGCCTGATAGATCTGAAATGAGACCAGCCTTTTAGATCTGATCTGAGACCATCCTGAAAGACCACCATTTTATATCTTATCTGAGACCAGTCTGATAGATCTGACCTGAGACCAGCTTGATAGATCTGAAATGAGACCAGCCTGCTAGATCTGAAATGAGACCAGCCTTTTAGATCTGAAATGAGACCAGCCTTTTAGATCTGATCTGAGACCAGCCTGATAGATTTGACCTGAGACCAGCCTGAAAGACCAGCCTTTTTGTATCTTATCTGAGACCAGTCTGACAGATCTGACCTGAGACCAGCCTGATAGATCTGATCTGAGACCAGCCTTTTAGATCTGACCTGAACCAGCCTGATAGATCTGAAATGAGACCAGCCTTTTAGATCTGATCTGAGACCATCCTGAAAGACCACCATTTTATATCTTATCTGAGACCAGTCTGATAGATCTGACCTGAGACCAGCTTGATAGATCTGAAATGAGACCAGCCTGCTAGATCTGAAATGAGACCAGCCTTTTAGATCTGAAATGAGACCAGCCTTTTAGATCTGATCTGAGACCAGCCTGAAAGACCAGCCTTTTAGACCTGAAATGAGACCAGCCTTTTATATCTGATCTTAGACCAGTCTGATAGATCTGACCTGAGACCAGCCTGAAAATGCAGCCTTTTTGTATGTTATCTGAGACCAGTCTGATAGATCTGACCTGAGACCAGCCTGATAGAACTGATCTGAGACCAGCCTGCTAGATCTGAAATGAGACCAGCCTTTTAGATCTGATCTGAGACCAGCCTGAAAGACCAGCAATTTATATTTTATCTGAGACCAGCCTGATAGATCTGACCTGAGACCAGCCTGATAGATCTGAAATGAGACCAGCCTTTTAGATCTGATCTGAGACCATCCTGAAAGACCACCATTTTATATCTTATCTGAGACCAGTCTGATAGATCTGACCTGAGACCAGCTTGATAGATCTGAAATGAGACCAGCCTGCTAGATCTGAAATGAGACCAGCCTTTTAGATCTGAAATGAGACCAGCCTTTTAGATCTGATCTGAGACCAGCCTGAAAGACCAGCCTTTTAGACCTGAAATGAGACCAGCCTTTTATATCTGATCTTAGACCAGTCTGATAGATCTGACCTGAGACCAGCCTGAAAATGCAGCCTTTTTGTATGTTATCTGAGACCAGTCTGATAGATCTGACCTGAGACCAGCCTGATAGAACTGATCTGAGACCAGCCTGCTAGATCTGAAATGAGACCAGCCTTTTAGATCTGATCTGAGACCAGCCTGAAAGACCAGCAATTTATATTTTATCTGAGACCAGCCTGATAGATCTGACCTGAGACCAGCCTGATAGATCTGATATGAGACCAGCCTTTTAGATCTGACCTGAACCAGCCTGAAAGACCAGCCTTTTCGATCTGATCTGAGACCAGCCTTTTCGATCTGATCTGAGACCAGACTGATAGACCAGCGTTTTAGATCTGATCTGAGACCAGCCTGAAAGACCAGCATTTTATATCTTATCTGAGACCAGTCTGATAGATCTGACCTGAGACCAGACTGATATATCTGACCTGAGACCAGCCTTTTAGATCTGATCTGAGTCCAGCCTGAAAGACCAGCAATTTATATTTTATCTGAGACCAGTCTGATATATCTGACCTGAGACCAGCCTTTTAGATCTGATCTGAGACCAGCCTTTTATATCTTATCTGAGACCAGTCTGATAGATCTGACCTGACACCAGCCTTTTAGATTTGATCTGAGACCAGCCTGATAGATTTGACCTGAGACCAGCCTGAAAGACCAGCCTTTTTGTATCTTATCTGAGACCAGTCTGACAGATCTGACCTGAACCAGCCTGATAGATCTGAAATGAGACCAGCCTTTTAGATCTGATCTGAGACCACCCTTAAGGACGAGCAATTTATATCTTATCTGAGACCAGTCTGATAGATCTGACCTGAGACCAGCTTGATAGATCTGAAATGAGACCAGCCTGCTAGATCTGAAATGAGACCAGCCTTTTAGATCTGAAATGAGACCAGCCTTTTAGATCTGATCTGAGACCAGCCTGAAAGACCAGCCTTTTAGACCTGAAATGAGACCAGCCTTTTATATCTGATCTGAGACCAGTCTGATAGATCTGACCTGAGACCAGCCTGAAAATGCAGCCTTTTTGTATGTTATCTGAGACCAGTCTGATAGATCTGACCTGAGACCAGCCTGATAGATCTGATCTGAGACCAGCCTGCTAGATCTGAAATGAGACCAGCCTTTTAGATCTGATCTGAGACCAGCCTGAAAGACCAGCAATTTATATTTTATCTGAGACCAGTCTGATAGATCTGACCTGAGACCAGCCTGATAGATCTGACCTGAATCAGCCTGATAGATCTGACCTGAGACCAGCCTGATAGATTTGACCTGAGACCAGCCTGAAAGACCTGCCTTTTTGTATCTTATCTGAGACCAGTCTGATATATCTGACCTGAGACCAGCCTGAAAGATCTGATCTGAGACCAGCCTTTTCGATCTGATCTGACACCAGACTGATAGACCAGCGTTTTAGATCTGATCTAAGACCAGCCTGAAAGACCAGCATTTTATATCTTATCTGAGACCAGTCTGATAGATCTGACCTGAGACCAGCCTGATATATCTGACCTGAGACCAGCCTTTTAGATCTGATCTGAGTCCAGCCTGAAAGACCAGCAATTTATATTTTATCTGAGACCAGTCTGATAGATCTGACCTGAACCAGTCTGATATATCTGACCTGAGAACAGCCTGATAGATCTGATCTGAGACCAGCCTTTTCGATCTGATCTGAGACATGACTGATAGACCAGCGTTTTAGATCTGATCTGAGACCAGCCTGAAAGACCAGCATTTTATATCTTATCTGAGACCAGTCTGATAGATCTGACCTGAGACCAGCCTGATATATCTGACCTGAGACCAGCCTTTTAGATCTGATCTGAGACCAGCCTTTTATATCTTATCTGAGACCAGTCTGATAGATCTGACCTGACACCAGCCTTTTAGATCTGATCTGAGACCAGCCTGATAGATTTGACCTGAGACCAGCCTGAAAGACCAGCCTTTTTGTATCTTATCTGAGACCAGTCTGATAGATCTTACCTGAGACCAGCCTGATAGATCTGATATGAGACCAGCCTTTTAGATCTGACCTGAACAAGCCTGATAGATCTGAAATGAGACCAGCCTTTTAGATCTGATCTGCGACCACCCTTAAGGACCAGCAATTTATATCTTATCTGAGACCAGCCTGATAGATCTGACCTGAAACCAGCCTTGTAGATCTTATCTGAGACCAGACTGATAGATCTGACCTAAGACCAGCCTGAAAGACAAGCTTTTTATATCTTATCTGAGACCAGTCTGATAGATCTGACCTGAACCAGTCTGATATATCTGACCTGAGAACAGCCTGATAGATCTGATCTGAGACCAGCGTTTTAGATCTGATCTGAGACCAGCCTGAAAGACCAGCATTTTATATCTTATCTGAGACCAGTCTGATAGATCTGACCTGAGACCAGCCTGATATATCTGACCTGAGACCAGCCTTTTAGATCTGATCTGAGACCAGCCTTTTATATCTTATCTGAGACCAGTCTGATAGATCTGACCTGACACCAGCCTTTTAGATCTGATCTGAGACCAGCCTGATAGATTTGACCTGAGACCAGCCTGAAAGACCAGCCTTTTTGTATCTTATCTGAGACCAGCCTGATAGATCTGACCTGAGACCAGCCTGATAGATCTGATATGAGACCAGCCTTTTAGATCTGACCTGAACCAGCCTGAAAGACCAGCCTTTTCGATCTGATCTGAGACCAGCCTTTTCGATCTGATCTGAGACCAGACTGATAGACCAGCGTTTTAGATCTGATCTGAGACCAGCCTGAAAGACCAGCATTTTATATCTTATCTGAGACCAGTCTGATAGATCTGACCTGAGACCAGACTGATATATCTGACCTGAGACCAGCCTTTTAGATCTGATCTGAGTCCAGCCTGAAAGACCAGCAATTTATATTTTATCTGAGACCAGTCTGATATATCTGACCTGAGACCAGCCTTTTAGATCTGATCTGAGACCAGCCTTTTATATCTTATCTGAGACCAGTCTGATAGATCTGACCTGACACCAGCCTTTTAGATCTGATCTGAGACCAGCCTGATAGATTTGACCTGAGACCAGCCTGAAAGACCAGCCTTTTTGTATCTTATCTGAGACCAGTCTGACAGATCTGACCTGAGACCAGCCTGATAGATCTGATCTGAGACCAGCCTTTTAGATCTGACCTGAACCAGCCTGATAGATCTGAAATGAGACCAGCCTTTTAGATCTGATCTGAGACCATCCTGAAAGACCACCATTTTATATCTTATCTGAGACCAGTCTGATAGATCTGACCTGAGACCAGCTTGATAGATCTGAAATGAGACCAGCCTGCTAGATCTGAAATGAGACCAGCCTTTTAGATCTGAAATGAGACCAGCCTTTTAGATCTGATCTGAGACCAGCCTGAAAGACCAGCCTTTTAGACCTGAAATGAGACCAGCCTTTTATATCTGATCTTAGACCAGTCTGATAGATCTGACCTGAGACCAGCCTGAAAATGCAGCCTTTTTGTATGTTATCTGAGACCAGTCTGATAGATCTGACCTGAGACCAGCCTGATAGAACTGATCTGAGACCAGCCTGCTAGATCTGAAATGAGACCAGCCTTTTAGATCTGATCTGAGACCAGCCTGAAAGACCAGCAATTTATATTTTATCTGAGACCAGCCTGATAGATCTGACCTGAGACCAGCCTGATAGATCTGAAATGAGACCAGCCTTTTAGATCTGATCTGAGACCATCCTGAAAGACCACCATTTTATATCTTATCTGAGACCAGTCTGATAGATCTGACCTGAGACCAGCTTGATAGATCTGAAATGAGACCAGCCTGCTAGATCTGAAATGAGACCAGCCTTTTAGATCTGAAATGAGACCAGCCTTTTAGATCTGATCTGAGACCAGCCTGAAAGACCAGCCTTTTAGACCTGAAATGAGACCAGCCTTTTATATCTGATCTTAGACCAGTCTGATAGATCTGACCTGAGACCAGCCTGAAAATGCAGCCTTTTTGTATGTTATCTGAGACCAGTCTGATAGATCTGACCTGAGACCAGCCTGATAGAACTGATCTGAGACCAGCCTGCTAGATCTGAAATGAGACCAGCCTTTTAGATCTGATCTGAGACCAGCCTGAAAGACCAGCAATTTATATTTTATCTGAGACCAGCCTGATAGATCTGACCTGAGACCAGCCTGATAGATCTGATATGAGACCAGCCTTTTAGATCTGACCTGAACCAGCCTGAAAGACCAGCCTTTTCGATCTGATCTGAGACCAGCCTTTTCGATCTGATCTGAGACCAGACTGATAGACCAGCGTTTTAGATCTGATCTGAGACCAGCCTGAAAGACCAGCATTTTATATCTTATCTGAGACCAGTCTGATAGATCTGACCTGAGACCAGACTGATATATCTGACCTGAGACCAGCCTTTTAGATCTGATCTGAGTCCAGCCTGAAAGACCAGCAATTTATATTTTATCTGAGACCAGTCTGATATATCTGACCTGAGACCAGCCTTTTAGATCTGATCTGAGACCAGCCTTTTATATCTTATCTGAGACCAGTCTGATAGATCTGACCTGACACCAGCCTTTTAGATTTGATCTGAGACCAGCCTGATAGATTTGACCTGAGACCAGCCTGAAAGACCAGCCTTTTTGTATCTTATGTGAGACCAGTCTGACAGATCTGACCTGAACCAGCCTGATAGATCTGAAATGAGACCAGCCTTTTAGATCTGATCTGAGACCACCCTTAAGGACGAGCAATTTATATCTTATCTGAGACCAGTCTGATAGATCTGACCTGAGACCAGCTTGATAGATCTGAAATGAGACCAGCCTGCTAGATCTGAAATGAGACCAGCCTTTTAGATCTGAAATGAGACCAGCCTTTTAGATCTGATCTGAGACCAGCCTGAAAGACCAGCCTTTTAGACCTGAAATGAGACCAGCCTTTTATATCTGATCTGAGACCAGTCTGATAGATCTGACCTGAGACCAGCCTGAAAATGCAGCCTTTTTGTATGTTATCTGAGACCAGTCTGATAGATCTGACCTGAGACCAGCCTGATAGATCTGATCTGAGACCAGCCTGCTAGATCTGAAATGAGACCAGCCTTTTAGATCTGATCTGAGACCAGCCTGAAAGACCAGCAATTTATATTTTATCTGAGACCAGTCTGATAGATCTGACCTGAGACCAGCCTGATAGATCTGACCTGAATCAGCCTGATAGATCTGACCTGAGACCAGCCTGATAGATTTGACCTGAGACCAGCCTGAAAGACCTGCCTTTTTGTATCTTATCTGAGACCAGTCTGATATATCTGACCTGAGACCAGCCTGAAAGATCTGATCTGAGACCAGCCTTTTCGATCTGATCTGACACCAGACTGATAGACCAGCGTTTTAGATCTGATCTGAGACCAGCCTGAAAGACCAGCATTTTATATCTTATCTGAGACCAGTCTGATAGATCTGACCTGAGACCAGCCTGATATATCTGACCTGAGACCAGCCTTTTAGATCTGATCTGAGTCCAGCCTGAAAGACCAGCAATTTATATTTTATCTGAGACCAGTCTGATAGATCTGACCTGAACCAGTCTGATATATCTGACCTGAGAACAGCCTGATAGATCTGATCTGAGACCAGCCTTTTCGATCTGATCTGAGACATGACTGATAGACCAGCGTTTTAGATCTGATCTGAGACCAGCCTGAAAGACCAGCATTTTATATCTTATCTGAGACCAGTCTGATAGATCTGACCTGAGACCAGCCTGATATATCTGACCTGAGACCAGCCTTTTAGATCTGATCTGAGACCAGCCTTTTATATCTTATCTGAGACCAGTCTGATAGATCTGACCTGACACCAGCCTTTTAGATCTGATCTGAGACCAGCCTGATAGATTTGACCTGAGACCAGCCTGAAAGACCAGCCTTTTTGTATCTTATCTGAGACCAGTCTGATAGATCTTACCTGAGACCAGCCTGATAGATCTGATATGAGACCAGCCTTTTAGATCTGACCTGAACAAGCCTGATAGATCTGAAATGAGACCAGCCTTTTAGATCTGATCTGCGACCACCCTTAAGGACCAGCAATTTATATCTTATCTGAGACCAGCCTGATAGATCTGACCTGAAACCAGCCTTGTAGATCTTATCTGAGACCAGACTGATAGATCTGACCTAAGACCAGCCTGAAAGACAAGCTTTTTATATCTTATCTGAGACCAGTCTGATAGATCTGTCCTGAGACCAGCCTTTTAGATCTGATCTGAGACTAGCCTTTTATATCTTACCTGAGACCAGTCTGATAGATTTGACCTGAGACCAGCCTGAAAGACCAGTCTTTTTGTATCTTATCTGAGAACAGTCTGATATATCTGACCTGAGACCAGCCTGATAGATCTGATCTGAGACCAGCCTTTTCGATCTGATCTGAGACCAGACTGATAGACCAGCGTTTTAGATCTGATCTGAGACCAGCCTGAAAGACCAGCATTTTATATCTTATCTGAGACCAGTCTGAAAGATCTGACCTGAGACCAGCCTGATATATCTGACCTGAGACCAGCCTTTTAGATCTGATCTGAGACCAGCCTTTTATATCTTATCTGAGACCAGTCTGATAGATCTGACCTGACACCAGCCTTTTAGATCTGATCTGAGACCAGCCTGATAGATTTGACCTGAGACCAGCCTGAAAGACCAGCCTTTTTGTATATTATCTGAGACCAGTCTGATAGATCTGACCTGAGACGAGCCTGATAGATCTGATCTGAGACCAGCCTGAAAGACCAGCATTTTATATCGTATCTTGGTCCAGTCCGATAGATCTGACCTGAGACCAGCCTTTTAGATCTGATCTGAGATCAGCCTGAAAGACCACCATTTTATATCTTATCTGTGACCAGTCTGATAGATCTGACCTGAGACCAGCTTGATAGATTCGACCTGAGACCAGCCTTTTAGATCTGACCTGAACCAGCCTGATAGATCTGAAATGAGACCAGCCTTTTAGATCTGATCTGAGACCAGCCTGAAAGACCAGCAATTTATATCTTATCTGAGACCAGTCTGATAGGGCTGACCTGAGACCAGCCTGATATATCTTATCTGAGACCAGCCTGAAAGACCAGCAATTTATATCTTATCTGAGACCAGTCTGATAGATCTGACCTGAGACCAGCCTCATAGATCTGACCTGAGACCAGCCTTGTAGATCTTATCTGAGACCAGACTGAAAGATCTGACCTGAGACCAGCCTGAAAGATCAGCCTTTTATTTCTTATCTGAGACAAGTCTGATAGATCTGACTTGAGAACAGCCTGATAGACCTTATCTGAGACAAGTCTGATAGATCTGACCTGAGACCAGCCTGAAAGACCAGTCTTTTAGATCTGATCTGAGACCAGCCTTTTATGTTTTATCTGATACCAGTCTGATAGATCTGACCTGAGACCAGCCTGTTAGATCTGACCTGAGATCAGCATTTTATATCGTATCTTAGTCCATTCCGTAAGATCTGACCTGAGACCAGCCTTTTAGATCTGATCTGAGACCAGCATGAAAGACAAGCAATTTATATCTTATCTGAGACCAGTCTGATAGATCTGACCTGAGACCAGCTTGATAGATCTGATCTGAGACCAGCCTGAAAGACCAGCAATTTATATCTTATCTGAGACCAGTCTGATAGATCTGACCTGAGACCAGCCTGATAGATCTGACCTGAGACCAGCCTTGTAGATCTCATCTGAGACCAGACTGATAGATCTGACCTGAGACCAGCCTGATAGATCTTATCTGAGACAAGTCTGATAGATCTGATCTGAGACCAGCCTGAAAGACCAGCATTTTATTTCGTATCTTAGTCCAGTCCGATAGATCTGACCTGAGACCAGCCTTTTAGATCTGATCTGAGATCAGCCTGAAAGACCACCATTTTATATCTTATCTGAGACCAGTCTGATAGATCTGACCTGAGACCAGCTTGATAGATCTGATCTGAGACCAGCCTGAAAGACCAGCAATTTATATCTTATCAGAGACCAGTCTGATAGATCTGACCTGAGACCAGCCTGATAGATTTGACCTGAGACCAGCCTGAAAGACCAGCCTTTTTGTATATTATCTGAGACCAGTCTGATAGATCTGACCTGAGACCAGCCTGATAGATCTGATCTGAGACCAGCCTGAAAGACCAGCATTTTATATCGTATCTTGGTCCAGTCCGATAGATCTGACCTGAGACCAGCCTTTTAGATCTGATCTGAGATCAGCCTGAAAGACCACCATTTTATATCTTATCTGTGACCAGTCTGATAGATCTGACCTGAGACCAGCTTGATAGATTCGACCTGAGACCAGCCTTTTAGATCTGACCTGAACCAGCCTGATAGATCTGAAATGAGACCAGCCTTTTAGATCTGATCTGAGACCAGCCTGAAAGACCAGCAATTTATATCTTATCTGAGACCAGTCTGATAGATCTGACCTGAGACCAGCCTGATATATCTTATCTGAGACCAGCCTGAAAGACCAGCAATTTATATCTTATCTGAGACCAGTCTGATAGATCTGACCTGAGACCAGCCTCATAGATCTGACCTGAGACCAGCCTTGTAGATCTTATCTGAGACCAGACTGATAGATCTGACCTGAGACCAGCCTGAAAGATCAGCCTTTTATTTCTTATCTGAGACAAGTCTGATAGATCTGACTTGAGAACAGCCTGATAGACCTTATCTGAGACAAGTCTGATAGATCTGACCTGAGACCAGCCTGAAAGACCAGTCTTTTAGATCTGATCTGAGACCAGCCTTTTATATTTTATCTGATACCAGTCTGATAGATCTGACCTGAGACCAGCCTGTTAGATCTGACCTGAGATCAGCATTTTATATCGTATCTTAGTCCATTCCGTAAGATCTGACCTGAGACCAGCCTTTTAGATCTGATCTGAGACCAGCATGAAAGACAAGCAATTTATATCTTATCTGAGACCAGTCTGATAGATCTGACCTGAGACCAGCTTGATAGATCTGATCTGAGACCAGCCTGAAAGACCAGCAATTTATATCTTATCTGAGACCAGTCTGATAGATCTGACCTGAGACCAGCCTGATAGATCTGACCTGAGACCAGCCTTGTAGATCTCATCTGAGACCAGACTGATAGATCTGACCTGAGACCAGCCTGATAGATCTTATCTGAGACAAGTCTGATAGATCTGATCTGAGACCAGCCTGAAAGACCAGCATTTTATTTCGTATCTTAGTCCAGTCCGATAGATCTGACCTGAGACCAGCCTTTTAGATCTGATCTGAGATCAGCCTGAAAGACCACCATTTTATATCTTATCTGAGACCAGTCTGATAGATCTGACCTGAGACCAGCTTGATAGATTTGACCTGAGACCAGCCTTTTAGATCTGACCTGAACCAGCCTGATAGATCTGAAATGAGACCAGCCTTATAGATCTGATCTGAGACCAGCCTGAAAGACCAGCAATTTATATCTTATCTGAGACCAGTCTGATAGATCTGACCTGAGACCAGCCTGATAGATCTGATCTGAGACCAGCCTGAAAGACCAGCAATTTATATCTTATCTGAGACCAGTCTGATAGATCTGACCTGAGACCAGCCTGATATATCTGACCTGAGACCAGCCTGAAAGACCAGTTTTTTATATCTTATCTGAGACTAGTCTGATAGATCTGTCCTGAGACCAGTCTTTTAGATCTGATCTGAGACCAGCCTTTTATATCTTACCTTCGACCAGCCTGATAGATTTGACCTGAGACCAGCCTGAAAGACCAGCTTTTTTGTATCTTATCTGAGACCAGTCTGATAGATCTGTCCTGAGACCAGCCTTTTAGATCTGATCTGAGACCAGCCTTTTATATCTTATCTGAGACCAGCCTGATAGATCTGATCTGAGACCAGTCTGATATATCTGACCTGAGACCAGCCTGATAGATCTGATCTGAGACCAGCCTGAAAGACCAGCATTTTATATCTTATCTGAGACCAGCCTTTTATATCTTATCTGAGACCAGTCTGATAGATCTGACCTGAGACCATCCTTTTAGATCTGATCTGAGACCAGTCTGATAGATCTGACCTGAACCAGTCTGATATATCTGACCTGAGAACAGCCTGATAGATCTGATCTGAGACCAGCCTTTTCGATCTGATCTGACACCAGACTGATAGACCAGCGTTTTAGATCTGATCTGAGACCAGCCTGAAAGACCAGCATTTTATATCTTATCTGAGACCAGTCTGATAGATCTGACCTGAGACCAGCCTGATATATCTGACCTGAGACCAGCCTTTTAGATCTGATCTGAGTCCAGCCTGAAAGACCAGCAATTTATATTTTATCTGAGACCAGTCTGATAGATCTGACCTGAACCAGTCTGATATATCTGACCTGAGAACAGCCTGATAGATCTGATCTAAGACCAGCCTTTTCGATCTGATCTGAGACATGCCTGAAAGACCAGCATTTTATATCTTATCTGAGACCAGTCTGATAGATCTGACCTGAGACCAGCCTGATATATCTGACCTGAGACCAGCCTTTTAGATCTAATCTGAGACCAGCCTTTTATATCTTATCTGAGACCAGTCTGATAGATCTGACCTGACACCAGCCTTTTAGATCTGATCTGAGACCAGCCTGATAGATTTGACCTGAGACCAGCCTGAAAGACCAGCCTTTTTGTATCTTATCTGAGACCAGTCTGATAGATCTGACCTGAGACCAGCCTGATAGATCTGATATGAGACCAGCCTTTTAGATCTGACCTGAACCAGCCTGATAGATCTGAAATGAGACCAGCCTTTTAGATCTGATCTGAGACCACCCTTAAGGACCAGCAATTTATATCTTATCTGAGACCAGCCTGATAGATCTGACCTGAAACCAGCCTTGTAGATCTTATCTGAGACCAGACTGATAGATCTGACCTGAGACCAGCCTGAAAGACCAGCTTTTTATATCTTATCTGAGACCAGTCTGATAGATCTGTCCTGAGACCAGCCTTTTAGATCTGATCTGAGACTAGCCTTTTATATCTTACCTGAGACCAGCCTGATAGATTTGACCTGAGACCAGCCTGAAAGACCAGTCTTTTTGTATCTTATCTGAGAACAGTCTGATATATCTGACCTGAGACCAGCCTGATAGATCTGATCTGAGACCAGCCTTTTCGATCTGATCTGAGACCAGACTGATAGACCAGCGTTTTAGATCTGATCTGAGACAAGCCTGAAAGACCAGCATTTTATATCTTATCTGAGACCAGTCTGATAGATCTGACCTGAGACCAGCCTGATATATCTGACCTGAGACCAGCCTTTTAGATCTGATCTGAGACCAGCCTTTTATATCTTATCTGAGACCAGTCTGATAGATCTGACCTGACACCAGCCTTTTAGATCTGATCTGAGACCAGCCTGATAGATTTGACCTGAGACCAGCCTGAAAGACCAGCCTTTTTGTATATTATCTGAGACCAGTCTGATAGATCTGACCTGAGAACAGCCTGAAAGACCAGTCTTTTTGTATCTTATCTGAGAACAGTCTGATATATCTGACCTGAGACCAGCCTGATAGATCTGATCTGAGACCAGCCTTTTCGATCTGATCTGAGACCAGACTGATAGACCAGCGTTTTAGATCTGATCTGAGACAAGCCTGAAAGACCAGCATTTTATATCTTATCTGAGACCAGTCTGATAGATCTGACCTGAGACCAGCCTGATATATCTGACCTGAGACCAGCCTTTTAGATCTGATCTGAGACCAGCCTTTTATATCTTATCTGAGACCAGTCTGATAGATCTGACCTGACACCAGCCTTTTAGATCTGATCTGAGACCAGCCTGATAGATTTGACCTGAGACCAGCCTGAAAGACCAGCCTTTTTGTATATTATCTGAGACCAGTCTGATAGATCTGACCTGAGAACAGCCTGATAGATCTGATCTGAGACCAGCCTGAAAGACCAGCATTTTATATCGTATCTTGGTCCAGTCCGATAGATCTGACCTGAGACCAGCCTTTTAGATCTGATCTGAGATCAGCCTGAAAGACCACCATTTTATATCTTATCTGTGACCAGTCTGATAGATCTGACCTGAGACCAGCTTGATAGATTTGATCTGAGACCAGCCTTTTAGATCTGACCTGAACCAGCCTGATAGATCTGAAATGAGACCAGCCTTTTAGATCTGATCTGAGACCAGCCTGAAAGACCAGCAATTTATATCTTATCTGAGACCAGTCTGATAGATCTGACCTGAGACCAGCCTGATATATCTGATCTGAGACCAGCCTGAAAGACCAGCAATTTATATCTTATCTGAGACCAGTCTGATAGATCTGACCTGAGACCAGCCTCATAGATCTGACCTGAGACCAGCCTTGTAGATCTTATCTGAGACCAGACTGATAGATCTGACCTGAGACCAGCCTGAAAGACCAGCCTTTTATTTCTTATCTGAGACAAGTCTGATAGATCTGACTTGAGAACAGCCTGATAGATCTTATCTGAGACAACTCTGATAGATCTGACCTGAGACCAGCCTGAAAGACCAGTCTTTTAGATCTGATCTGAGACCAGCCTTTTATATTTTATCTGATACCAGTCTGATAGATCTGACCTGAGACCAGCCTGTTAGATCTGACCTGAGATCAGCATTTTATATCGTATCTTAGTCCATTCCGTAAGATCTGACCTGAGACCAGCCTTTTAGATCTGATCTGAGACCAGCATGAAAGACAAGCAATTTATATCTTATCTGAGACCAGTCTGATAGATCTGACCTGAGACCAGCCTGATAGATCTGACCTGAGACCAGCCTGAAAGACCAGCTTTTTATATCTTATCTGAGACCAGCCTGATAGATCTGATCTGAGACCAGTCTGATATATCTGACCTGAGACCAGCCTGATAGATCTGATCTGAGACCAGCCTGAAAGACCAGCCTTTTTGTATCCTATCTGAGACCAGTCTGATATATCTGACCTGAGACCAGCCTGATAGATCTGATCTGAGACCAGCCTGAAAGACCAGCATTTTATATCTTATCTGAGACCAGCCTTTTATATGTTATCTGAGACCAGTCTGATAGATCTGACCTGACACCAGCCTTTTAGATCTGATCTGAGACCAGCCTAATAGATTTGACCTGAGACCAGCCTGAAAGACCAGCCTTTTTGTATCTTATCTGAGACCAGTCTGATAGATTAGACCTGAGACCAGACTGATAGATCTGATCTGAGACCAGCCTGATAGATTTGACCTGAGACCAGCCTGAAAGACCAGCCTTTTTGTATATTATCTGAGACCAGTCTGATAGATCTGACCTGAGAACAGCCTGATAGATCTGATCTGAGACCAGCCTGAAAGACCAGCATTTTATATCGTATCTTGGTCCAGTCCGATAGATCTGACCTGAGACCAGCCTTTTAGATCTGATCTGAGATCAGCCTGAAAGACCACCATTTTATATCTTATCTGTGACCAGTCTGATAGATCTGACCTGAGACCAGCTTGATAGATTTGATCTGAGACCAGCCTTTTAGATCTGACCTGAACCAGCCTGATAGATCTGAAATGAGACCAGCCTTTTAGATCTGATCTGAGACCAGCCTGAAAGACCAGCAATTTATATCTTATCTGAGACCAGTCTGATAGATCTGACCTGAGACCAGCCTGATATATCTGATCTGAGACCAGCCTGAAAGACCAGCAATTTATATCTTATCTGAGACCAGTCTGATAGATCTGACCTGAGACCAGCCTCATAGATCTGACCTGAGACCAGCCTTGTAGATCTTATCTGAGACCAGACTGATAGATCTGACCTGAGACCAGCCTGAAAGACCAGCCTTTTATTTCTTATCTGAGACAAGTCTGATAGATCTGACTTGAGAACAGCCTGATAGATCTTATCTGAGACAACTCTGATAGATCTGACCTGAGACCAGCCTGAAAGACCAGTCTTTTAGATCTGATCTGAGACCAGCCTTTTATATTTTATCTGATACCAGTCTGATAGATCTGACCTGAGACCAGCCTGTTAGATCTGACCTGAGATCAGCATTTTATATCGTATCTTAGTCCATTCCGTAAGATCTGACCTGAGACCAGCCTTTTAGATCTGATCTGAGACCAGCATGAAAGACAAGCAATTTATATCTTATCTGAGACCAGTCTGATAGATCTGACCTGAGACCAGCCTGATAGATCTGACCTGAGACCAGCCTGAAAGACCAGCTTTTTATATCTTATCTGAGACCAGCCTGATAGATCTGATCTGAGACCAGTCTGATATATCTGACCTGAGACCAGCCTGATAGATCTGATCTGAGACCAGCCTGAAAGACCAGCCTTTTTGTATCCTATCTGAGACCAGTCTGATATATCTGACCTGAGACCAGCCTGATAGATCTGATCTGAGACCAGCCTGAAAGACCAGCATTTTATATCTTATCTGAGACCAGCCTTTTATATGTTATCTGAGACCAGTCTGATAGATCTGACCTGACACCAGCCTTTTAGATCTGATCTGAGACCAGCCTAATAGATTTGACCTGAGACCAGCCTGAAAGACCAGCCTTTTTGTATCTTATCTGAGACCAGTCTGATAGATTAGACCTGAGACCAGACTGATAGATCTGATCTGAGACCAGCCTTTAGATCTGACCTGAACCAGCCTGATAGATCTGAAATGAGACCAGCATTTTAGATCTGATCTGAGACCACCCTTAAGGACGAGCAATTTATATCTTATCTGAGACCAGTCTGATAGATCTGACCTGAGACCAGCCTGATATATCTGATCTGAGACCATCCTGAAAGACCACCATTTTATATCTTATCTGAGACCAGTCTGATAGATCTGACCTGAGACCAGCTTGATAGATCTGAAATGAGACCTGCCTGCTAGATCTGAAATGAGACCAGCCTTTTAGATCTGAAATGAGACCAGCCTTTTAGATCTGAAATGAGACCAGCCTTTTATATCTTATCTGAGGCAAGTCTGATAGATCTGAGCTGAGACCAGCCTGATAGATCTGACCTGAACCAGCCTGATAGATCTGACCTGAGAAAAGCCTGAAAGACCAGCCTTTTAGATCTGATCTGAGACCAGCCTTTTATATCTGATCTGAGACCAGCCTGAAAATGCAGTCTTTTTGTATGTTATCTGAGACCAGTCTGATAGATCTGACCTGAGACCAGCCTGATAGATCTGATCTGAGACCAGCCTGCTAGATCTGAAATGAGACCAGCTTTTTAGATCTGATCTGAGACCAGCCTGAAAGACCAGCAATTTATATTGTATCTGAGACCAGTCTGATAGATCTGACCTGAGACCAGCCTGATAGATCTGACCTGAACCAGTCTGATAGATCTGACCTGAACCAGCCTGATAGATCTGACCTGAGACCAGCCTGATAGATTTGACCTGAGACCAGCCTGAAAGACCTGCCTTTTTGTATCTTATCTGAGACCAGTCTGATATATCTGACCTGAGACCAGCCTGAAAGATCTGATCTGAGACCAGCGTTTTAGATCTGATCTGAGACCAGCCTGAAAGACCAGCATTTTATATCTTATCTGAGACCAGTCTGATAGATCTGACCTGAGACCAGCCTCTTAGATCTGATCTGAGTCCAGCCTGAAAGACCAGCAATTTATATTTTATCTGAGACCAGTCTGATATATCTGACCTGAGAACAGCCCGATAGATCTGATCTGAGACCAGCCTTTTCGATCTGATCTGAGACCAGATTGATAGACCAGCGTTTTAGATCTGATCTGAGACCTGCCTGAAAGACCAGCATTTTATATCTTATCTGAGACTAGTCTGATAGATCTGACCTGAGACCAGCCTGATATATCTGACCTGAGACCAGCCTTTTAGATCTGATCTGAGACCAGCCTTTTATATCTTATCTGAGACCAGTCTGAAAGATCTGACCTGACACCAGCCTTTTAGATCTGATCTGAGACCAGCCTGATAGATTTGACCTGAGACCAGCCTGAAAGACAAGCCTTTTTGTATCTTATCTGAGACCAGTCTGATAGATCTGACCTGAGACCAGCCTGATAGATCTGATATGAGACCAGCCTTTTAGATCTGACCTGAGACCAGACTGATAGACCAGCGTTTTAGATCTGATCTGAGACCAGCCTGAAAGACCAGCATTTTATATCTGACCTGAGACCAGCCTGATATATCTGACCTGAGAGCAGCCTTTTAGATCTGATCTGAGACCAGCCTTATATATCTTATCTGAGACCAGTCTGATAGATCTGACCTGACACCAGCCTTTTAGATCTGATCTGAGACCAGCCTGATAGATTTGACCTGAGACCAGCCTGAAAGACCAGCCTTTTTGTATATTATCTGAGACCAGTCTGATAGATCTGACCTGAGACCAGCCTGATAGATCTGATCTGAGACCAGCCTGATAGACCAGCATTTTATATCGTATCTTAGTCCAGTCCGATAGATCTGACCTGAGACCAGCCTTTTAGATCTGATCTGAGATCAGCCTGAAAGACCACCATTTTATATCTTATCTGTGACCAGTCTGATAGATCTGACCTGAGACCAGCTTGATAGATTTGACCTGAGACCAGCCTTTTAGATCTGACCTGAACCAGCCTGATAGATCTGAAATGAGACCAGCCTTTTAGATCTGATCTGAGACCAGCCTGAAAGACCAGCAATTCATATCTTATCTGAGACCAGTCTGATAGATCTGACCTGAGACCAGCCTGATGTATCTGATCTGAGACCAGCCTGAAAGACCAGCAATTTATATCTTATCTGAGACCAGTCTGATAGATCTGACCTGAGACCAGCCTCATAGATCTGACCTGAGACCAGCCTTGTAGATCTTATCTGAGACCAGACTGATAGATCTGACCTGAGACCAGCCTGAAAGACCAGCCTTTTATTTCTTATCTGAGACAAGTCTGATAGATCTGACTTGAGACCAGCCTGATAGATCTTATCTGAGACAAGTCTGATAGATATGACCTGAGACCAGCCTGAAAGACCAGTCTTTTATTTCTTATCTGAGACAAGTCTGATAGATCTGACTTGAGAACAGCCTGATAGATCTTATCTGAGACAACTCTGATAGATCTGACCTGAGACCAGCCTGAAAGACCAGTCTTTTAGATCTGATCTGAGACCAGCCTTTTATATTTTATCTGATACCAGTCTGATAGATCTGACCTGAGACCAGCCTGTTAGATCTGACCTGAGATCAGCATTTTATATCGTATCTTAGTCCATTCCGTAAGATCTGACCTGAGACCAGCCTTTTAGATCTGATCTGAGACCAGCATGAAAGACAAGCAATTTATATCTTATCTGAGACCAGTCTGATAGATCTGACCTGAGACCAGCCTGATAGATCTGACCTGAGACCAGCCTGAAAGACCAGCTTTTTATATCTTATCTGAGACCAGCCTGATAGATCTGATCTGAGACCAGTCTGATATATCTGACCTGAGACCAGCCTGATAGATCTGATCTGAGACCAGCCTGAAAGACCAGCCTTTTTGTATCCTATCTGAGACCAGTCTGATATATCTGACCTGAGACCAGCCTGATAGATCTGATCTGAGACCAGCCTGAAAGACCAGCATTTTATATCTTATCTGAGACCAGCCTTTTATATGTTATCTGAGACCAGTCTGATAGATCTGACCTGACACCAGCCTTTTAGATCTGATCTGAGACCAGCCTAATAGATTTGACCTGAGACCAGCCTGAAAGACCAGCCTTTTTGTATCTTATCTGAGACCAGTCTGATAGATTAGACCTGAGACCAGACTGATAGATCTGATCTGAGACCAGCCTGATAGATTTGACCTGAGACCAGCCTGAAAGACCAGCCTTTTTGTATATTATCTGAGACCAGTCTGATAGATCTGACCTGAGAACAGCCTGATAGATCTGATCTGAGACCAGCCTGAAAGACCAGCATTTTATATCGTATCTTGGTCCAGTCCGATAGATCTGACCTGAGACCAGCCTTTTAGATCTGATCTGAGATCAGCCTGAAAGACCACCATTTTATATCTTATCTGTGACCAGTCTGATAGATCTGACCTGAGACCAGCTTGATAGATTTGATCTGAGACCAGCCTTTTAGATCTGACCTGAACCAGCCTGATAGATCTGAAATGAGACCAGCCTTTTAGATCTGATCTGAGACCAGCCTGAAAGACCAGCAATTTATATCTTATCTGAGACCAGTCTGATAGATCTGACCTGAGACCAGCCTGATATATCTGATCTGAGACCAGCCTGAAAGACCAGCAATTTATATCTTATCTGAGACCAGTCTGATAGATCTGACCTGAGACCAGCCTCATAGATCTGACCTGAGACCAGCCTTGTAGATCTTATCTGAGACCAGACTGATAGATCTGACCTGAGACCAGCCTGAAAGACCAGCCTTTTATTTCTTATCTGAGACAAGTCTGATAGATCTGACTTGAGAACAGCCTGATAGATCTTATCTGAGACAACTCTGATAGATCTGACCTGAGACCAGCCTGAAAGACCAGTCTTTTAGATCTGATCTGAGACCAGCCTTTTATATTTTATCTGATACCAGTCTGATAGATCTGACCTGAGACCAGCCTGTTAGATCTGACCTGAGATCAGCATTTTATATCGTATCTTAGTCCATTCCGTAAGATCTGACCTGAGACCAGCCTTTTAGATCTGATCTGAGACCAGCATGAAAGACAAGCAATTTATATCTTATCTGAGACCAGTCTGATAGATCTGACCTGAGACCAGCCTGATAGATCTGACCTGAGACCAGCCTGAAAGACCAGCTTTTTATATCTTATCTGAGACCAGCCTGATAGATCTGATCTGAGACCAGTCTGATATATCTGACCTGAGACCAGCCTGATAGATCTGATCTGAGACCAGCCTGAAAGACCAGCCTTTTTGTATCCTATCTGAGACCAGTCTGATATATCTGACCTGAGACCAGCCTGATAGATCTGATCTGAGACCAGCCTGAAAGACCAGCATTTTATATCTTATCTGAGACCAGCCTTTTATATGTTATCTGAGACCAGTCTGATAGATCTGACCTGACACCAGCCTTTTAGATCTGATCTGAGACCAGCCTAATAGATTTGACCTGAGACCAGCCTGAAAGACCAGCCTTTTTGTATCTTATCTGAGACCAGTCTGATAGATTAGACCTGAGACCAGACTGATAGATCTGATCTGAGACCAGCCTTTAGATCTGACCTGAACCAGCCTGATAGATCTGAAATGAGACCAGCATTTTAGATCTGATCTGAGACCACCCTTAAGGACGAGCAATTTATATCTTATCTGAGACCAGTCTGATAGATCTGACCTGAGACCAGCCTGATATATCTGATCTGAGACCATCCTGAAAGACCACCATTTTATATCTTATCTGAGACCAGTCTGATAGATCTGACCTGAGACCAGCTTGATAGATCTGAAATGAGACCTGCCTGCTAGATCTGAAATGAGACCAGCCTTTTAGATCTGAAATGAGACCAGCCTTTTAGATCTGAAATGAGACCAGCCTTTTATATCTTATCTGAGGCAAGTCTGATAGATCTGAGCTGAGACCAGCCTGATAGATCTGACCTGAACCAGCCTGATAGATCTGACCTGAGAAAAGCCTGAAAGACCAGCCTTTTAGATCTGATCTGAGACCAGCCTTTTATATCTGATCTGAGACCAGCCTGAAAATGCAGTCTTTTTGTATGTTATCTGAGACCAGTCTGATAGATCTGACCTGAGACCAGCCTGATAGATCTGATCTGAGACCAGCCTGCTAGATCTGAAATGAGACCAGCTTTTTAGATCTGATCTGAGACCAGCCTGAAAGACCAGCAATTTATATTGTATCTGAGACCAGTCTGATAGATCTGACCTGAGACCAGCCTGATAGATCTGACCTGAACCAGTCTGATAGATCTGACCTGAACCAGCCTGATAGATCTGACCTGAGACCAGCCTGATAGATTTGACCTGAGACCAGCCTGAAAGACCTGCCTTTTTGTATCTTATCTGAGACCAGTCTGATATATCTGACCTGAGACCAGCCTGAAAGATCTGATCTGAGACCAGCGTTTTAGATCTGATCTGAGACCAGCCTGAAAGACCAGCATTTTATATCTTATCTGAGACCAGTCTGATAGATCTGACCTGAGACCAGCCTCTTAGATCTGATCTGAGTCCAGCCTGAAAGACCAGCAATTTATATTTTATCTGAGACCAGTCTGATATATCTGACCTGAGAACAGCCCGATAGATCTGATCTGAGACCAGCCTTTTCGATCTGATCTGAGACCAGATTGATAGACCAGCGTTTTAGATCTGATCTGAGACCTGCCTGAAAGACCAGCATTTTATATCTTATCTGAGACTAGTCTGATAGATCTGACCTGAGACCAGCCTGATATATCTGACCTGAGACCAGCCTTTTAGATCTGATCTGAGACCAGCCTTTTATATCTTATCTGAGACCAGTCTGAAAGATCTGACCTGACACCAGCCTTTTAGATCTGATCTGAGACCAGCCTGATAGATTTGACCTGAGACCAGCCTGAAAGACCAGCCTTTTTGTATATTATCTGAGACCAGTCTGATAGATCTGACCTGAGACCAGCCTGATAGATCTGATATGAGACCAGCCTTTTAGATCTGACCTGAGACCAGACTGATAGACCAGCGTTTTAGATCTGATCTGAGACCAGCCTGAAAGACCAGCATTTTATATCTGACCTGAGACCAGCCTGATATATCTGACCTGAGAGCAGCCTTTTAGATCTGATCTGAGACCAGCCTTATATATCTTATCTGAGACCAGTCTGATAGATCTGACCTGACACCAGCCTTTTAGATCTGATCTGAGACCAGCCTGATAGATTTGACCTGAGACCAGCCTGAAAGACCAGCCTTTTTGTATATTATCTGAGACCAGTCTGATAGATCTGACCTGAGACCAGCCTGATAGATCTGATCTGAGACCAGCCTGATAGACCAGCATTTTATATCGTATCTTAGTCCAGTCCGATAGATCTGACCTGAGACCAGCCTTTTAGATCTGATCTGAGATCAGCCTGAAAGACCACCATTTTATATCTTATCTGTGACCAGTCTGATAGATCTGACCTGAGACCAGCCTTTTAGATCTGACCTGAACCAGCCTGATAGATCTGAAATGAGACCAGCCTTTTAGATCTGATCTGAGACCAGCCTGAAAGACCAGCAATTCATATCTTATCTGAGACCAGTCTGATAGATCTGACCTGAGACCAGCCTGATGTATCTGATCTGAGACCAGCCTGAAAGACCAGCAATTTATATCTTATCTGAGACCAGTCTGATAGATCTGACCTGAGACCAGCCTCATAGATCTGACCTGAGACCAGCCTTGTAGATCTTATCTGAGACCAGACTGATAGATCTGACCTGAGACCAGCCTGAAAGACCAGCCTTTTATTTCTTATCTGAGACAAGTCTGATAGATCTGACTTGAGACCAGCCTGATAGATCTTATCTGAGACAAGTCTGATAGATATGACCTGAGACCAGCCTGAAAGACCAGTCTTTTAGATCTGATCTGAGACCAGCCTTTTATATCTTATCTGAGACCAGTCTGATAGATCTTACCTGATACCAGCCTGATAGATCTGACCTGAGACCAGCCTTTTAGATCTGATCTGAGACCAGTCTGATAGATCTGACCTGAGACCAGCCTGATAGATCTGACCTGAGACCAGCCTGAAAGACCAGCTTTTTATATCTTATCTGAGACCAGCCTGATAGATCTGATCTGAGACCAGTCTGATATATCTGACCTGAGACCAGCCTGATAGATCTGATCTGAGACCAGCCTGAAAGACCAGCCTTTTTGTATCCTATCTGAGACCAGTCTGATATATCTGACCTGAGACCAGCCTGATAGATCTGATCTGAGACCAGTCTGATAGATCTGACCTGAGACCAGCCTGAAAGTGCAGCCTTTTTGTATGTTATATGAGACTAGTCTGATAGATCTGACCTGAGACCAGCCTGATAGATCTGATCTGAGACCAGCCTTTTAGATCTGAAATGAGACCAGCCTTTTAGATCTGATCTTAGACCAGTCTGAAAGACCAGCCTTTTTGTATCTTATCTGAGACCAGTGTGATAGATCTGACCTGAGACCAGCCTGATAGATCTGATCTGAGACCAGCCTGAAAGACTAGCCTTTTTGTATCCTATTTGAGACCAGTCTGATATATCTGACCTGAGACCAGCCTGATAGATCTGACCTGAGACCAGCCTGAAAGACCAGCAATTTATATCTTATCTGAGACCAGCCTTTTATATGTTATCTTAGACCAGTCTGATAGATCTGACCTGACACCAGCCTTTTAGATCTGATCTGAGACCAGTCTGATAGATCTGACCTGAGACCAGCCCGAAAGTGCAGCCTTTTTGTATGTTATCTGAGACCAGTCTGATAGATCTGATCTGAGACCAGCCTTTTAGATCTGAAATGAGACCAGCCTTTTAGATCTGATCTGAGACCATCCTGAAAGACCAGCAATTTATATCTTATCTGAGACCAGTCTGATAGATCTGACCTGAGACCAGCCTGATAGATCTAATCTAAAACCAGTCGGAAAGACCAGCATTTTATATCGTATCTTAGTCCATTCCGATAGATCTGACCTGAGACCAGCCTTTTAGATCTGATCTGAGACCAGCTTGAAAGACCAGCAATTTATATCTTATCTGACACCAGTCTGATAGATCTGACCTGAGACCAGCCTGACAGATATGATCTGAGACCAGCCTGAAAGACCAGCAATTTATATCTTATCTGAGACCAGTCTGATAGATCTGACCTGACACCAGCCTTGTAGATCTCATCTGAGACCAGACTGATAGATCTGACCTGAGACCAGCCTGATAGATCTTATCTGAGACAAGTCTGATAGATCTGACCTGAGACCAGCCTTTTATATCTTATCTGAGACCAGTCTGATATATCTGACCTGAGACCAGCCTGATAGATCTGACCTGAGACCAGCCTGAAAGACCAGCTTTTTATATCTTAAATGAGACCAGTCTGATAGGTCTGTCCTGAGACCAGCCTTTTAGATCTGATCTGAGACCAGCCTTTTATATCTTATCTGAGACCAGTCTGATATATCTGACCTGGGACCAGCCTGATAGATCTGACCTGAGACCAGCCTGAAAGACCAGCCTTTTATATCTTATCTGAGGCAAGTCTGATAGATCTGACCTGAGACCAGCCTGATAGATCTGACCAGAGACACGCCTGATAGATCTGACCAGAGACCAGGCTGAAAGACCAGCCTTTTAGATCTGATCTGAGACCAGCCTTTTATATCTGATCTGAGACCAGCCTGATAGATTTGACCTGAGACCAGACTGAAACACCAGCCTTTTTGTATCATATCTGAGACCAGTCTGATAGATCTGACCTGAGACCAGCCTTTTAGATCTGATCTGAGATCAGCAAAAAGACCACCATTTTATATCTTATCTGAGACGAGTCTGATAGATCTGACCTGAGACCAGCTTGATTGATCTGAAATGAGACCAGCCTGCTAGATCTGAAATGAGACCAGTCTTTTCGATCTGAAATGAGACCAGCCCTTTAGATCTGATCTGAGACCAGACTGAATGACCAGCCTTTTATATCTTATCTGAGGCAAGTCTGATAGATCTGACCTGAGACCAGCCTGATAGATCTGACCTGAACCAGCCTGATATATCTGATCTGAGACCAGCCTTTTAGATCTGAAATGAGACCAGCCTTTTAGATCTGATCTTAGACCAGTCTGAAAGACCAGCCTTTTTGTATCTTATCTGAGACCAGTGTGATAGATCTGACCTGAGACCAGCCTGATAGATCTGATCTGAGACCAGCCTGAAAGACTAGCCTTTTTGTATCCTATTTGAGACCAGTCTGATATATCTGACCTGAGACCAGCCTGATAGATCTGATCTGAGACCAGCCTGAAAGACCAGCAATTTATATCTTATCTGAGACCAGCCTTTTATATGTTATCTTAGACCAGTCTGATAGATCTGACCTGACACCAGCCTTTTAGATCTGATCTGAGACCAGTCTGATAGATCTGACCTGAGACCAGCCCGAAAGTGCAGCCTTTTTGTATGTTATCTGAGACCAGTCTGATAGATCTGATCTGAGACCAGCCTTTTAGATCTGAAATGAGACCAGCCTTTTAGATCTGATCTGAGACCATCCTGAAAGACCAGCAATTTATATCTTATCTGAGACCAGTCTGATAGATCTGACCTGAGACCAGCCTGATAGATCTAATCTGAGACCAGTCGGAAAGACCAGCATTTTATATCGTATCTTTGTCCATTCCGATAGATCTGACCTGAGACCAGCCTTTTAGATCTGATCTGAGACCAGCTTGAAAGACCAGCAATTTATATCTTATCTGACACCAGTCTGATAGATCTGACCTGAGACCAGCCTGACAGATATGATCTGAGACCAGCCTGAAAGACCAGCAATTTATATCTTATCTGAGACCAGTCTGATAGATCTGACCTGACACCAGCCTTGTAGATCTCATCTGAGACCAGACTGATAGATCTGACCTGAGACCAGCCTGATAGATCTTATCTGAGACAAGTCTGATAGATCTGACCTGAGACCAGCCTTTTATATCTTATCTGAGACCAGTCTGATATATCTGACCTGAGACCAGCCTGATAGATCTGACCTGAGACCAGCCTGAAAGACCAGCTTTTTATATCTTAAATGAGACCAGTCTGATAGGTCTGTCCTGAGACCAGCCTTTTAGATCTGATCTGAGACCATCCTTTTATATCTTATCTGAGACCAGTCTGATATATCTGACCTGGGACCAGCGTTTTAGATCTGATCTGAGACCAGCCTGAAAGACCAGCATTTTATATCTGACCTGAGACCAGCCTGATATATCTGACCTGAGAGCAGCCTTTTAGATCTGATCTGAGACCAGCCTTATATATCTTATCTGAGACCAGTCTGATAGATCTGACCTGACACCAGCCTTTTAGATCTGATCTGAGACCAGCCTGATAGATTTGACCTGAGACCAGCCTGAAAGACCAGCCTTTTTGTATATTATCTGAGACCAGTCTGATAGATCTGACCTGAGACCAGCCTGATAGATCTGATCTGAGACCAGCCTGATAGACCAGCATTTTATATCGTATCTTAGTCCAGTCCGATAGATCTGACCTGAGACCAGCCTTTTAGATCTGATCTGAGATCAGCCTGAAAGACCACCATTTTATATCTTATCTGTGACCAGTCTGATAGATCTGACCTGAGACCAGCTTGATAGATTTGACCTGAGACCAGCCTTTTAGATCTGACCTGAACCAGCCTGATAGATCTGAAATGAGACCAGCCTTTTAGATCTGATCTGAGACCAGCCTGAAAGACCAGCAATTCATATCTTATCTGAGACCAGTCTGATAGATCTGACCTGAGACCAGCCTGATGTATCTGATCTGAGACCAGCCTGAAAGACCAGCAATTTATATCTTATCTGAGACCAGTCTGATAGATCTGACCTGAGACCAGCCTCATAGATCTGACCTGAGACCAGCCTTGTAGATCTTATCTGAGACCAGACTGATAGATCTGACCTGAGACCAGCCTGAAAGACCAGCCTTTTATTTCTTATCTGAGACAAGTCTGATAGATCTGACTTGAGACCAGCCTGATAGATCTTATCTGAGACAAGTCTGATAGATATGACCTGAGACCAGCCTGAAAGACCAGTCTTTTAGATCTGATCTGAGACCAGCCTTTTATATCTTATCTGAGACCAGTCTGATAGATCTTACCTGATACCAGCCTGATAGATCTGACCTGAGACCAGCCTTTTAGATCTGATCTGAGACCAGTCTGATAGATCTGACCTGAGACCAGCCTGATAGATCTGACCTGAGACCAGCCTGAAAGACCAGCTTTTTATATCTTATCTGAGACCAGCCTGATAGATCTGATCTGAGACCAGTCTGATAGATCTGACCAGAGACACGCCTGATAGATCTGACCAGAGACCAGGCTGAAAGACCAGCCTTTTAGATCTGATCTGAGACCAGCCTTTTATATCTGATCTGAGACCAGCCTGATAGATTTGACCTGAGACCAGACTGAAACACCAGCCTTTTTGTATCATATCTGAGACCAGTCTGATAGATCTGACCTGAGACCAGCCTTTTAGATCTGATCTGAGATCAGCAAAAAGACCACCATTTTATATCTTATCTGAGACGAGTCTGATAGATCTGACCTGAGACCAGCTTGATTGATCTGAAATGAGACCAGCCTGCTAGATCTGAAATGAGACCAGTCTTTTCGATCTGAAATGAGACCAGCCCTTTAGATCTGATCTGAGACCAGACTGAATGACCAGCCTTTTATATCTTATCTGAGGCAAGTCTGATAGATCTGACCTGAGACCAGCCTGATAGATCTGACCTGAACCAGCCTGATATATCTGATCTGAGACCAGCCTTTTAGATCTGAAATGAGACCAGCCTTTTAGATCTGATCTTAGACCAGTCTGAAAGACCAGCCTTTTTGTATCTTATCTGAGACCAGTGTGATAGATCTGACCTGAGACCAGCCTGATAGATCTGATCTGAGACCAGCCTGAAAGACTAGCCTTTTTGTATCCTATTTGAGACCAGTCTGATATATCTGACCTGAGACCAGCCTGATAGATCTGATCTGAGACCAGCCTGAAAGACCAGCAATTTATATCTTATCTGAGACCAGCCTTTTATATGTTATCTTAGACCAGTCTGATAGATCTGACCTGACACCAGCCTTTTAGATCTGATCTGAGACCAGTCTGATAGATCTGACCTGAGACCAGCCCGAAAGTGCAGCCTTTTTGTATGTTATCTGAGACCAGTCTGATAGATCTGATCTGAGACCAGCCTTTTAGATCTGAAATGAGACCAGCCTTTTAGATCTGATCTGAGACCATCCTGAAAGACCAGCAATTTATATCTTATCTGAGACCAGTCTGATAGATCTGACCTGAGACCAGCCTGATAGATCTAATCTGAGACCAGTCGGAAAGACCAGCATTTTATATCGTATCTTTGTCCATTCCGATAGATCTGACCTGAGACCAGCCTTTTAGATCTGATCTGAGACCAGCTTGAAAGACCAGCAATTTATATCTTATCTGACACCAGTCTGATAGATCTGACCTGAGACCAGCCTGACAGATATGATCTGAGACCAGCCTGAAAGACCAGCAATTTATATCTTATCTGAGACCAGTCTGATAGATCTGACCTGACACCAGCCTTGTAGATCTCATCTGAGACCAGACTGATAGATCTGACCTGAGACCAGCCTGATAGATCTTATCTGAGACAAGTCTGATAGATCTGACCTGAGACCAGCCTTTTATATCTTATCTGAGACCAGTCTGATATATCTGACCTGAGACCAGCCTGATAGATCTGACCTGAGACCAGCCTGAAAGACCAGCTTTTTATATCTTAAATGAGACCAGTCTGATAGGTCTGTCCTGAGACCAGCCTTTTAGATCTGATCTGAGACCATCCTTTTATATCTTATCTGAGACCAGTCTGATATATCTGACCTGGGACCAGCGTTTTAGATCTGATCTGAGACCAGCCTGAAAGACCAGCATTTTATATCTGACCTGAGACCAGCCTGATATATCTGACCTGAGAGCAGCCTTTTAGATCTGATCTGAGACCAGCCTTATATATCTTATCTGAGACCAGTCTGATAGATCTGACCTGACACCAGCCTTTTAGATCTGATCTGAGACCAGCCTGATAGATTTGACCTGAGACCAGCCTGAAAGACCAGCCTTTTTGTATATTATCTGAGACCAGTCTGATAGATCTGACCTGAGACCAGCCTGATAGATCTGATCTGAGACCAGCCTGATAGACCAGCATTTTATATCGTATCTTAGTCCAGTCCGATAGATCTGACCTGAGACCAGCCTTTTAGATCTGATCTGAGATCAGCCTGAAAGACCACCATTTTATATCTTATCTGTGACCAGTCTGATAGATCTGACCTGAGACCAGCTTGATAGATTTGACCTGAGACCAGCCTTTTAGATCTGACCTGAACCAGCCTGATAGATCTGAAATGAGACCAGCCTTTTAGATCTGATCTGAGACCAGCCTGAAAGACCAGCAATTCATATCTTATCTGAGACCAGTCTGATAGATCTGACCTGAGACCAGCCTGATGTATCTGATCTGAGACCAGCCTGAAAGACCAGCAATTTATATCTTATCTGAGACCAGTCTGATAGATCTGACCTGAGACCAGCCTCATAGATCTGACCTGAGACCAGCCTTGTAGATCTTATCTGAGACCAGACTGATAGATCTGACCTGAGACCAGCCTGAAAGACCAGCCTTTTATTTCTTATCTGAGACAAGTCTGATAGATCTGACTTGAGACCAGCCTGATAGATCTTATCTGAGACAAGTCTGATAGATATGACCTGAGACCAGCCTGAAAGACCAGTCTTTTAGATCTGATCTGAGACCAGCCTTTTATATCTTATCTGAGACCAGTCTGATAGATCTTACCTGATACCAGCCTGATAGATCTGACCTGAGACCAGCCTTTTAGATCTGATCTGAGACCAGTCTGATAGATCTGACCTGAGACCAGCCTTTTAGATCTGATCACCTGATAGATCTGACCTGAGACCAGCCTGAAAGACCAGCTTTTTATATCTTATCTGAGACCAGCCTGATAGATCTGATAGATCTGACCTGAGACCAGCCTGAAAGACCAGCTTTTTATATCTTATCTGAGACCAGCCTGATAGATCTGATCTGAGACCAGTCTGATATATCTGACCTGAGACCAGCCTGATAGATCTGATCTGAGACCAGCCTGAAAGACCAGCCTTTTTGTATCCTATCTGAGACCAGTCTGATATATCTGACCTGAGACCAGCCTGATAGATCTGATCTGAGACCAGTCTGATAGATCTGACCTGAGACCAGCCTGAAAGTGCAGCCTTTTTGTATGTTATATGAGACTAGTCTGATAGATCTGACCTGAGACCAGCCTGATAGATCTGATCTGAGACCAGCCTTTTAGATCTGAAATGAGACCAGCCTTTTAGATCTGATCTTAGACCAGTCTGAAAGACCAGCCTTTTTGTATCTTATCTGAGACCAGTGTGATAGATCTGACCTGAGACCAGCCTGATAGATCTGATCTGAGACCAGCCTGAAAGACTAGCCTTTTTGTATCCTATTTGAGACCAGTCTGATATATCTGACCTGAGACCAGCCTGATAGATCTGATCTGAGACCAGCCTGAAAGACCAGCAATTTATATCTTATCTGAGACCAGCCTTTTATATGTTATCTTAGACCAGTCTGATAGATCTGACCTGACACCAGCCTTTTAGATCTGATCTGAGACCAGTCTGATAGATCTGACCTGAGACCAGCCCGAAAGTGCAGCCTTTTTGTATGTTATCTGAGACCAGTCTGATAGATCTGATCTGAGACCAGCCTTTTAGATCTGAAATGAGACCAGCCTTTTAGATCTGATCTGAGACCATCCTGAAAGACCAGCAATTTATATCTTATCTGAGACCAGTCTGATAGATCTGACCTGAGACCAGCCTGATAGATCTAATCTGAGACCAGTCGGAAAGACCAGCATTTTATATCGTATCTTAGTCCATTCCGATAGATCTGACCTGAGACCAGCCTTTTAGATCTGATCTGAGACCAGCTTGAAAGACCAGCAATTTATATCTTATCTGACACCAGTCTGATAGATCTGACCTGAGACCAGCCTGACAGATATGATCTGAGACCAGCCTGAAAGACCAGCAATTTATATCTTATCTGAGACCAGTCTGATAGATCTGACCTGACACCAGCCTTGTAGATCTCATCTGAGACCAGACTGATAGATCTGACCTGAGACCAGCCTGATAGATCTTATCTGAGACAAGTCTGATAGATCTGACCTGAGACCAGCCTTTTATATCTTATCTGAGACCAGTCTGATATATCTGACCTGAGACCAGCCTGATAGATCTGACCTGAGACCAGCCTGAAAGACCAGCTTTTTATATCTTAAATGAGACCAGTCTGATAGGTCTGTCCTGAGACCAGCCTTTTAGATCTGATCCGAGACCAGCCTTTTATATCTTATCTGAGACCAGTCTGATATATCTGACCTGGGACCAGCCTGATAGATCTGACCTGAGACCAGCCTGAAAGACCAGCCTTTTATATCTTATCTGAGGCAAGTCTGATAGATCTGACCTGAGACCAGCCTGATAGATCTGACCAGAGACACGCCTGATAGATCTGACCAGAGACCAGGCTGAAAGACCAGCCTTTTAGATCTGATCTGAGACCAGCCTTTTATATCTGATCTGAGACCAGCCTGATAGATTTGACCTGAGACCAGACTGAAACACCAGCCTTTTTGTATCATATCTGAGACCAGTCTGATAGATCTGACCTGAGACCAGCCTTTTAGATATGATCTGAGATCAGCAAAAAGACCACCATTTTATATCTTATCTGAGACGAGTCTGATAGATCTGACCTGAGACCAGCTTGATTGATCTGAAATGAGACCAGCCTGCTAGATCTGAAATGAGACCAGTCTTTTAGATCCGAAATGAGACCAGCCCTTTAGATCTGATCTGAGACCAGACTGAAAGACCAGCCTTTTATATCTTATCTGAGGCAAGTCTGATAGATCTGACCTGAGACCAGCCTGATAGATCTGACCTGAACCAGCCTGATAGATCTGACCTGAGACCAGCGTGAAAGACCAGCCTTTTAGATCTGATCTGAGACCAGACTTTTATATCTGATCTGAGACCAGTCTGATAGATCTGACCTGAGACCAGCCTGATAGATCTGATCTGAGACCAGCCTGCTAGATCTGAAATGAGACCAGCCTTTTAGATCTGATCTGAGACCAGCCTGAAAGACCAGCAATTTATATTTTATCTAAGACCAGTCTGATAGATCTGACCTGAGACCAGCCTGATAGATCTGACCTGAACCAGTCTGATATATCTGACCTGAGAACAGCCTTTTCGATCTGATCTGAGACCAGACTGATAGACCAGCGATTTAGATCTGATCTGAGACCAGCCTGAAAGACCAGCATTTTTTATCTTATCTGAGACCAGTTTGATAGATCTGACCTGAGACCAGCCTGTTATATCTGACCTGAGACCAGCCTTTTAGATCTGATCTGAGACCAGCCTTTTACATCTTATCTGAGACCAGTCTGATAGATCTGACCTGACACCAGCCTTTTAGATCTGATCTGAGACCAGCCTGATAGATCTGACCTGAGACCAGCCTTGTAGATCTGATCTGAGACCAGACTGATAGATCTGACCTGAGACCAGCTTGAAAGACCAGCTTTTATATCCTATCTGAGACCAGTCTGATAGGTCTGTCCTGAGACCAGCCTTTTAGATCTGATCTGAGACCAGCCTGAAAGACCAGCATTTTTGTATCCTATCTGAGACCAGTCTGATATATCTGACCTGAGACCAGCCTGATAGATCTGATCTGAGACCAGCCTGAAAGACCAGCATTTTATATCTTATCTGACACCAGCCTTTTATATCTTATCTGAGACCAGTCTGATAGATCTGACCTGAGACCAGCCTGAAAGTGCAGCCTTTTTGTATGTTATCTGAGACCAGCCTGTTAGATCTGACCTGAGACCAGCCTGAAAGACCAGCTTTCTATATCTTATCTGAGACCAGCCTTTTATATCTTATCTGAGACCAGTCTGATAGATCTGACCTGAGACCAGCCTGAAAGTGCAGCCTTTTTGTATGTTATCTGAGACCAGTCTGACAGATCTGACCTGAGACCAGCCTGACAGATCTGACCTGAGACCAGCCTGATAGATCTGACCTGAGACCAGCCTGAAAGACCAGCTTTTTATATCTTATCTGAGACCAGTCTGATAGATCTGTCCTGAGACCAGCCTTTTAGATCTGATCTGAGACCAGCCTTTTATATCTTACTTGAGACCAGCCTGATAGATTTGACCTGAGACCAGCCTGAAAGACCAGCCTTTTTGTATCCTATCTGAGACCAGTCTGATAGATCTGACCTGAGACCAGCCTGATAGATCTGACCTGAACCAGCCTGATAGATCTGACCTGAGACCAGCCTGATAGATTTGACCTGCGACCAGCCTGAAAGACCAGCCTTTTTGTATCTTATCTGAGACCAGTGTGATAGACCTGACCTGAGACCAGCCTGTTAGATCTGACCTGAGACCAGCCTGAAAGACCAGCTTTCTATATCTTATCTGAGACCAGCCTTTTATATCTTATCTGATACCAGTCTGATAGATCTGTCCTGAGACCAGCCTTTTAGATCTGATCTGAGACCAGCCTTTTATATCTTACCTGAGACCAGCCTGATAGATTTGACCTGAGACCAGCCTGAAAGACCAGCCTTTTTGTATCTTATCCGAGACCAGTCATATATATCTGACCTGAGACCAGCCTGATAGATCTGATCTGAGACCAGCCTGAAAGAACCGCATTTTATATCTTATCTGAGTCCAGTCCGATAGATCTGACCTGAGACCAGCCTTTTAGATCTGATCTGAGATCAGCCTGAAAGACAACCATTTTATATCTTATCTGAGACAAGTCTTATAGATCTGACGTGAGACCAGCCTTGTAGATCTGATCTGAGACCAAACTGATAGATCTGACCTGAGACCAGCCTTGTAGATCTGTCCTGAGACCAGACTGATAGATTTGACCTGAGACCAGCCTGAAAGACCAGCTTTTATATCCTATCTGAGACCAGTCTGATAGGTCTGTCCTGAGACCAGCCTTTTAGATCTGATCTGAGACCAGCCTGAAAGACCAGTCTTTTTGTATCCTATCTGAGACCAGTCTGATATATCTGACCTGAGACCAGCCTGATAGATCTGATCTGAGACCAGCCTGAAAGACCAGCATTTTATATCTTATCTGACACCAGCCTTTTATATCTTATCTGAGACCAGTCTGATAGATCTGACCTGAGACCAGCCTGAAAGTGCAGCCTTTTTGTATGTTATCTGAGACCAGCCTGTTAGATCTGACCTGAGACCAGCCTGAAAGACCAGCTTTCTATATCTTATCTGAGACCAGCCTTTTATATCTTATCTGAGACCAGTCTGATAGATCTGACCTGAGACCAGCCTGAAAGTGCAGCCTTTTTGTATGTTATCTGAGACCAGTCTGACAGATCTGACCTGAGACCAGCCTGATAGATCTGACCTGAGACCAGCCTGAAAGACCAGCTTTTTATATCTTGTCTGAGACCAGTCTGATAGATCTGTCCTGAGACCAGCCTTTTAGATCTGATCTGAGACCAGCCTTTTATATCTTACTTGAGACCAGCCTGATAGATTTGACCTGAGACCAGCCTGAAAGACCAGCCTTTTTGTATCCTATCTGAGACCAGTCTGATAGATCTGACCTGAGACCAGCCTGATAGATCTGACCTGAACCAGCCTGATAGATCTGACCTGAGACCAGCCTGATAGATTTGACCTGCGACCAGCCTGAAAGACCAGCCTTTTTGTATCTTATCTGAGACCAGTGTGATAGACCTGACCTGAGACCAGCCTGATAGATCTGATCTGAGACCAGCCTGAAAGACCAGCAATTTATATCTTATCTGAGACCAGTCTGATAGATCTGACCTGAGACCAGCCTTGTAGATCTTATCTGAGACCAGACTGATAGATCTGACCTGAGACCAGCCTGAAAGACCAGCCTTTTATATCTTATCTGAGACAAGTCTGATAGATCTGACTTGAGACCAGCCTTATAGATCTTATCTGAGACAAGTCTGATAGATCTGACCTGAGACCAGCCTGAAAGACCAGTCTTTTAGATCTGATCTGAGACCAGCCTTTTATATCTTATCTGATACCAGTCTGATAGATCTGACCTGAGACCAGCCTGTTAGATCTGACCTGAGACCAGCCTGAAAGACCAGCTTTTTATATCTTATCTGAGACCAGCCTTTTATATCTTATCTGAGACCAGTCTGATAGATCTGACCTGAGACCAGCCTGAAAGTGCAGCCTTTTTGTATGTTATCTGAGACCAGTCTGACAGATCTGACTTGAGACCAGCCTGATAGATCTTACCTGAGACAAGTCTGATAGATCTGACCTGAGACCAGCCTGAAAGACCAGTCTTTTAGATCTGATCTGAGACCAGCCTTTTATATCTTATCTGATACCAGTCTGATAGATCTGACCTGAGACCAGCCTGTTAGATCTGACCTGAGACCAGCCTGAAAGACCAGCTTTCTATATCTTATCTGAGACCAGCCTTTTATATCTTATCTGAGACCAGTCTGATAGATCTGACCTGAGACCAGACTGAAAGTGCAGCCTTTTTGTATGTTATCTGAGACCAGTCTGACAGATCTGACCTGAGACCAGCCTGATAGATTTGACCTGAGACCAGCCTGAAAGACCAGCCTTTTTGTATCTTATCTGAGACCAGTGTGATAGATCTGACCTGAGACCAGCCTGATAGATCTGACCTGAGACCAGCCTGAAAGACCAGCTTTTTATATCTTATCTGAGACCAGTCTGATAGATCTGTCCTGAGACCAGCCTTTTAGATCTGATCTGAGACCAGCCTTTTATATCTTACCTGAGACCAGCCTGATAGATTTGACCTGAGACCAGCCTGAAAGACCAGCCTTTTTGTATCTTATCTGAGACCAGCCTTTTATATCTTATCTGAGACCAGTCTGATAGATCTGACCTGAGACCAGCCTGAAAGTGTAGCCTTTTTGTATGTTATCTGAGACCAGTCTGACAGATCTGACCTGAGACCAGCCTGATAGATTTGACCTGAGACCAGCCTGAAAGACCAGCCTTTTTGTATCTTAACTGAGAACAGTGTGATAGATCTGACCTGAGACCAGCTTGATAGATCTGACCTGAGACCAGCCTGAAAGACCAGCTTTTTATATCTTATCTGAGACCAGTCTGATAGATCTGTCCTGAGACCAGCCTTTTAGATCTGATCTGAGACCAGCCTTTTATATCTTACCTGAGACCAGCCTGATAGATTTGACCTGAGACCAGCCTGAAAGACCAGCCTTTTTGTATCCTATCTGAGACCAGTCTGATATATCTGACCTGAGACCAGCCTGATAGATCTGATCTGAGATCAGCCTGAAAGACCAGCATTTTATATCTTATCTGAGACCAGCCTTTTAGATCTGATCTGAGACCAGTCTGATAGATCTGACCTGAGACCAGCCTGAAAGTGCAGTCTTTTTGTATGTTATCTGAGACCAGTCTGATAGATCTGACCTGAGACCAGCCTGATAGATCTGATCTGAGACCAGCCTGCTAGATCTGAAATGAGACCATCCTTTTAGATCTGAACTGAGACCAGCCTGATAGATTTGACCTGTGACCAGCCTGAAAGACCAGCCTTTTTGTACCTTATCTGAGACCAGTGTGATAGATCTGACCTGAGACCAGCCTGATAGATCTGATCTGAGACCAGCCTGAAAGACCAGCAATTTATATCTTATCTGAGACCAGTCTGATAGATCTGACCTGAGACCAGCCTGATAGATCTGACCTGAGACCAGCCTTGTAGATCTTATCTGAGACCAGACTGATAGATCTGACCTAAGACCAGCCTGAAAGACCAGCCTTTTATATCTTATCTGAGACAAGTCTGATAGATCTGACTTGAGACCAGCCTTATAGATCTTACCTGAGACAAGTCTGATAGATCTGACCTGAGACCAGCCTGAAAGACCAGTCTTTTAGATCTGATCTGAGACCAGCCTTTTATATCTTATCTGATACCAGTCTGATAGATCTGACCTGAGACCAGCCTTGTAGATCTGTCCTGAGACCAGACTGATAGATCTGACCTGAGACCAGCCTGAAAGACCAGCTTTTTATATCCTATCTGAGACCAGACTGATAGGTCTGTCCTGAGACCAGCCTGATAGATCTGATCTGAGACCAGCCTGAAAGACCAGCATTTTATATCTTATCTGAGACCAGTCTGATAGATCTGACCTGAGACCAGCCTGAAAGTGCAGCCTTTTTGTATGTTATCTGAGACCAGCCTGTTAGATCTGACCTGAGACCAGCCTGAAAGACCAGCTTTCTATATCTTATCTGAGACCAGCCTTTTATATCTTATCTGAGACCAGTGTGATAGATCTGACCTGAGACCAGCCTGATAGATCTGACCTGAGACCAGCCTGAAAGACCAGCTTTTTATATCTTATCTGAGACCAGTCTGATAGATCTGTCCTGAGACCAGCCTTTTAGATCTGATCTGAGACCAGCCTTTTATATCTTACCTGAGACCAGCCTGATAGATTTGACCTGAGACCAGCCTGAAAGACCAGCCTTTTTGTATCCTATCTGAGACCAGTCTGATATATCTGACCTGAGACCAGCCTGATAGATCTGATCTGAGACCAGCCTGAAAGACCAGCATTTTATATCTTATCTGAGACCAGCCTTTTAGATCTGATCTGAGACCAGTCTGATAGATCTGACCTGAGACCAGCCTGAAAGTGCAGTCTTTTTGTATGTTATCTGAGACCAGTCTGATAGATCTGACCTGAGACCAGCCTGGTAGATCTGATCTGAGACCAGCCTGCTAGATCTGAAATGAGACCATCCTTTTAGATCTGACCTGAGACCAGCCTGAAAGACCAGCTTTCTATATCTTATCTGAGACCAGCCTTTTATATCTTATCTGAGACCAGTCTGATAGATCTGACCTGAGTCCAGCCTGAAAGTGCAGCCTTTTTGTATGTTATCTGAGACCAGTCTGACAGATCTGACCTGAGACCAGCCTGATAGATTTGACCTGAGACCAGCCTGAAAGACTAGCCTTTTTGTATCTTATCTGAGACCAGTGTGATAGATCTGACCTGAGACCAGCCTGATAGATCTGACCTGAGACCAGCCTGAAAGACCAGCTTTTTATATCTTATCTGAGACCAGTCTGATAGATCTGACCTGAGACCAGCCTGAAAGTGCAGCCTTTTTGTATGTTATCTGAGACCAGTCTGACAGATCTGACTTGAGACCAGCCTGATAGATCTTACCTGAGACAAGTCTGATAGATCTGACCTGAGACCAGCCTGAAAGACCAGTCTTTTAAATCTGATCTGAGACCAGCCTTTTATATCTTATCTGATACCAGTCTGATAGATCTGACCTGAGACCAGCCTGTTAGATCTGACCTGAGACCAGCCTGAAAGACCAGCTTTCTATATCTTATCTGAGACCAGCCTTTTATATCTTATCTGAGACCAGTCTGATAGATCTGACCTGAGACCAGACTGAAAGTGCAGCCTTTTTGTATGTTATCTGAGACCAGTCTGACAGATCTGACCTGAGACCAGCCTGATAGATTTGACCTGAGACCAGCCTGAAAGACCAGCCTTTTTGTATCTTATCTGAGACCAGTGTGATAGATCTGACCTGAGACCAGCCTGATAGATCTGACCTGAGACCAGCCTGAAAGACCAGCTTTTTATATCTTATCTGAGACCAGTCTGATAGATCTGTCCTGAGACCAGCCTTTTAGATCTGATCTGAGACCAGCCTTTTATATCTTACCTGAGACCAGCCTGATAGATTTGACCTGAGACCAGCCTGAAAGACCAGCCTTTTGTATCTTATCTGAGACCAGCCTTTTATATCTTATCTGAGACCAGTCTGATAGATCTGACCTGAGACCAGCCTGAAAGTGTAGCCTTTTTGTATGTTATCTGAGACCAGTCTGACAGATCTGACCTGAGACCAGCCTGATAGATTTGACCTGAGACCAGCCTGAAAGACCAGCCTTTTTGTATCTTAACTGAGAACAGTGTGATAGATCTGACCTGAGACCAGCTTGATAGATCTGACCTGAGACCAGCCTGAAAGACCAGCTTTTTATATCTTATCTGAGACCAGTCTGATAGATCTGTCCTGAGACCAGCCTTTTAGATCTGATCTGAGACCAGCCTTTTATATCTTACCTGAGACCAGCCTGATAGATTTGACCTGAGACCAGCCTGAAAGACCAGCCTTTTTGTATCCTATCTGAGACCAGTCTGATATATCTGACCTGAGACCAGCCTGATAGATCTGATCTGAGATCAGCCTGAAAGACCAGCATTTTATATCTTATCTGAGACCAGCCTTTTAGATCTGATCTGAGACCAGTCTGATAGATCTGACCTGAGACCAGCCTGAAAGTGCAGTCTTTTTGTATGTTATCTGAGACCAGTCTGATAGATCTGACCTGAGACCAGCCTGATAGATCTGATCTGAGACCAGCCTGCTAGATCTGAAATGAGACCATCCTTTTAGATCTGAACTGAGACCAGCCTGATAGATTTGACCTGTGACCAGCCTGAAAGACCAGCCTTTATGTACCTTATCTGAGACCAGTGTGATAGATCTGACCTGAGACCAGCCTGATAGATCTGATCTGAGACCAGCCTGAAAGACCAGCAATTTATATCTTATCTGAGACCAGTCTGATAGATCTGACCTGAGACCAGCCTGATAGATCTGACCTGAGACCAGCCTTGTAGATCTTATCTGAGACCAGACTGATAGATCTGACCTGAGACCAGCCTGAAAGACCAGCCTTTTATATCTTATCTGAGACAAGTCTGATAGATCTGACTTGAGACCAGCCTTATAGATCTTACCTGAGACAAGTCTGATAGATCTGACCTGAGACCAGCCTGAAAGACCAGTCTTTTAGATCTGATCTGAGACCAGCCTTTTATATCTTATCTGATACCAGTCTGATAGATCTGACCTGAGACCAGCCTTGTAGATCTGTCCTGAGACCAGACTGATAGATCTGACCTGAGACCAGCCTGAAAGACCAGCTTTTTATATCCTATCTGAGACCAGACTGATAGGTCTGTCCTGAGACCAGCCTGATAGATCTGATCTGAGACCAGCCTGAAAGACCAGCATTTTATATCTTATCTGAGACCAGTCTGATAGATCTGACCTGAGACCAGCCTGAAAGTGCAGCCTTTTTGTATGTTATCTGAGACCAGCCTGTTAGATCTGACCTGAGACCAGCCTGAAAGACCAGCTTTCTATATCTTATCTGAGACCAGCCTTTTATATCTTATCTGAGACCAGTGTGATAGATCTGACCTGAGACCAGCCTGATAGATCTGACCTGAGACCAGCCTGAAAGACCAGCTTTTTATATCTTATCTGAGACCAGTCTGATAGATCTGTCCTGAGACCAGCCTTTTAGATCTGATCTGAGACCAGTCTTTTATATCTTACCTGAGACCAGCCTGATAGATTTGACCTGAGACCAGCCTGAAAGACCAGCCTTTTTGTATCCTATCTGAGACCAGTCTGATATATCTGACCTGAGACCAGCCTGATAGATCTGATCTGAGACCAGCCTGAAAGACCAGCATTTTATATCTTATCTGAGACCAGCCTTTTAGATCTGATCTGAGACCAGTCTGATAGATCTGACCTGAGACCAGCCTGATAGATCTGATCTGAGACCAGCCTGCTAGATCTGAAATGAGACCATCCTTTTAGATCTGACCTGAGACCAGCCTGAAAGACCAGTCTTTTAGATCTGATCTGAGACCAGCCTTTTATATCTTATCTGATACCAGTCTGATAGATCTGACCTGAGACCAGCCTGTTAGATCTGACCTGAGACCAGCCTGAAAGACCAGCTTTTTATATCTTATCTGAGACCAGCCTTTTATATCTTATCTGAGACCAGTCTGATAGATCTGACCTGAGACCAGCCTGAAAGTGCAGCCTTTTTGTATGTTATCTGAGACCAGTCTGACAGATCTGACCTGAGACCAGCCTGATAGATTTGACCTGAGACCAGCCTGAAAGACCAGCCTTTTTGTATCCTATCTGAGACCAGTCTAATATATCTGACCTGAGACCAGCCTGATAGATCTGATCTGAGACCAGCCTGAAAGTGCAGCCTTTTTGTATGTTATCTGAGACCAGCCTGTTAGATCTGACCTGAGACCAGCCTGAAAGACCAGCTTTCTATATCTTATCTGAGACCAGCCTTTTATATCTTATCTGAGACCAGTGTGATAGATCTGACCTGAGACCAGCCTGATAGATCTGACCTGAGACCAGCCTGAAAGACCAGCTTTTTATATCTTATCTGAGACCAGTCTGATAGATCTGTCCTGAGACCAGCCTTTTAGATCTGATCTGAGACCAGCCTTTTATATCTTACCTGAGACCAGCCTGATAGATTTGACCTGAGACCAGCCTGAAAGACCAGCCTTTTTGTATCCTATCTGAGACCAGTCTGATATATCTGACCTGAGACCAGCCTGATAGATCTGATCTGAGACCAGCCTGAAAGACCAGCATTTTATATCTTATCTGAGACCAGCCTTTTAGATCTGATCTGAGACCAGTCTGATAGATCTGACCTGAGACCAGCCTTTTAGATCTGATCTGAGACCAGTCTGATAGATCTGACCTGAGACCAGCCTGAAAGTGCAGTCTTTTTGTATGTTATCTGAGACCAGTCTGATAGATCTGACCTGAGACCAGCCTGGTAGATCTGATCTGAGACCAGCCTGCTAGATCTGAAATGAGACCATCCTTTTAGATCTGACCTGAGACCAGCCTGAAAGACCAGCTTTCTATATCTTATCTGAGACCAGTCTGACAGATCTGACCTGAGACCAGCCTGATAGATTTGACCTGAGACCAGCCTGAAAGACCAGCCTTTTTGTATCCTATCTGAGACCAGTCTAATATATCTGACCTGAGACCAGCCTGATAGATCTGATCTGAGACCAGCCTGAAAGACCAGCATTTTATATCTTATCTGAGACCAGCCTTTTAGATCTGATCTGAGACCAGTCTGATAGATCTGACCTGAGACCAGCCTGATCGATCTGATCTGAGACCAGCCTGCTAGATCTGAAATGAGACCATCCTTTTAGATCTGACCTGAGACCAGCCTGAAAGACCAGTCTTTTAGATCTGATCTGAGACCAGCCTTTTATATCTTATCTGAGACCAGTCTGATAGATCTGACCTGAGACCAGCCTGAAAGTGCAGCCTTTTTGTATGTTATCTGAGACCAGTCTGACAGATCTGACCTGAGACCAGCCTGATAGATTTGACCTGAGACCAGCCTGAAAGACCAGCCTTTTTGTATCTTATCTGAGTCCAGTCCGATAGATCTGACCTGAGACCAGCCTTTTAGATCTGATCTGAGACCAGTCTGATAGATCTGACCTGAGACCAGCCTGAAAGTGCAGTCCTTTTGTATGTTATCTGAGACCAGTCTGATAGATCTGACCTGAGACCAGCCTGATAGATCTGATCTGAGACCAGCCTGCTAGATCTGAAATGAGACCATCCTTTTAGATCTGATCTGAGACCAGCCTGAAAGACCAGCAATTTATATCTTATCTGAGACCAGTCTGATAGATCTGACCTGAGACCAGCCTGATAGATCTGACCTGAACCAGCCTGATAGATCTGACCTGAGACCAGCCTGATAGATTTGACCTGAGACCAGCCTGATAGATCTGATCTGAGACCAGCCTGAAAGACCAGCAATTTATATCTTATCTGAGACCAGTCTGATAGATCTGACCTGAGACCAGCCTGATAGATCTGACCTGAGACCAGCCTTGTAGATCTTATCTGAGACCAGACTGATAGATCTGACCTGAGACCAGCCTGAAAGACCAGCCTTTTATATCTTATCTGAGACAAGTCTGATAGATCTGACTTGAGACCAGCCTTATAGATCTTACCTGAGACAAGTCTGATAGATCTGACCTGAGACCAGCCTGAAAGACCAGTCTTTTAGATCTGATCTGAGACCAGCCTTTTATATCTTATCTGAGACCAGTCTGATAGATCTGACCTGAGACCAGCCTGAAAGTGCAGCCTTTTTGTATGTTATCTGAGACCAGTCTGACAGATCTGACCTGAGACCAGCCTGATAGATTTGACTTGAGACCAGCCTGAAAGACCAGCCTTTTTGTATCTTATCTGAGTCCAGTCCGATAGATCTGACCTGAGACCAGCCTTTTAGATCTGATCTGAGACCAGTCTGATAGATCTGACCTGAGACCAGCCTGAAAGTGCAGTCCTTTTGTATGTTATCTGAGACCAGTCTGATAGATCTGACCTGAGACCAGCCTGATAGATCTGATCTGAGACCAGCCTGCTAGATCTGAAATGAGACCATCCTTTTAGATCTGATCTGAGACCAGCCTGAAAGACCAGCAATTTATATCTTATCTGAGACCAGTCTGATAGATCTGACCTGAGACCAGCCTGATAG